>NC_138769.1:408463974-408856474 GCF_965119305.1 Pelophylax lessonae
ATCAAGTCAACACACATAGGAAATGCTTTGAATAATCTCAGAATGAGCACAAAGTGGCTTTTTCATTTAGACTAATGGGCCATACACACTATAAGATTTTCTGAAGATTTTTTCCTTTAGATTTACCAAAACCATATAATATGAGGTCAAACCTAAACACTTTCAATTTGTATGCAATCTGGCAGGCCCTTGCACTACATAGAAAAGGTAAATCTGAAGGAAAAAGTCTTCAGAAAACCTTATAGTGTGTATGGCCATACATGATCCAATTTTCTTACAATTTTCTGTCCAATTTTCTTGAAATTTACCTTCAAGTATGTAGTACAAAGGCCTGCCTAATTGGATACAAGTGAAAGTGTTGTTTAGCTTTGACATCACATTATGTGGTTTGTGGTTAATCTATCAGAAAATTGTACAACAAAAATTGAACATGTATGGCCATACACACTATAAGATTTTCCGAAGACTTTTTCCTTCAGATTTACCTTTTCTATGTAGTGCAAGGGCCTGCAAGATTGCATACAAATTGAAAGTGTTTAGGTTTGACCTCATATTATATGGTTTTGGTAAATCTAAAGGAAAAAGTCTTCAGAAAATCTTAAGCCCCGTACACACGTACTGATCGTCGGCCGAACGATCGGCTGTCTTTTGTCCAGGGCTGTCCTGTCTGTTGAAAACTGCAAAAGACTGCACACTAATTTTGTCGGCCAACAACAGACGACTGCAGAAGTGATGTCATGTGATGGTTAACTTTCCCTGTGTTTTTTCTTTTCTGAGCATGCCCAGTCTTGCAAATCAGCCGATTGTCGGCCGAATTCTGTACTGACTGGCGAACAATCGGCCGTTCTGGTGTTGGCCAAAATTTTAATGCCTGCACGACAGATTCTGTTCGGCTGAAAATGCGCTGTCGGCTGTCGGAAGCATCATACTAACACGCCTACAATCGGCCGATCGGTCGTCGGCCGAATATTTACGGCCAAAGATCGGTACGTGTGTACGAGGCATTATAGTGTGTATGGCCCATTAAGCTGGCCATACATGTTCAACTTTTGTTGTACAATTTTCTGGTAGATCTACCACAAACCACATAATGTGAGGTCAAAGCTAAAAAACACATTCACTTGTATCCAATTAGGCAGGTCTTTGTACTACATACTTGAAGGTAAATTTCAAGAAAATTGGACAGAAAATTGTAAGAAAATTGGAACATGTATGGCCAGCCTTAAGCCTCGTACACACATACCGATTGTCGGCCGTAAACATTAGGCCGACGACCGATCGGCCGATTGTAGGCTTGTTAGTATGATGCTTCCGACAGCCGACAGCGCATTTTCGGCCGAACAGAATCTGTCGTGCAAGCATTAAAATGTTTGTATGCCGACACCAGAACGGCCGATTGTTCGCCAGTCAGTACAGAATTCGGCCGACAATCAGCAGATTTGCAAGACTGGGCATGCTCAGAAAAGAAAAAACACACGGAAAGTTAACCATCACATGACATCACTTCTGCAGTCGTCTGTTGTTGGCCGACAAAATTTGTGTGCAGTCTTTTGCAGTTTTCAACAGACAGGACAGCCCTGGACAAAAGACGGCCGATCGGTCGGCCGACGATCGGTACGTGTGTACGAGGCATTAGTCTAAATGAAAAAGCCACTTTGTGCTCATGCTGAGATTATTGAAAGCATTTCTTATGTGTGTTGACTTGTAAGAAACTTTGATCATGGATGGCCAGCCAAACACTCATTCATTAGTGAACTGGTGATTTTGGTTTAGGAACCAACAGACCCAATTAATTACTTTGCTGGGCGTTTCCTATACTGGGTGGGTGTAGTTTAACCAAGGTTATATAAAGGGATGTATGAGATCATATCATTTGGCCTGTGGAAGGGCCACAGGTCTTTATGTCCGAATTTGCTTTTGGGGGTGGGGGGTTTGCTGGCATGCCTAATGATCCATATTGCAGTAAGTGTATTCTTTTGGATGAATACTTTTCATGCTCTAACAGTTTGGTATTGTTTTTGCAAAGTGTGTCTTTATGTACTCTATACATGTTTTTTTTTTATTTTCATGCCTCTGTGTAGCTGTATGTTCTACTGATTTGATGGTATTTAAATGGAAAGACAGGCTCATGCAAACAATTAACATAAAAGTATGTTGGGTATGTTTAATGCTTAATACTAAGGTGTCTACAACTTATTTTGCTTGACTTTTGGATATTGTAAGCTCTATCTATCCATCATATGTTGTATCTTTTTGCACTGTAATTTGAATAAAAATTACTTGATTTGGGGGGCATTTCACATTTCACATGCTTGCTTGAGTGATTACTGATGTTTTATACATGTTCAATAAAGCTTATTCATTTGTACACAGCTCCTGGTTTTTTGTTTTCTTTTCTTATTTGTCTAGATGTAATTCAGATACCTTTTGTGTCTATTGAATGTAATCAATTTCTTGTATTTTTTGTGTGTGTGCAATGGCAGTGCAGTATGAACATGGGTAGGGTTTCTCCCTTTACTCCAGCAAAGTGTGTATGGGTGTGTGTGTGGGGTGTGTGTGTGGGGTGTGTGTGTGGGGTGTGTGTGTGGGGTGTGTGTGTGGGGTGGGCTAAATTTTAAGAAAAAATTAAAGTGTTTATGTATATATTTAGCTAAAAATATATAAATTAAGGAATAATACCAAATTTCCCTTCAGCCTCTGTGGATGAATGTAACCAAAACATTTAATAAAAAAATCACTAAAAATGATTACTAAATAAAAGATTGCTACAGCGCTCACTCGCCTTTTTAGTTGGCTTAGGTCAGTGATGATGAACCTTGGCAACACAGGTGTTTTGTAACATTTCCCATGATGCTCACCTACACTGCAGAGTACATGAGCATTTTGGGAAATGTAGGGCAAAAACATCTTGGGGGGGGGGGGGGGTTAAGGGTTACCATCACTGGCCTGGCTAAAACATTTCCAATACATTTTAGTTGTCTGTGTGCGCCATTTTTAAAATAAAGCAAAATCTCTTTACAATAAATTGCAAATGGCACATTGGCGTTCGCCCTGGACCAGAAATGACACCACATTGGCTTGCACACATTCCAGCAAGTGGTCACAATCAACTGGCTAATCATGGTGAGGGCCACTTTCAGCTGTGAAGAAATGGCATTCATATGCAAATTAAGTGTGTGTGTGTTGGGGGGGGGGGGTCTGTGCTTGTAATCAGAGCATTGATTACCAGTGCAGACCCTTGGGGGATGCCACTAGAGCCACCAGGGATGCCCACCCATGCCACCATTGATGCCAATCAGTGCTCAGGGAACCTGTTAGTGCCCTCCTCATCAGTGCTGCCCATCATTACCATCTTTCAGTGCTGCCCACCAGTGCCAATCATTGCCCATCAGTGCCACCTATCAATGCCCATCAATGCTGCATATCAGTGCCACCTATCTGTCTATCAGTGCTGCATATTATTAGTGTCTCATCAGTGCCTGCCAGCGCAGCCTCTTCAATGCTCGTCAGTGCAACAAAAAACATATTGATTTACCAAATTTTATTACATAAACAAAAACACATTATTTTAGGGGTCAAACATTTAGGTGTTCTTTTTGCCAATAGAAAAAAAACCTTGCAGTGATCAAATACCACCAAAAGAAAGCACTATTTTTTTAATGAAAATACTGTGATACATTTGTGTTAGGTACAAGGTTGCATGACCGCGGAATTGTCATTCAAAATGCAACAGTATAAAAAGCTGAAAATTGGCCTGGGCAGGAAGGGGTGTAACTGCCCTGTAAGGAAGTGGTTAACTATTGAAACATGGGAATAAATATTCCAGGGGTAATCATGCTCAGCTCAATGGTTCAGTGGTTAGTGTTCCTGGCTATAAACACTGAGAGCATGAGTTCAAATCCCAAGTGTGCCATCACCTTCCTAAATTTTAGACAGCTATAAATAAATACTGAAACTTGGCAAATGCATAATTGCACTCTGCACATATGCATGTTTGTTTCTTGAATATACATGGCCATTGACATGCAATTTTAGGTGATGTAGCCAATGTATTACTATGTGGCCAAAAAAAATTATGGCACACAGGGTGTTATCATGGTCTGGCCTTGAACTCATGACCTAGCAATCTTTAGCTGTGAGCTTAGCCCACTACACCAAAGTGCTGAATACAATCAGATATGCCTGAAAGTTTCAGATGAATAAAGAATGAAGACTGCTAATTAGACAGCTGTGTAGTCTGCTATTAGAAAATCTAAAGGTTAAAACACATAAGATACATAACTATACCTTAAAATTAAAATAAACCATAATAGATGACATTGCTGTGTAATAGTGATTCAGAATAGACAAATTTCCTTTTATGAAAAACACAAAGGGAATTTGGTTAACTCCAAACTCAAATTCAGCCTAAGTTAACTCCAAACCCGAATTCAGTCTAAGTTAACTCCAACTCCGAATTCATTAAAGCATCTAGTTGATGGTTTAACTCCAGCCACTTACCTAATTAGGATGCAATGAGTTTAGGCTGGAGTTATTTCTGGAGAAGTGAGCAGCTCTACTCCAAACTTATACTGAATTAGGCCCAAAGTGTCATTTCTTCAGTGTTGTCACATGAAAAATTATAATAAAATATTTTCAAAAATGTCAGGGGGTGTACTCACTTTTGTGATATACTGTAGTTGTGGCAAAGGTTGTTATTGCATAAGTGTAAAAAACAAACATATAAAGTGCATAAAATAGTGTTGAAAAAAGTGCTCAGTGCTCGCTGTGAAAAACAAATTGGTCAGTAGACATAGGGGGAAACAGGAACAGGCAGGATCAACCAAATATTTTACAACATAGAAAGGGACTCAATTACACTAACACTATGCTATAGATATTGCTTTTAGGGAAGAGGAGTATTTTAGGGTTACAACCACTTTAATCAATAAGAGGGTAAATTTTCTGACAAATTAATTTATCTTTTTTAACTTTTAAATTATTCCTATGAATGTTCTTTATCATCACTGCATAATGTTTCCCTGTAGTCTGGTCTGTAAATTGTTTTTTTATTTTCCTTCTCCCAGTAAAATGGTGAGACCAACATCTAGAGTTGTTGAAACATTTCCACAGTGCAATTTGCTGAGAGCAAAGCAACAAGGATGACAAAACACATACTTGCATGCCAGACGTGCCCTAAAGACATTAACAAATACTTTATGGAATAAAATGATTAGGTCCATAATGAAAGTGCAAGTAGCTTTTCCTTCCTCATTCTAGAAACACTTTTTCCAAAAATTTTGGTTTTTTTAGCAAAAAACAGGGAATTTTTTTTTTCTCATGGTTTCAAAATTTCCAGAAGATTTCAATCTTTAGGTGGTAGACACCCATTTTTCTTTTTCTTTGGGATGTTTGGTGGATATCCTCTTAGGAATATATATATAGTTTTGAGGCTTTGTTTTGGAACATTAAGTGTTGAGTATATCGTAAAAAAGACAATGATGTAAAATTTTCAGTTAGTATGGCCTTATTATTAGAATGCAGCAGTAGACCACTGCTCCTGAGAATAATTATGATATGGATCGGTTTTGTCATAAAACTAAACAGCTAATCACAAAGAAACCAAACGTGTTCTGGCATATTAAATATTATGAAAATTATACTGAATGATAATGCATTCCATTTGGCCTACACATTCAGATTTTCCCTACCATTCCCAAAGTTAGTACTGAAATAAAAGAACTGTGGGAAAATAATCTCCAGACACACAGATGAATATTGAAAGATATGTTGTTGCATATATGTTGCAATTTAATGAACAGACTAGAAAACATTTTCTGTATTAGTATTTCCTTTAATAGGAATAGTAGATACAGGCAATCAGATCTGTTTTACGGGGAATAATAGGGCCTGACAAATACTGAATGATGGACATGCATTTTTTTGGTTCAGAATGATTAGATCCCATGACCAATTTCATATTCTTGGGCAACATTAGAGTAAACATAAAACAGTATGAATTAAAACCATAAATAGGTGGATCCACACATCATTATAAATGTTTGTAATCTGCAATCAACTTATCATTAAGAGATACCACAAGGCGATGTCACCAGTTGTTATCTAAATTAAAAATAAAAGCAAATAGAAGAAATTTATGATGACATTCTAAGCAGGAGTTACAAGGACTCATAGCTTACTTAGTATATGTTATCATACCATGCAGGCTAAGTTCTCATAGGTCAAACAAATAGCCACTGCCCCCACCTATAACTGGCCTTTGCAGAAAGGAGCATATGGAGGCCAGTTATAGGTGATGGCAGTGGCCATTTGTTTGTACTATTGGAATACTGGTGAGGGGAAGTACTGGACACCTTTTCTGCCATTGTGTTTGTGTAAATATCCCTTGTGGCAGCGATAATCACGTGTCAGGAATGTTTTTGGAGGGATCTGGGGTCTAAAAGACCTCAAATCCCTCCTTTGCACTTAAAAGCATTCAAATGCCAAGTTTGGTTGTTTTGAATACTGGCATTTTTTTTAAAAAACCTGGCACCTTTAAGGCTCTAGTTAACTGGAAGTGATGTCATGACATTGCTTCCCGGTTTCTAGATCCGACAGTGGGACATGAAAGCCCAGGCAAGCTGCAGAAGGTGGCCGTGGGGGGGGGGGGGGGGAGAGACATCCCCGCCTGCTGTTTGTAATAACAGACAAGCGGCTGATTAGTCGCATTAGTTGGTATTACAAGAAAGCCGGCGGTCGGCTCTAAAAAAAAACGGTAGCAGGGCACCAGGCATCACCCGGTACAACCCCTTGAAGCAGAAGAATGCATATTTGCGTTGCATTGGCGTAAGGGGTTAAAAATATAGTGGATTTATCTTAAAGCAGTATTAAACCCAAAAAACAAAATTTTAATATTTTAGCGGGGGGTGCCGATAAAACTTGTTAAAATTTCAGGGAAAGCGGTTGATGGCGTATATGTTTGTCAGGGCACAAACACCAGGAGAAGGGCTCTAGGACCCAGCAGCGCTATCAGCACTTTGGCAGGAGAAGGAATTTAGGACCCAGCAGCACTACCAGCAATTTACCTGGGCCTATTTAAGGAAACCTGCCAGTGATTTTAGTTGCTGGTTGATCTTCAGCTCCTCCAGTGTGTTATCCCTGTGATATTCCAGTTCCTGTCTCCTGTTACCAACCCGGCTTGTCCTTGACCTGTCTCCTGATTGCTTCCTGTGTTTGACCTCGGCTATCCACCTGACCACGCTTGCTCTGATATCCACCTGGCTCCTGATCTCGGCTATCCACCTGACCACGCTTGCTCTGATATCCACCTGGCTCCTGATCTTGGCTATCCACCCGACCACGTTCCAGTCTCAGCATTATCCAAGTCCTGCAAACACCTCACGGGCGCCACCTGTCTGCTGATTCCACTCCAGCACTCCAGCTGTACTCTGGATCCTCCTGCACACAATCCAGCAGGCGACCCGTGCTACTTTGGGCCTGACCTCTCCTGTTCTCATCCTCAGGGGGGTCTGGAACTTAGCCGCAAGGGAAGCCCTCTCTCTCCATTGGCCTCTAGCACCAGGTACGTGATAGTATCAACCAGCCAAGATGTCTGAGGCCGAGAGAGGTGCTTCCGCATTAGAGGCCCTATGTCAGCAGATTACAGTTCTTACACAAACAGTCCAGAGCTTACAAGATGGCTACTTTCAGCTGGAAGGACGCCTTCACCCTCTCAGTTGTTCTGCTACAGCCGCACCTGCTATGGGTTTACCCCCTCCGGAGCCCAGAGTTCCCACTCCCGATCGCTTTTCAGGTGACCGACGGAAATTTAGAGCTTTCAAAAATGCTTGTGACCTTTACTTTGCCCTGCAACCAAGGACTTTTTCTCTTGAGACTGTCAAGGTGGGTTTCATCATTTCACTCTTATCTGATGAACCACAGTCCTGGGCTCATAATCTCATTGAGCAAAAGAACTCAGTCCTGGATTCAGTTTTCACCTTCTTTGAAGCTATGGCTACCTTATATGATGATCCACAACGGACGGCCACCGCAGAGTCGGCCCTTCATGCTCTTGTACAAGGCAGACGACCTGTGGAGGATTACATTGTGAAATTTCGCAAGTGGTCAGCTGATACTGGGTGGAATGATGCCGCCCTAAAATACCAGTTCCGGCAAGGCTTATCTGAGTCTCTCAAGGACGAGTTGGCTAGGATTGAGGCTCCCGCCTCACTAGAAAGTCTCATCCAAGTCTCTATCCAACTAGACCGACGGCTGCGGGAGCGAAGGTCCGAACGCACTCAGACCCTTCGACCCACATGGATAATGCCAAAGGTCCCAGGACCAACACTCCCAGCCTCTATTCCCCAGTCCATGAATATGTCCGATGGGGAACCCATGCGAACTGGCTTACTCCGCCCTGCTTTAACCCCTGAAGAGAGAGCACGCAGAAGACAGGATAACTTGTGTCTCTACTGTGGGACTTCGGGCCACTTCCTTCGCAGTTGTCCTGTTCGCCCAAGGAAGTCCAGCCTTCCACGCCCCTCTTACCTTCAGTTGTCTGGGACTATATCCACTCATTTAATTCTCCCCATCTCTCTGCAGGTGGATGGAAAGGAAGTAAAGCTGCAGGCGATCATTGACTCTGGAGCCTGTAGTTGCTTCCTGGATATCAACCTAGCCAAGAACTTGCGCATACCCCTGAAACTGAAGGAACAAAGACTTGATGTACATTTAGCAGATGGCACTGCTCCTAGCTCTGGACCAGTCACTCAGGAGACTATCCCTGTCCTTGCCACAACAGAAGCAGGCCATCGGGAATTCCTCCGCTTTGATGTCATCAGGTCTCCTATTTTCCCAGTCATCCTAGGGATACCCTGGCTACGGGCCCACAACCCGCAAATTGACTGGCCCAAGGGAGAAATCATCTTCTCATCTTCCTATTGTCAGCAACACTGTGGCGTCCCCATGCCTGTCAACTCTTCAGTGTGTCTCTCCGTTCAACCTACACCGGATCCCTGTCATGCTGTTCCTTCAGCCTACCTTGACTTCCTTGATGTGTTTGACAAAAAAGGTGCCGATGCCTTGCCCCCACATCGGTCCTACGACTGCCCAATTGAGTTGCTACCTGGAGCAGAAGTCCCCTTTGGGCGCATCTTTCCGTTATCCGAAGTGGAGCTGGAGGCCCTCCGACAATATATAGATGAAAACCTTGCCAAAGGATTCATCCGCCCTTCATCGTCACCTGCTGGAGCTGGCATTTTCTTCGTCGAGAAGAAGGATCGTTCTCTCAGACCATGCATTGACTATAGGGACCTTAATAAAATTACTATCAAGAACAGATACCCACTCCCTCTCGTCCCGGAGTTATTCCAAAGATTCCGAACAGCCCAGGTTTTCACGAAGTTGGACTTGCGGGGGGCCTATAACCTGGTTCGTATTAGGGAAGGTGATGAGTGGAAGACCGCCTTCCGAACACGCTTTGGTCACTTTGAGTACCTTGTGATGCCCTTCGGGCTATGTAATGCCCCCGCCACATTCCAACATTTTGTGAATGATATTTTCAGAGAATACCTTGACCTGTTCTTAATCGTCTATCTGGACGACATACTAATTTTCTCAGCCTCGCTTGAACTCCATCGAGAGCACGTCAGAAAAGTGTTAAAGACCTTAAGAACCCATGGCTTATATGCTAAAGCAGAAAAGTGTGAGTTCGAGAAACAATCTATCCAGTTCTTAGGACTCATAATCTCCACAAAAGGGATTTCCATGGATCCTCAGAAGGTATCAGCAATCTTGGAGTGGCCTGCACCTTCTGACAAGAAAGGGGTCCAGAGGTTTGTGGGCTTCGCTAATTTTTATAGGAAATTTATTCGGAATTTCTCAACTATTATTGCCCCGTTCACCCAGCTCACTCGCCTGCACTCACGCTTCTCCTGGAACCAAGATTCTCAAGCGGCTTTCGAAAAACTGAAGGCTCTCTTCACCTCTGCTCCAGTGTTGCAACACCCTGACCCAGCTCTTCCCTTTGTCCTTGAGGTGGACGCATCCGAAGTAGCTACGGGAGCCGTGCTCTCGCAGCGTCAGGGCCCAAAGGCCCTGCTCCACCCAGTAGCCTATTGCTCCAGAAAGCTGAATCAGGCCGAAAGAAACTATGACGTGGGTGACAGAGAACTCCTGGCAATTAAAGTCGCTCTCGAAGAATGGAGGTACCTCCTGGAGGGCGCTAACCATCCAATTATGATCTTCACAGATCACAAAAATTTGGAATATTTAAGATCTGCAAAACGCCTAAGACCTCGACAAGCCAGGTGGGCCTTATTCTTTTCGAGATTTAATTTCCACTTGACATACCGCCCAGGTTCCAAAAATGGGAAAGCCGATGCCCTGTCCAGGATGTTCCCCGAATCTGCTGAATGTGCTCCTCCAAGCACTATCTTATCTGCCCAAAATTTTTTGCTGATTCAACCTAACCTAAAGGCATCCATTGAACAAGCTTCTGTATCGTGCCCCGAATCCGAACATGACTCGTTAAGGAGGCAGGGTGGATTACTTTGGCACCAGGACAAAATCTTTGTACCTCAAGAAGCTAGGTCTCTGGTTCTCAGGGCATTCCACGACCACCGACTTGCAGGGCACTTTGGGGCCCGTAAAACTAACGAGCTCATTCAGCGGTCCTTTTGGTGGCCTAACCTCAGTCGGGACTGTAGATCCTACGTCAAGTCATGCACCATATGTCTACGTAGCAAAAGTGACAAAGTCAAAGCCTGGGGGTTATTAAGACCCTTGCCTATCCCTAATCGCCCCTGGGAAATGATTTCTATGGATTTTATTGTTGATCTTCCTCCCTCTGAAAGATTCACGACCATCCTTGTTGTGGTAGACCGATTATCAAAAATGGCCCACTTCATACCAATGATTGGTACTCCCTCTGCAGCGGAAACCGCTCACATGTTTATCAAGGAGATCATAAGACTTCATGGACTACCAAAGAACATTGTTTCGGATCGGGGGGTGCAATTCACCTCTAGGTTTTGGAGAGCCCTTTGTAAAGCCTTGGAAGTGGAACTCTGCTTATCTTCTGCCTACCATCCCCAAAGTAATGGGCAAACGGAGCGTACTAACCAAACCCTCGAGCAATACCTCCGATGCTTTTCAGCTTTTTCCCAAGATGACTGGGCATCCCTGCTTCCGCTGGCGGAATTTGCCTATAATAACTCTGTCCATTCAGCTACAAATCAGTCCCCATTCTGGGCTAATTATGGATTCCACCCTGCTGCCCTGCCTGAAATTATGCCTGAAACTTCTGTACCTACCTTGCAGGACAGACTTGTTTTCATTCAAAACAATTATCAGGTCCTCCGGGAGTCCATACAGAAAGCCCAAGTGGATTACAAAAAACACTTTGATCGGAAACGGAGGGGAAATCCTTCCTTCAAGGTTGGGGACAAAGTGTGGCTGTCTACTGCCAACCTGAAATTGGCCTGCCCTTCACGGAAGCTAGGGCCAAGGTATATTGGGCCTTTTCAGATCAAACGGGAAATTAACCCAGTGGCTTACGAACTATCTTTGCCTGACTCATATAGGATCCATCCGGTTTTTCACACCTCCTTGCTTAAACCAACTGTTCCAGATCCATTTCCAGGGAGAGTGGAGCCACCTCCACCGCCAGTGACGATTGGTGAGGACACAGAATTCGAGGTGGAAGCAATCCTGGACTGCAGGAAGAGAGGGAGACAAACCCAATTCTTGATTAAATGGAAAGGGTATCCACCCGAAGAAAGCTCATGGGAACCCGAAGCCAATGTACATGCCCCCAGACTCCTCCAAGAGTTTAAGGACAAATACCCAGAGAAAATTTCTCAAATAGGCATCCGGAGGCTGCCCGTCAGGGGGGGGCACTGTCAGGGCACAAACACCAGGAGAAGGGCTCTAGGACCCAGCAGCGCTATCAGCACTTTGGCAGGAGAAGGAATTTAGGACCCAGCAGCACTACCAGCAATTTACCTGGGCCTATTTAAGGAAACCTGCCAGTGATTTTAGTTGCTGGTTGATCTTCAGCTCCTCCAGTGTGTTATCCCTGTGATATTCCAGTTCCTGTCTCCTGTTACCAACCCGGCTTGTCCTTGACCTGTCTCCTGATTGCTTCCTGTGTTTGACCTCGGCTATCCACCTGACCACGCTTGCTCTGATATCCACCTGGCTCCTGATCTCGGCTATCCACCTGACCACGCTTGCTCTGATATCCACCTGGCTCCTGATCTTGGCTATCCACCCGACCACGTTCCAGTCTCAGCATTATCCAAGTCCTGCAAACACCTCACGGGCGCCACCTGTCTGCTGATTCCACTCCAGCACTCCAGCTGTACTCTGGATCCTCCTGCACACAATCCAGCAGGCGACCCGTGCTACTTTGGGCCTGACCTCTCCTGTTCTCATCCTCAGGGGGGTCTGGAACTTAGCCGCAAGGGAAGCCCTCTCTCTCCATTGGCCTCTAGCACCAGGTACGTGATAATGTTCCTTTGTGGATTCTTAGCTTTGCAAACTAAGGTAAAACCAGCAGAGATGTTAGGGTAAAGCCAAATAGTTCTATACCTTTTATTGGTACAGTCCGTTCCGGGGCTGGTTTTACTGGGAATCTGATAGAGCTCCAGGAGGGACAGATTCCCAATTTCGTGGACCACAGTTTAATGGTCTCTGCCTAGGCCTTGATTAAGGCAGCTGGTCCTAGATATCGGCGGGAGGGTGGATGCCTCCAAGTGAAGAAGCAACTGGGAGCAGGGTTGCTTATCTCTGAACCAGGATATAAAAACATTTGCTCTGTAAAGGACACTTACCTTGGGACAAGGACTGCATCAATCTACAGACACAGTAAGGCTCAACGGAGCAATAGTTTACTTTTGGTGTTTTATGGCAAGGAGCCTCTTTTTCTGTTTTGAATTTTCCTATGGATTAAAACATGCAGTTATTCTAAAGAAACGCTTATTGTAAAAACTAAGGTACAAACTGTTTTGGTGACCATAGCATAAGGAACAAACTTTTCAGAGTAAGGGAATTCAATAAGACGTGGGGCCACGGACTAAAACTAGAAGAAAAACAGTTTAACCTTAAACTACGTAAGGGGTTCTTTACTGTCAGAGCAGTAAAGATGTGGAATTCTCTTCCACAAGCAGTGGTATCAGTAGGGAACATCGATAGTTTCAAAAACTATTGGGTGAGCACCTCAAGAAGAACAACATACAGGGGTATATAAAATGTACAGTTAGCAGCGCGCGCGCGCGCGCACACACACACATTATGGGTTGAACTGGATAGACTGATGTCTTTTTTGACCTCACTAACTATGTAACTATGTTCCTGCTTAGAGTCTGATCCCCCACAATATATTGCAGCCTACCAATCCTTAAATGTGGTGGCTCAATTAGTTTTCCCATTTAGGCTTTTATGCCTTTATTTTCACCTGTTGATCTGGCCCTAAATCTTGTTCAGATGGGTGCTGGTACCCATAATGCAGGTGGCTGCATGGACACAGCTTCATGTCAAAATTTGACAACCACACAAGTGTGGGTGCATAGTAATGAGCGCAGTTAGTGTGCATTCCAGGCCATGCGCTGCCTCCTGCAGTTGACATGCAACTGTTTCTGTGTGGCCACTGCCACTGCCTCTGCCTCCACTTCCATAGGCTGCCTACATGCAGCTGACTACTTTGACATAGTGGTGGGCTTGAGCACGATATGGCCATATGGTGGGACTAGATCCCCATTTTTACTAATTTTTAATGTCTTGTTTTATTTGATTATTTCTTTTGCATGTGTGCGCTATCCTCTGTAAGTATATATGTATAAATGATATGAAGAGTAAAGTGCGCTGGTCTGTGATATGCTGCTACCAGATGAAAAAATATGTGATAGAATAATTGATGGTGCGCTATATCAAAACTTATAAAGTGTGTATTCCAATCAATACAAAAACAATTCCAAATATAAACAAAATATATATACAGAAATGGTGAAGAAAAGTCCCACGACACAACTGTGTCGATAGTGAGACCACCAACAGTGATGGTGACAAGTGAATGTGTCTTCTATACAATACAAATCAATGTATAAATGTAAATAAACAGTGTATAAGTCCCAACACAATTTTATCAATGGTGAAACCACCAGCAATAGTGAGGTGCTGACAGGTGATGGTTAATTCGCTTTGTGAATTGAAGTTCCCTCCACCTGCTGGAAAGCCTCCTTACCGGACGGAATAGGGTAAGTGCTTTTCTATAGTGAATATAAACAATCCTGGTGCCCAAACTGAACAAAGTGCTCCCCGCCGTGCATTCACAAGAGCCCGTCAGGCCTCTTACCAGATCAAATGGGTATATCAAGCACTGCTCACTGCTCTCAGGTTCAACCGATATTGGCAGCCACAATGGATGTAGAAGTCATATGCCACTCCACTGTTCACAGTCGGGTAGGTTTCTGTGTTCAGATAGTGCTCATGGCCACTTGTTATGGGTGATTATGAGGATCATTTCGCTCCAGCATTAACATGTAAAAGAATAACTGCCCATGGTGCATTACCCTTGATATTGCTTTATTGAATAAAAATTGCACTTACATGTATGCGGAATAGACTTCACATAAAGTTAGAAAGCGTTGAGGGATTCCTAGATGCCTGGGTCCGGCTGCAGCTCGGATCCTAAGCGACGTGGTGACGGCACGCCTCCTGCCTGACGCGTTTCCGCCGATTGGCTATCTTCAGAGAAAGGAGGTTCTCGCGCGCCGTCACTTCCGTCCTTTTATTCTAAAGGGAGCCGCGTCACTTCCGGTGTCTGCAGAGGAGGCGCCGGAAGTCTCTTACGGGTTCCTCGGCTTCAAATTATTAAATATATCTTAATATCCATAACAGTAATCAAATCTGGAGGTGATTTAGTGATATTTGAAACGGAAAGGTTCCTCTTCAATACTTTTAGTACATCGCAAGTGACTGTATATCCCCTCGTTTCTCGATCTCTCTACTGCTAAAATTCAACTATTTAATATTGGATATACTTTAAACTTTCAATAAAGAGTACAGTCTATCCACATTTATAATTGGGATAAAATCTTACATAAATATCTCTATTTAAATGTCAACCTTGACACCGGAAGTGAAGGGTCTGATATTCCTATAACTAGGGATTTGTTGACATATAGATATATATTTAAAATCTAAAGCTAAAATACAACATAATACCTTTTAAAATATATATAAATGAATAAAACACCTCTATATAAAAATACATTCTGTAAAATAATAAAAAATTTTAACATACCAGATCTCTACATGTGGTCTGGATGTATGTATGTATAAGAGTGACATGCTGGAAGGTATGAATTTAATACTAGCTATGTATTAACTGTTGTTAATATGAGAGTTGATATCCCAGTCTATGTTATGACCTCTAGGTCTGTAACATTTTAGCTCATAAATCCAAAAGGTCTCACGTCTCGAAATTGACCTTTGTAGGTTACTACCTCTCCAATGTGGGACGTGTTTTTCAATGACCGTGATTTTAAGTTTTTTTGGATCTTTGTTATGGCAAGTAGCATAATGCTGGGAGACACTATGTCCTGGGAATCCATTGTGGATATTTGTTAAGTGTTCTCCAACACGAATGCCTGCTGTCCTAATAGTCCTACCTACGTACTGTAGGTTACATTCGCATTGTAGTAGGTATATTACACCTTTGGTATCACATGTTATGAACTCTCTGATGGGATATTCTTTCCCTGTAGTGGTGGAAGTAAATTTGTTGGTTCTCAGTGTAATTGCCTCTGTGCATATCCGGCACCTTTTGCAGGGGTAAAAGCCCTTCATGTTTGGGAATATCTCCATCTTAATGGGTCTTTCGACTGGGTTTCTGGCTATTAATTCCTTCAGGTTAGTCGCCTTCCTGAAGATTATTTTAGGTTGGGTTGGTAAGACTTGCCCTAAGATTTTGTCCTCTTGTAGGACACCCCAGTACTTCCTAAAAATATAATTGAGCCACTTATAATTGCTGGAGAACTTAGTGGTGAATGCGTATTCAAAGTGAGGAGAAGTTGAAGTATTTTTACATTTTGGTTCCACTAAGTTCTTTTGCTCCATGGGCATGACATTTTCAATCTCTTTGTCCAGCTCCGAGGTGTCATACCCTTTTTCCACGAACCTCTGCTTCAGGGTCCCTACTTGTTGTTGGAAATCTTCTTGTGTAGTACAGTTCCTGCGGATCCTTCTAAATTGACTTCTAGGTACTGAGCCAAGCCATTTGGGATGGTGACAGCTGTCGATAGCTATGAAACCGTTTCTATCAGTTGGTTTAAAGAAAGACTTTGTTCAGTTTGGGCACCAGGATTGTTTATTTTCACTATAGAAAAGCACTTACCCTATTCCGTCCGGTAAGGAGGCTTTCCAGCAGGTGGAGGGAACTTCAATTCACAAAGCGAATTAACCATCACCTGTCAGCACCTCACTATTGCTGGTGGTTTCACCATTGATAAAATTGTGTTGGGACTTATACACTGTTTATTTACATTTATACATTGATTTGTATTGTATAGAAGACACATTCACTTGTCACCATCACTGTTGGTGGTCTCACTATCGACACAGTTGTGTCGTGGGACTTTTCTTCACCATTTCTGTATATATATTTTGTTTATATTTGGAATTGTTTTTGTATTGATTGGAATACACACTTCATAAGTTTTGATATAGCGCACCATCAATTATTCTAAGTATATATGTATGTTTTTTTTTTAGCAGCACCAGCTTTAGAAATATATGTTCAGGGTGTGCCCCACCCCAACCTTTTGTTTGTTTGTTATACATGGAGATGCAGGAGTCAAACAAAGGCCTGCATGCAGTATGGCTACCAGCGCCCATTTCCATGAAGTCTTAGAATGTATCAACTTTGGACGTAGGAGCAATGGAGAAACCTTGCTTGTCAATCTAGGGAGAGGGCTGTGTTAGACGCACAAGCAGATTTCAGATGGAATTGACTAAAAAACTCAAGCCAAACGCCAGCTAACGCTTTTTAAGACATTATAGCAACTTTTTTTTTTGCCTTTTAGAATAAATAAAAAAAAAGCTTACCATTGTAAGCACCTTTTGTCAGTGGTAAATGGTTTGTCCAAGACCTCTAACTGTCAAGTAAAAATAAAGGGGAAAAATGAAGCCACACATCTAAGAACTGGTAAGCTGCAATATATACCATTTTAGTTTTAGGGTTTATAACCACTTAAGCCCCAGAAGATTTTACCCCCTTCCTGACCAGGCCCTATTTTGCGATTCGGCACTGCGTGACTTTAACGGACAATTGCTCGGTTGTGCGACGCTGTACCTAAACCATTTTGACGTCCTTTTTTTCCCATAAACAGAGCTTTCTTTTGCTGGTATTTGATCACCTGTGCGATTTTTTGATCATGCGCTATAAACAAAAAAAGAGCGACAATTTTGCAAAAATAACAATATTTTTCACATTTTTTTATATATAATTCCCCCCAAAAATGAATGTAAAAATCAAATTTTTTTAACATTTTAGGCCAATTTGTTTTCTGCTACATATGTTTGGTAAAAAAAAATCGCAATAAGCGTATTTTGATTGGTTTGCGCAAAAGTTATTTCGTTTACTAACTAAGGGAAATATTTTTGTCATTTTTATTGTTTTTTTTTTTAGTAATGGCGGCGATCTGCGATTTTTTTTTTTTTTTGCGGGGCTGTGACATTGCGGCGGACAGATCGGACCCTTGACTGACATTTTTGACACTTTTGGGGGTACCAGTGACATTACTACAGTAATCAGTGCTATACATATGCACTGTTCCTGTAAAAATGACACTGGCAGGGAAGGGGTTAACTTTATTGGAGGAGGGGTTAAATGTGTCCCTAGGGGCGTGCTTCTAACTGTTATGGGATGTGGCTGTTTGTGTAACTACAGAGATATACGATCCTACATAGCAGGACCGTATGATCTCTGCACTTACACAAGGGAGAATGACAGCCGCCTGCCTTTCTCCCTCTGTACCGGACGATCGCGAGTGGCCGGCGGACATGGAGTCCGCCGGTCACACGCGCGGGGATCACAGTGAACGAGCGGGGGTGGGAGCGCGCCTCCGGTAGCGTGCGCTTGCCCCCTATTGACTCACAGGCGAGTCGGCAAGTGGTTAAAGTTGAAGTGTAAATTTGAACTCTTTTGAAAAGTTCTATTGGTCCAGTTTGAAGCTTGAGCATATCTCATACTTGAATGATTCCTGTGGAAGCTGCAAACCACTCAAGTAGTCAGGGCCAATGCAATTATAGCATCAGTTATCCATGTCAAGTGCCTTCTTTCTGCATAGTAAGCACAAGGGGTCACTCACTTGGCATTGTCACCATGCACACAATACTAAGTTACAAAAGGTAAGAAGGGGCTGTGTGGAAGTTTTGGGCTTGTTAAACCTGCTCGGGGCTATTATGTTTTTTACATTTCTGGGCCTCCTGTAGATGACTCGGGGATACTTGGGTAAAACAGGAGCCAATTTAGGAACTTATAGAGCCATAGGTTTGAGGTGTATTTAATTATTCATCTACTGATGTTATATAATTTTAAATATTCAGGTTTTTATAATAGAGTCCACACATTTGTATTTATATTTATATATTCATATACATTCTCTATATGTGACACGTTCACATGAGATATGTAATACAACATTTGCAGTTGGGGTTTAATTAATTTAAGTTTTTAATTAAATTTCATGTATTTATACTTTTAAAAGAATATAATGGGGGGGGGGGGGGGTTGTCTTTTCAATGCTTCACATTGAGTTAGTCACTCCGCTCTTACATAGGGTTTTATAAATGCCAATTAATGTGATGTTCCTTTAATAGTTATTGCCTCTGTTGCTGCTGGGAGGTGTTCGTCTCTCCCCTCTCTCTTTTTTTTCTTCTCTTGTTAATTTTCCTTCCTTTTTTATTGTTGTCACCTGAGGTTTGTCCAATCTTCAGCAGTGTAATTGTTCCCCATGATTATAAAAACTTTCTATGGTGGAGGGGCGGGCCTGCCTGATGAAGGAGGAGGTCCTCCGAAACGACGTTGCGGCCCGCCCTCCACTCTTGGTTCAGTGTTCGTTTCTGTCGGCTTCAGTGGAGGAACCGACAGACTTGTCCTTTTTACTTCCGGTTCCGAATCATCACCTCCTGCGGCGGATCGCGGTTAGAGATGTCCCGAACTATTCGCCGGCGAACAGTTCCCAGCGAACATCGCTTGTTCGCGTCTGCCGCTGCGGGTGAACATATGCGATGTTCGGTCCGCCCCCTATACTTCATCATTGAGGCAAACTTTGACCCTGTACCTCACAGTTAGCAGACACATTCCAGCCAATCAGCATACCCTCCCTCCCACACCCTCCCACCTCCTATAAAAAAGCAAGGGCAGCATCCATCTTAGATCATTCTGAAGCAGTGTGTTAGTGAGAGCAGGGAGAGTGCTGCTGCTGCTGTTAATAGGGACATTGTTAGATAGTGTTCTTGGTCCACTCCTGCTGTAAGGACAGCATGCTGACAGCACCCCAAAAAGCCCTTTTTAGGGCTGGTATTTCAGTCAATTTTATATATATTGTGCAGTTGCCTGCCCGCCGTGTGTGAGAGGCCACAGACCCGCCACAGACTGTACTGTGTGCACACCACACTCATATCGGGTGGCACAGTACCTTGCAGTAATTGCAGTTGCCTGCCGGCTGCCAGTGAGTGTCAGGTCCACAGAGTGTACGGTGCCCACTGCAGTGCCCACCACTCATATATATATATATATATATATATACATACGGTGGCACAGCACCTTGCATATTAAAAAAAAATATATTTTTTATAATTGCAGTTGCCTGGCTTGCCAGTGAGTGTCAGGTCCACAGAGTGTACTGTGCCCACTGCAGTGCCCACCACTCATATATACGGTGGCACAGCACCTTGCAAATTAAAAAAATATATATTTTTTATAGTTGCCTGCCAGTGAGTGTCAGGTCCACAGACTGTACTGTACCCACTGCAAATCGGTTGTTTGCGGTGCGTTAAACGGGGAGTTTGGTCTGTCACTGAAGCGGGCGTAACCCTTACACTACCTGATTGATACAACATCATACCTGATCGTATACACACACTGGATGTTTTAAAGCACATTATTCCAAACAATTTAGGTGATTTATGCCCTTTATGAATTAAAACCCGACTCTGCGTCAACTACGTAATTTTCCATGGGAGTTTTGCCATGGATCCCCCTCCGGCATGCCACAGTCCAGGTGTTAGTCCCCTTGAAACAACTTTTCCATCACTATTGTGGCCAGAAAGAGTCCCTGTGGGTTTTAAAATTCGCCTGCCTATTGAAGTCTATGGCGGTTCGCCCGGTTCGCTAACATTTGCGGAGGTTCGCGTTCGCCGTTCGCGAACGGCAAATTTTAGGTTCGCGACATCTCTAATCGCGGTGAGGCTGCCCAGCCAGGGAGCCCATGCCATTTGCAGCATCACCCGGTATTGCCGGTATCCAGGACTGCCTTTACACGTATACAGGACCCGCCACACAGGACCCAGATGTGACCATCTTTCATCTTCCATCGGATCCACTGTGGGGACTGTCCTTTCACACTATGCATGCTGTCCTATTGTAATACCTGTTTTTAACATGTAAGTTACTACATTAAATTACACAGCTGTTCATTTACCTTTATGACTTGACGCCCTTGTTCTTTTTCTTTATTAAATATAATGATCATACAGTATTCTACCATAATGTGAATACACAGGGCTTTTCTACAGCGGGAACGCATACCTCCAACACTGAATGTATGTAATGACAAGGGGTGCAGGGTTAATGACAAGGGTCTATTGATGCTAGAGGTTCTATTGTTGCTGGAGAGGATTTTCTTTTTTACAACGGGGGGGGGGGGGTTGCATTGTAGCTGGGGAGGTCTATTGTTGCTGGGGGTGGGTCTTATGTTGCTGGGGGGTCAATTGTTGCTGGGTGGAGTCTGATGTTGGGGGAGGGGTCTATTGATGCTGAATGCAAAAAGATATATGGTTGCTGCAGAGGGTGGGGGTATTTTGTTGCGGGTGGTTCATTGTTGCTTGGGGTCTATTGTTGCTTGTTGCTGGAGGGGTTCTATTGCTGGCTGTATGGGATCTATTTTACTGTTTTTCTTGTTCTCATCAACAAATTCCATACAAATGACTTAGTACCACAATTGTTACTTGGTTCTGTATTCTCTAAAAGGGGCAGTACTGGAAAGTGGGTAGGGGGCAGAACCAAGGAATGGTGCAGGAGGTGGGTAGGGGGTGAGTTCCTGCACCTATAGTCTGAGGAAAAAAAGCCCTGTGTATAAATACTTTATGCATAAAGGATGCCATAAGATTTTGTTGTTGATCTTTAACAGAATGTTTAACTGCGCTTGTGTGTAAATATCAAACCCCAGCTGCTGTGGATATCTTCCCTGATATTTAACTCTATTTACAGTGCTATAATAATTATATATTCAAAAAAATGTAACATATTAAATTGTCAATCTAATGAGAGAGTAGTGTAAAAGGCACTAGCAAATTTAGATGACTTGACAAAAAAATTAAACCTGAACGGCTTTATACCACTTCCGGACCGCCCCACGTACATGTACTGCGACAGGGTGATCCTTCAGCACAAATTAACGTACCAGTACGTCATTTGCATTTCCAGGTCAGGGGTGCGCATGGGGTGACCCTCGGGAACGATCGTCGGGTGCCGTTGAACATCGGGTCCACCAGACCCACTGATTGTCTCTCGCTGTGGCGGACCCGATGTCTGCCGACACCCGGCGATCATTCCCAAGAGAGGCAGAACAAGGCAGATCGCCATTTTTTTCAGAGGGGAAGATAAAGATATTATGTTTCTGCTAAGCAGGAACACGGATCTCTGTCTTCCCACAGTCAAAGCAACCCCCACACAGTTAGCAAGCACTACAGGGAACACATTTAACCCTTTGATCGCCCCTAATGTTAACCCCTTCCCAGCCAGTGTCATTAGTACAGTAACAGTGCAAATTTTTGTAGCACTGATAACTGTATTAGTGTCACTGGTCCCCAAAAACGTGTCCAATTTTGTCTGCTGCAATGTCACAGTCCCGCTAAAAGTCGCTGATCGCCGCCATTACTAGTAAAAAAAAATAAATCAATAAAAAATTCCATAAAATATCCCATAGTTTGTAAACGTTATAACTTTTGCCCAAACCAATCAATATACACTTGTTTTTTTTTTTTTTTTTTTTAACCAAAAACATGTAGCAGAATACATATTGACCTAAATTGATGACGAAATTATATATTTTCTTTTTATTGGATGTGTTTTATAGCAGAAAGTAAAAAATATTGTTTTTTTTTTTTAAATTGTCTGTATTATTTTGTTTATAGCGCAAAAAATAAAAACAGGAGAGGTGATCAAATACCACCAAAAGAAAGCTCTATTTGTGGGGGACAGCTTTGCATGACCACACAATTGTCAGTTAAAATATTGCCTAGTCATGAAGGGGGGGTAAACTTTCAGTTTTTTCCTTTTTGGATAAATATTTAAGAGGAATAAGCACCTCTGTCAGTGTTAAATGGTTTGCCTCAATCCCCTAACTACTGCTTTTGCTGGATATCATGGTCTCTTAAAGGTAGTTGAAAAAATCGGTGTGGGGGGGATCAGTGTGGGGAAAAAAAGCCTAAAAACAAGGAAAACGAATGCAGTCACCACATCTAAGAATTTGTAAGCTGCAATATTAGTGAGTGTAAAAGAGGAACTTTTGTTGATGAAGATGTGTGATGGTAGTGAAGCAACATGGGTGGAGCTGCATAAGGGTTTGCTGACTTTTGGAATGATCACAGAGCCCCTGTGATCCTGCTAAATAGGATCACAGGTCTCTGTGATCATTTTACAAGCTATGCCCCCCCCCCACAGTTAGATGGATATACAACCGGTTATTATAAGAGATATAAGGAAATACTGATCCCAAAAATCTGCTCATATATTAATGAGGTAGGGGATAATGGGGAAATGGGAACTGAATCTCTGCAAGCACATATAACAGTAATACCTAAAGAAGGGAAAGATGCAACACTATGCTCCAGTTATAGGCTGATTGCTTTGTTAAATATAGATACAAAACTATATGCAAATATTTTGGCGACCGGATTGCAGGATTTAATGCCGGAATGGATACATTCCGATCAGACACGGTTTATTCCTGGAAGAGAAGGAAAAGATAACAGGATAAGAGCGCAACTATTGGTATATACGTCTAAAAACCGTGGGGTCCCAGCCCTCTTGTTATCAATCGATGCTGAAAAAGCATTCAATCAGGTGGACTGGGATTTCATGGTCGAAACAATTAGGAATTTAGGGGTTGGACCAGAGGCGGAACTAGAACCTTCAGGGCCCCGGTGCAAGAAACCATGAAGGGCCCCCCAGACCCCTGGCCGGGGCCCTTCCCTTCTAGCCTGGGGCTCTTCCCACTGATCCTGGGGCCCGCAGTGGGACCCTTTCACAAATTCTGCAGTGGGCCCCCTTCCTGCCATCTTGGGGCCTCCCCACGGTGGTGGAATGCCAGGGCGCGGTCGCAGGTTTGACCTTTGCGATGCGAGAAGTTCACCCACTGGTGTCAGTAGTTTTTATTTTTTGGTATTTTAATTGAATTATTTTTTATCATTTTTTTTTATTTTTTTACAATGTCACTGACTATGTCTCTGAAAAGGAAGGAGCTGCTAAATTACATATATAACGACCCCTTTCTGGTTCTCTATTGTGACACATCCCCTGCAGCAGCCAACAGGAGAGGGAAAGGAGCACAGTGTGTGTGGGGGGGGGGGGGGACCCAGGGGAGCTCACAGGGGCCCAGAGACAGCAGAACACATGTGAACTGGATAGGAGGAGTGGCATACAGAGGAACCAATCTCCTCCATTTTCCTCCTGCAGCTACAGGAGAAAAAAAGGAGGACAGTGATTTCTCTACATGCTGCCCCCGTCGCCACTCCTATCCAGGTATACTGGAGCAGGGGGCCCGGTTGCAATTGCAACCCCTGTAGTTACGCCCCTGGGTTGGACCGAGAATTAATCGATAGATAGGAGCCCTATATAGAAATCCATCTGCTGCGGTAAAAGTCAATGGCAGTTTGTCTCCCAAGTTAGTGATGAGAAATGGGACGAGACAGGGTTGTCCCCTCCCGCCCCTGTTATGCGTCCTGACATTGGAATCCTTGTTGGCAACCATTAGGGAAAATATATTTATAAAGGGGATAAGATTTGGGCAGGACGTGGGCAGGACAAACACAAATTTGCAGCTTATACTGATGATATTTTGTTTTATTTAAATCCCAGAATAAGTCTCCCAAATGTCATCAAAGAACTAAAGAGATTTGGATAATTGTCAAACCTCAAGATAAATCCAACAAAATCCGAAAATTTTAATTTTGGATTAAAGTAGAAGAATTGTCATTAAAGAAAGAATTTCAATTTACTTGGGTAAAAACAAAAATAAAATATTTAGGGATAAATATAACATCATTACTGGAAGATCTTTGCCTGGCTAACTTTATATACCCCTGTTAGAGGAGATAAAACTAAATGTTAGGAAAATATCTATCCGCTCAATAATATCCTAGTTAGGCAGAATAAATATGTTCAAAAATGATAATTTTACCAAAAATAATATACAGAATCCAAATGTTACCTATTGTTATCACACCGGCATACTTTAGGACAATTAAATCCTTGCTATTAAGGTATATATGGCAGGGGAAAAAACCTAGGGTGCAGTATGAGAAATGTGATGTCAGGGGGATTTGTTGCACCGGATATTAAGAAACAATACACAGCAGCAGTTTTGTCACGGATAATAAAATGGACAAGAAAAATTCAGTAAGAAGTTGGGTAAAATTGGAGATTATGTTAAGTCGAACACAATTAGATAATAATATATGGATCCCATCAAAATAGAGTAATACACAAAATAACGAGGGTTGTATATAAAACGTGGGATGCGGTTTATAGGCAGACTGGGTGGAAATATAATTCTCTGTTATTACCACTAGAAGGCACCATTTTTTTTTTTTACCTGGATATGGGAAATATTTTGGGGGTGGGTTAAGAGATTTACAATTAAAAGACATATTACACAAAGGGAAAATTAGGTCTCTTCACAAACTCAACACAAGAGAAATGTTGACACTAAATGAGTGGAATTATATGCAAATAAAACACTTTGTAGGTTTCCTTCCTCAGACCTTCAGATCAGAAAAAGAGTTGAACTTTAATGGAAAAGCTTTCCAATCCGTTAAAGGTAAGACATGGTTTGTCTCAGATTTATAAAATGCTAACTGACCTGACGAGTTTGAGGAAAAATACTTTTAGAGAAAAATGGGAAAGAGAAATGGGAACCAGTTTAGAGGGTCATGAGGAGAAAATCATGCTGAGAGCCACCCACTGCACCGCTCAAGACATAAGTAGCACTGCCCCCTAGAGGACTGCTGAGAATTACACTTACTGGATTCCCCTGGATTACCCTTAAAAACTGACAGCAGATAAACAGCAATGAATGTTCTTGGCTCAGTCAATAATCAATCCAGGAGATGTTGTTTTTGTGTTTTTATTGAGAACTTGGATAGGAGAAGGGATGAGTGGGATACTCCAACTATTAACTATTCACAGTCTTGAGGACAGCTAACTGTAGAAGGTGGCAAGGCCGCTGCTTTACTCTGTCACTGAAGTGAAGATGCTTTAAATGTTCCTGCTTGAATATTCTCTTCAGGGTTCTAAACTTGGCACCCCCTTTACTTTCACTGCCTGTGTGCTGACACCCGTCCGCTGACTCTAGTCTCTGGAGTGGTCCCCTTCCTGGCAGACCCCTGGGCAAGTTCCTCTGTACTCACAGACACTGTTTTTCCAGAGTCACCATTGCTTCCAAACTCTACCAGTCAGCCTCCACCGGACCTCTGGGTTCAGCCACACTTTCTGGTTCACCAGGCCGACTGCCTGTGACCACCTTCCACAACTTCAGAAGAGGAGACAGCCATCACCCTCCTTCTGGGACTTGGCTTCCCACCCAAAAACCCCCTGCCACATGTGCCCTTGGCTTTTATAGCATATCCCAGGATGCACCACTTGTCTGTGCCAACCCACTTAGACAGCTACAAAAGCCTGTGTGCCACTGGCTGGGTTTCCACCACTGTCCAACATGCCTCCCTATTGGACACAGTGGGGAAACTCCCTCAGCCCAGATGAATTACACATGGAACAGGCCTAACTAACAGATTCTGTTCCCTGTGAAGCATGGAGCACATAGATTTAGCCTGTTGCTCTGCTGTTAAGCAGACAGAGCCAAAAATGTTTCTGTCTATCTAACACCTGACTAGGAGGGTGCTACACATAAATACCATTGAGATGAACTAGAAGTGTCTAGCATAATGGTATATTACACCGGTTATAGTACATAAATATCAACCAGAGAAGCCAAATACGTGCTGGAGGGGTTGCCAAGTAGAGGGCTCAATGTTTCATAATTGGTGGTATTGTCCTTAAATACGGGAGTATTGGTTAAAGATACAACAACCTATTAATTGGATCATGGGTGAAGACCTTTTGGATGGCCCTTGGACATGTATTTTTCATAAAACAAATGGATCTTTAAAACATTATAGAGATTCAATAGTTCCAAACCTTCTTAATGCTGCAAAGGGGAAAATCCCCAAAAAATGGCATGAAATAGAACCCCTCTATTTCATGCCATGAAATAGAGGGGTTGGATTTTAAGAAATGCAGAGAGTATGTACAGTTGTGGGGAAGTTAGGGAAATCAGTGTGAATAGGTAATATTGGCACACTGTGAACATGGACTGGAAATGGGGGGGGGGGGGGGGTAAATGGGGGAGTGTGACTTGCTGGGAAACTGGGAGGGAGTCATTGGGGGGGGGGGGGGGAGAAAAAGTTTGTATAAGGGATTTATCTGAAGGAACAATGTTTCTTGTTGGTGGTTTTGTAAAATTTGTTTGAAATTAATAAAAATTATAATTAAAAAAGAAAAACTTCTTCCGCTCACTTTCATAATAAGAATAGTATATTGATAAAGCCTCAGGAGAAACAAAATTGATAAAAATGAATAAGGTACTGAAACATTCAGACAGAATTTTAATATGGCAAGTCATCTGTTGCTTACATTACAGAATAAAACAACTGGTGTGAAAGGCTGGATGTGTTCATTGATAGATTCAAATAAATGCTTCTATCATCTTAATGTTGATTTAACCTGTGTCAAGAATACATGAAGTAAATGCAAACAAGCATGTGAGATCTAACTACAATAATGACTGCAAGATGTTGTTTTGTTATATAACCCAAGAGGTTTATTTAGAGATTATGCTGCCCTAGGTACACATTTTTGGTGACGCCCTTGTGGCTCTTTTTTTTCATCACTTACACTAAAATTGCTCAGTATGTAGTATCAGAATGCACTTCTGGACATTGTGTGCAACCCTTATATTCAGAGCAAATACAGTATTATACAGTTTACCAATCCAATTGACTATAACTGAAAGCTATTGCATATACTTTGTGCTACAGACAGTCCTTTGATTCTTTAAAGCAGCCTTTGCACCTCCCTCCTTTTTTTCAATGCTGTTTCTTGATTTACATGTAGCCCCCTACAGGGTGGGTGCTAGGTAAAAGTATAGTGGGCCTTAGCTGCTTAACAGCAGGGCCATGATTTTAGCTGGGCTTTCCTGTCTCCCAGGTGTGTCTGCTGAGAGGGGAGTCTCCCCGCTGGCTCAATGAGAGGATTCTCATTGGGCAGTGGAGGAATCCAATCAGAGACACATTCAGGCCTGTAAGGGAGTGGGTATATGTTTGAGGGGAATTCATGACGCAGCGTCTTTGGCGGAAAGCAGAGTCCCAGGAGGGATCAGGTGTTCCGGGTGGCTGCCTGGGAATCCAGAGAATGCTGAGTTGAGCTGCAGAGGGGATCCGGTGTGCCAAAGACCAGTGGAGGAAGAGGGGTTCAGTTCCAGGAAAGCCTGCCAAGGTCGTGAGTACTGAGAACTGCCCCTAGGGGTCTGCCAAGTGTAGAGGGGACCACTCCAGAGAAGGTTCCAGGGATCCAGGAGTCAGCTAGCTGTAAAGGGGGTGCCTAGTCAGAGGACCCTAAAGTGTTAGAGAGGGTACCTAGTCAGAGGACCCTGAAGTGTTAGAGGGGGTACCTAGTCAGAGGACCCTGAAGTATTAGAGGGGGCGCCAGCGGTTGGGCCCTGAAGAGCTAATGCGTACAGTGTGCAGTGTACAAGAAGAAGAAGTTAAGAATTGCAGCAGCACAAGCAGTGACAAGGAGCTACCTCAGCCAGTGAAGGGTTGGAGGACAGCCTTTCGTACAAGATTTGGCCACTTTGAATACATGGTCATGCCCTTCGGCCAGTGCAATGCCCCTGCCACCTTCCAGCACCTTATAAATTATGTGTTCAGAGACTTTCTGGATATCTTTTTTAGTCGTGTACTTAGATGACATCTTGATTTTTTTTCTACGTCCCTTGACCTGCACCGAAGACATGTCAACTACTTTTTGGGCCGGCTCCGCCAACATGGACTGTATGCTAAAGCAGAGAAATGTGAATTTGAGCAGCAGATCATACAGTTTTTGGGGTTGGTGATTTCCACAGCAGGAATTAAGATGGACCCCCAAAAGGTTTCTGCTATATTGGACTGGCCTGCACCTACATATAAGAAGGGGAAACAACGACCTCCAAGGTGGTTTTCTCTGAAATACTGCCTGTACCTCGAGCCACACAAGAGAGGCAGAAGGAGATTAGGGAACTTAACAAGTGGCTGAGGAATTGGTGTAGGAAGGAGGGGTTTGGGTTCCTGGAGAACTGGGCTGACTTCTCAGTCGGCTACCGGCTCTTTAGTAAGGATGGGCTGCACCTTAATGGGGACGGTACAGCTCTTTTGGGGAGAAAGATGGCCACCAAGTTGGAGGGGCTTTTAAACTAGGAGACGGGGGGGAGGGCTCAGAAGTAGAGTCAGTCAGGAGGAAGCAGAGGACTGAAGGCAGCTGTAGTGTCAGCAGCGACAGTAGGTCCACAAGGTCAATTGGCAGGTCTGTGCGGGAGAACCTCAGACCAAACAGGAATAAACATAACCGCCAATCACGTTTAACTTCCGTAAAACTAAGAGGTGTATATGCTAATGCCAGGAGCCTAGCTAATAAAATGGATGAGTTGGAAATGTTAGTACATGAGGAGGACATAGACCTTGTGGGAATAACAGAGACTTGGTTCGACCACTCACATGACTGGCTGGCCAATATCCAAGGGTATTCGGTGTACCGGAAGGACAGGGTAGGAAAAAGAGGGGGAGGGGTATGTCTCTATGTCAAGAACAATATAAAGGTGACAGAAAGGAGTGACATTACGGATGGGATGAGCATGGATTTAGAATCTGTGTGGGTTGAACTCCATAGGGAAGGAGAAAAGGGGAAAGTAATTGTGGGGGTTTGCTATAGGCCACCTAACCAAGGGGAGGAGGTAGAGCTGGAATTTTTAGCACTAATGGGTAAAGTGGCAAAATTGGGATCAGTCATCGTATTGGGGGACTTCAATTACCCCGACATTGACTGGGAAGAGGGGACTGCACACTCACAGAAGGCCCGCCTATTCACGGAAACCTTACTGGATAATTACATGTCACAGTTGGTGGATTCCCCCACCAGAGAAAACGCAGTCCTGGATCTATTGCTCACTAATGACCCAGACATAATCTCGGAGGTAGGAGTCCAGGACAACCTGGGCTCTAGCGATCACAGGATGATCACATTTAGTGTAAATAACAACATAACAAGACAAGTGGGGAACATAAAAACCCTAAACTTCAGAAGGGCAAACTTTCCAAAATTGTACTCAATGATGGAAAAGGTAAACTGGGACCAAACCCTGGGATCCCTGACCACAGAGGAAAAATGGGAATGCTTTAGGAACATTTTAGGCAAAGGCATCTTGCAGTGCATTCCTATGGGAAATAAATTTAGAAGAGACAAAGCCAAACCTGGCTGGCTAAACTGTAGCGTCATAAAACTTATTAGGGGGAAAAAATTGGCCTTCAAGAAGTATAAATCAGAGGGCACAGTATCGGCTTTCGAGCAATACAAGGAGGCAAATAAGAAAAGTAAACAAGAAATCAAGATGGCTAAAATCAACTTTGAGAGACAAATAGCGGAGGATAGTAAAAAAAACCCAAAGAAATTCTTTAAATATATCAACAGCAAAAAAACTAAGGCAGAGCATATTGCACACATAATTAACAATGATGGGAGGATGGTTACAGAGGACACTGAAAAAGCAACCGTGCTAAATGCTTTTTTCTCGTCAGTCTTTACACAGGAAAAGGAGGGGTACACTGACCATGACTGTATGGTTAGTAGTAATAAACAGGACTTGCCACCATGGCTAACAGAGGGGGAAATCAGGGAAAGGCTGGATAAACTTAACACAAACAAATCACCAGGACCGGATGGCATACATCCGAGAGTACTCAAGGAACTCAGTAAAGTTATATCGAGACCACTGTTCCTGATCTTTGCTGACAGTATTAGGACAGGAGATGTACCAGGGGATTGGAAGAAAGCTAACGTGATTCCAATATTCAAAAAGGGCCAGAGGCATATCCCGGGAAATTATAGGCCTGTCAGTTTGACATCAGTAGTATGTAAACTTCTGGAGGGGATGATAAGGGACTATATCGTAGAGTTTGCTAAGGACAACAACATCATCAGCAGTAATCAGCACGGGTTTACAAATGGGCGTTCTTGTCAAACCAATCTCCTTACATTCTACGAGGAGGTGAGCTGTGAGCTAGATAGGGGCAGACCAGTAGATGTGGTGTACTTAGATTTCGCTAAGGCGTTTGATACAGTTCCCCACAAGCGCTTAATTTATAAAATAAGGTCTGCAGGTATCGATAGCAGGGTTTGCTCTTGGATACGGAACTGGCTAAAAAGGCGGGTCCAAAGGGTAGTAATAAACAGCACATACTCAGACTGGTCTGAGGTGGTAAGCGGGGTCCCCCAAGGCTCAGTCCTGGGACCAACCTTGTTCAATTTATTCATAAACAACATTGAGGTCGGGATCAGTAGTTCGATATCAGTTTTTGCAGATGACACAAAATTGGGCAGGGCAATAACTTCACAACATGAAGCAGATATCCTGCAGAATGACCTGGACAAAATAACAGAGTGGGCAACGACATGGCAAATGAGGTTTAACGTGGAGAAGTGTAAGGTTTTGCACTTGGGGACTAAAAACATAAAATCACAATACACGTTAGGAGGGGAGCCCTTGGGGGAATCAAAAATGGAGAAGGATCTGGGAGTATTGGTTGATGATAGATTAGGAAACAGCATGCAATGTCAAGCGGCAGCTTCCAAAGCCAACAGAATATTAGCATGCATAAAGAAAGGGATGCATTCCAGAGATAAGACTATAATCCTTCCACTTTATAAAACTCTGGTCCGACCGCATCTGGAGTATTCCGTCCAGTTCTGGTCGCCAGTCCTCAGGAGGGATGTGTTGGAGCTGGAGAGAGTCCAGAGAAGGGCAACTAAACTAATTAGGGGATTGGAGGACCTTGACTATGAAGAGCGTCTACAATCGCTCGATTTATTCTCCCTGGAGAAGAGACGTCTGAGGGGGGACATGATAGCAATTTATAAATATCTTAATGGGGATCCCAGCTTAGAAAAAAAGCTGTTCATTCGAAGGGATTGCATGAGGACTCGAGGGCATACAATGCGATTAGAGGAGAAGCGTTTTAACCTCAGGCAACGCGGGGGGTTCTTTACTGTTAGGGCAACAAGATTGTGGAATTCTCTACCACAAGAGGTGGTTTCTGCGGGTAGTATGGTGGCTTTCAAAAGACTCTTAGACTTACATCTCAAGGATCAGAACATTCAGGGGTATGGGAGATGATTACAGCCACACATGCCTACACAGGTTGAACTGGATGGACTATTGTCTTTATTCAACCTCACCTACTATGTAACTATGTAACTATGTAACGTTTTGTGGGGTTTGCAAACTTTTACCGGAGATTCATGAAAGGCTTCTCTGCTATCATTTACCCCAATCACGCAACTGACCAAACAGAACCTGCGGTTCCGCTGGAGCCCGGAGGCTCAAGACGCCTTCAAAACTTTAAAGAAATTATTCACTTCAGCCCCTATTCTCAGCCACCCTGATCCATCGCTTCCCTACATACTTGAAGTGGATGCCTCTGAAACAGCAATAGGGGAAGTTGTTTCACGATGTTAGGGTCTTAAAGGTTTAATGCATCCTGTAGCCTTCTTCTCATGCAAACTCTCCCCAGCGGAAAAGAACTATGATGTAAGGGATCGAGAACTACTAGCCATCAAAACAGCTTTGAAGGAATGGAGGTACCTGTTGGAAGGCGCAGCACATCCCATATTAATATACACAGATCACAAAAATTTGGAGTACTTGAGGCCTGCCAAGCATCTAAAGCCACGTCAAGCTCGATGGGCATTGTTCTTTTCCAGGGTTTCTTTCCATATAACCTACCGACCAGGATCAAAGAATATTAAGCCAGATGCTTTATCCCGTATGTATGATGACCCCAAGGAATCAGTAACCCCAGATACCCTCTTACCCGAAGGTAACTTCCTGATGATACTGTCTGACCTACTCTCACAGATCAAACTAGCCCCAGTGGGCATATCTGGCCCTGCTGGAATCACATTGTCATCTAAGGAAGGGTTGTTGTGGCGGGAAGACTGGATTTTTGTGCCAGAAAATTTACGGGGGAATGTTTTAAAGCTACTTCACGGTCACCCATTGGCAGGCCATTTCGGCATCCATAAGACTCTCAATTTGGTACGATGTACCTTCTGGTGGCCAGATCTGGAAGGGTTCTGCAAGAGATACGTGAGCTCATGTTCTGTCTGCATCTAAAGCAAGACTGCTAGAAGCAGGGCTTGGGGTTTACTCAAGCCTTTGCCTGTCCCTGACCATCGGTTCGACCTGAACATTGGCTGTTCGAGGTTCGGCCGAATTTAGAACTTTTTGCCCAAAAAGTTCGGAATTCGGCAACCAGAACCGACCAAAATGCAATGGTTCAGGAAATGGGCTTTAAAAGCCCGTGATTGGACCAGAACCATCAGTAAAAGCCAATTGAGGGGCAGGAGAATGCTAGGAATGTGATTGGAGTGACTAGGGGGTCCCTAGACCAATCATTAGTGAATACGCCCCCCAGTATATAAGATAGCCCTGGCAAATTCCTAGCATTGTAATACAGGGACATGGAAGAGAATGGAAGCAGTTCTGTTAAATGTGCTTCAAACGTGTCATTTAGCATTTATTAGTGTGAGGAAAGGGATATCAATATAGTTAGAATGCTCCTTTACACTTTAGTTAGATGCAAAAAATCAGTTTCTGTAGGGAAATTGTTAAGTGCCAGGGTGACCGTAATGTAGTGTAGGGTGAACTGACACTGACTGCTATGGCAGGGTGACCAAACCCTTCCATGTCAGGGTGACCACTATAGAGAAAAGCTAGTTTCTCTGAAGTCACTTTCGCTGCAGGAATATGGCTTCGCTCCCGTCAGCATTCTTTATGCTGCAGGCGTTGCTAGTGCTTTTTTGAGGACATGTTTGGAGTCAGGCATGACATCTGAACATGTCTATAGGGGGTATATATACACACCCATGTCTGTATATATACTACACCTGCACATATATAGGTGTTAAAGGAGCAGAACACTATACTTTTGCTGGTTACGCTCCCAACACCTATATATGTGTAAGTGTAATATATATATATATATCAATGTGTGTGTGTATATATACAGTGGGTACGGAAAGTATTCAGACCCCCTTAAATTTTTCACTCTTTGTTATATTGCAGCCATTTGCTAAAATCATTTAAGTTCATTCTTCCTCATGAATGTACACATAGCACCCCATACTGACAGAAAAACACAGAATTGTTGACATTGTTGCAGATTTATTAAAAAAGAAAAACTGAAATATCACATGGTCCTAAGTATTCAGACCCTTTGCTGTGACACTCATATATTTAACTCAGGTGCTTTCCATTTCTTCTGATCATCCTTGAGATGGTTCTACACCTTCATTTGAGTCCAGCTGTGTTTGATTATACTGATTGGACTTGATTAGGAAAGCCACACACCTGTCTATATAAGACCTTCCAGATCACAATGCATGTCAGAGCAAATGAGAATCATGAGGTCAAAGGAACTGCCTGAAGAGCTCAGAGACAGAATTGTGGCAAGGCACAGATCTGGCCAAGGTTACAAAAAGATTTCTGCTGCACTTAAGGTTCCTAAGAGCACAGTGGCCTCCATAATCCTCAAATGGAAGACGTTTGGGACGACCAGAACCCTTCCTAGAGCTGGCCGTCCGGCCAAACTGAGCTATCGGGGGAGAAGAGCCTTGGTGAGAGAGGTAAAGAAGAACCCAAAGATCACTGTGGCTGAGCTCCAGAGATGCAGTCAGGAGATGGGAGAAAGTTGTAGAAAGTCAACCATCACTGCAGCCCTCCACCAGTCGGGGCTTTATGGCAGAGTGGCCCGACGGAAGCCTCTCCTCAGTGTAAGACACATGAAAGCCCGCATGGAGTTTGCTAAAAAACACCTGAAGGACTCCAAGATGGTGAGAAATAAGATTCTCTGGTCTGATGAGACCAAAATAGAACTTTTTGGCCTTAATTCTAAGCGGTATGTGTGGAGAAAACCAGGCACTGCTCATCACCTGTCCAATACAGTCCCAACAGTGAAGCATGGTGGAGGCAGCATCATGCTGTGGGGGTGTTTTTCAGCTGCAGGGACAGGACGACTGGTTGCAATCGAGGGAAAGATGAATGCGGCCAAGTACAGGGATATCCTGGACAAAAACCTTCTCCAGAGTGCTCTGGACCTCAGACTGGGCCAAAGGTTTACCTTCCAACAAGACAATGACCCTAAGCACACAGCTAAAATAACGAAGGAGTGGCTTCACAACAACTCCGTGACTGTTCTTGAATGGCCCAGCCAGAGCCCTGACTTAAACCCAATTGAGCATCTCTGGAGAGACCTAAAAATGGCTGTCCACCAACGTTTACCATCCAACCTGACAGAACTGGAGAGGATCTGCAAGGAGGAATGGCAGAGGATCCCCAAATCCAGGTGTGAAAGACTTGTTGCATCTTTCCCAAAAAGACTCCTGGCTGTATTGGATCAAAAGGGGGCTTCTACTAAATACTGAGCAAAGGGTCTGAATACTTAGAACCATGTGATATTTCAGTTTTTCTTTTTTAATAAATCTGCAACAATGTCAACAATTCTGTGTTTTTCTGTCAGTATGGGGTGCTATGTGTACATTCATGAGGAAGAAGAATGAACCTAAATGATTTTAGCAAATGGCTGCAATATAACAAAGAGTGAAAAATTTAAGGGGGTCTGAATACTTTCCGTACCCACTGTATATATACCCCTATACAGAAGTTCAGATGTTTTGCCTGCCTCCAAAGAACCCAAAAAAATGCCCAAAAAAATGACTGCAAGAACAAACCTGGGCATTTTTTTTTTTGGCACTGCCATTTTTTTGGGCATTTTTTTGGGGTTCTTTTGGAGGCAGGCAAAACATCTGAACTTCTGTATAGGGGTATATACACACACACTTATATGTATATTACACTTACACATATATAGGTGTGTTAGGAGCCTAGCCATATTAGTGCAAATTATTTCATTAGCAAAAGTATAGTGTTGTGCTACTTTCACACCTATATATGTGTAGGTGTGTATATATATACCCCTATACAGAAGTTCAGATGTCATGCCTGCCTCCAAAGAACCCAAAAAAATGCCTGCCAGAACAAACCTGGGCGTTTTTTTTTTTTTGGCGCTAGCGTTTTTTTGGCATTTTTTTGGGTTCTTTGGAGGCAGGCAAAACATCTGAACTTCTGTATAGGGGTATATAAAAACACACACTTATATGTATATATAACCATACACATATATAGGTGTTAAAGGAGCAGAACACTATACTACTGCTAATGAAATCATTTCATTGCACTAATATGGTTACGCTCCCAACACCTATATATGTGCAAGTGTAAAAATACATGCAAGTATGTGTGTATATATACCACTCTACACAAGTTCAGATGTTTTGCCTGCCTCCAAAAACCCCAAAAAAATGCCTGCAACAACAAACCTGGGCGTTCTTTTTTTTTTGACGCTAGCGTTTTTTTGGGCATTTTTTTGGGTTCTTTGGAGGCAGGCAAAACATCTGAACTTCTGTATAGGGGTATATATATACACACACTGATATGTATTTTACATTTACACATATATAGGTGTTAGGAGCCTAGCCATATTAGTTCAAATTATTTAATTAGCGCAAGTATAGTGTTCTGCTCCTTTAACACCTATATATGTGCAGGTGTAGTATATATACAGACATGGGTGTGTATATATACCCCTATAGACATGTTCAGATGTCATGCCTGACTCCAAACATGTCCTCAAAAAAGCACTATTAACGCCTGCAGCAAAAAAAATGCTGACGGGAGCAGAGCCATATTGGTGCTCTGAAAGTGACAAAATACAAACGATCTCTTTTTTTCTGGTTCTGGACATGCTACAGAGCTGAAACTTCACAGGTACACTTTTAGACCCCCCAGATACTAAAATCAAAAAATCTTTTTTTTTTTTTTTTTTTTTAATTTTTTCAATAATTGGCTATCAAAAATGACAATTTTTAAGAACTTTTTTTTGTGTGATTAATAGTCCCTGGGGCATGACCCAGAGCCCTAGGCACTTTTTAGGGGCATTTATTGGGTTTTAGGGCTTTAAAATGGTGTTTTTTGATTACCGAAGTTCGGGTCCCATTGATTTCAATGGGGTTCTGAAATCCAGGCCGAACTTTCGGGTAGTTCGGATGTTCTGGCCGAACCGAACTTTTCAAAAGTTCGATCATCCCTATCCCTGACAGGCCTTGGAAAATGATCTCTGTGGATTTTGTAGTAGAACTTCCACCTTCTGAAGGTTGCACAGCAATCTTTCTAGTGGTCGATCGGTTATCTAAGATGGCCCATTTTCTTCCCTTAAAAAATACATCTGCCTTTGGAAACAGCCTGAGTATTTATTAAAGAGATTATTAGGTTGCACGGAATCCCTGCAAACATCGTGTCTGATCGAAATGTGCAGGTCACATCACGTTTCTGGAGGGCCTTATGTGGGGTCCTGAAGGTTGAATTATCCCTTTCCTCAGCTTATCACCCTCAAACGAATGGGCAAACAAAGGACTAACCAGACACTCGAACAGTACATTCGATGTTTCACTTCCTTTGTTCAGGATGACTGGGTGTCTTTATAACCATTAGCAGAATTTGCTTATAATAATTCCAGTCACTCAGCTACAGGACAATCACCATTCTATGCCAATTATGGTTTTCACTTGTCTTTTTTGCCCGATTTTATTCCAGAATCTACAGTTCCAGCTGTCCAGAGCACAGTGGACTTCCTCAAATGCAATAATCAAGTACTACAAGAAGCAGTAACAAAAGCACAGGCAGACAACAAGAGAGCATTTGACAAGAAAAGAAGAAGGGAACTAAGTCTTCAGTTGGGTGATCAAGCATGGCTATTTACGGCAAACCTCAGATTGGCCTGTCCTTCGAAGAAACTTACACCCAAGTTTATAGGTCCGTTCCCGGTGAAGAGGAAATTGAACGAGGTATCGTATGAACTATCCTTACCTGACTTGTTTAAAATTCACCCCATATTTCATGTTTCACTCCTGAAACACCAGATCTCTTTTCTAATAGGGGGACGGGCCCATCTGAACCAGTGTTGGTTGATGGAGAAGAGGAATATGAGGTGGAAGCAGTGTTAGACTGCAGAAGGAGGAGGAACCAATTGCAGTATCTAATTAAATGGAGAGGTTAGGGTCCTGAGGAGAACACTTGGGAACCAGAATGCAATGTCCATGCCAGAGAGCTAGTTTGTGCCTTTTTCTGTGCCCATCCAGAAAAAGAAAACCAGCTAGGCATCCGGAGGCTGCCCGTCAGGAGGTGGCAATGTCATGGATCTGCCACCTTAGGGTTAACTTAGTGCAGACTAATTTCAGTGATTGGCAACAGGCTGCCTTATTTAAACACCTCAGCAGCACTGTGTCTTTGCTGTCTGATCTGCAGCTTTACTTTGAGTCTGTTCCTGTGTTTGTATTGATTCCTGTATTGACCTGGCTTGTCTGGTCAATACGTTGCTATCTCCAGTCCTGACCCCGGCTTGCTTTGACTCTGCTATACCTGCTTCCTGCCTGATATCCTGTTGCCAACCCCTGCCTGTACACCGACTACTCTCTGCCTGCTGCTTGAACTGTATCTGATTACCTGTGTCTGAAACCAGCTTGTCTGACCCTGCTCCAGTCTTTGCCCATCCAGCTGCTTCCAGTGCCTGGAGACTCTGTCCTGCATCCGCTGTGCATCCGCACCTCTTTCCCTTCTTCTTCCTGCTGCTCAGCAATCCAGCTGTGTTCAGTGACTTATCAGCTACTCTTCTCAACTGCCAACAGAAGACTAGCACAGGCCCTTTACTTCACTGTGCTCTCGCATCCACTGTTGCAACTCCAGTGGTGCCTGAGCCAGGGCTGTACGAGAGGTCTCCCTCTGCACGTCAGGCTCTGCTACAAGGTACGTGACAGCCTCTTCCCTGATGCATATTGGGTCAGTGATGTCACAAGAGGGCAGGGCCATTAGATGACATCACCAGCTGGCCCTGCCCTTACCTATATAATAACTGTTAAATGGCAAAGGAGGCATTGAGTGGCTAGCTGTCCTCGGGAGTGGACCTCTTTTCGCCGGGCTGCATGCTTAGGTAAGGGACCCCACGCCATTTTTTTTTTACATTTTGGCATGGGGTTTCCCTTAAAATCTATACCAGACCCAAAGGGTCTGGTATGGACTGGGGGGGGGGGGCCCACACTGTTTTTTTTTTTTTTTTCTCATACTCTTTAAATGTCGGCTTTTTTTTTTTTTTTTCTTTTACAATCAGCTATTAGCGGGGAAGTGACGGACAGCTGATAAGTCATCGGTTGTTAAGGACACAGCTGCCGGCTTCCCAGCCCGCTGCTTAGCAACCAGCTATTTGTCAAAGAACAGCCTGGGGGGTCTTGTTTGACAAATATCCTATGTGATACCGCCAGCTAAACCCTGGTGGTAATTATTGCTTGCTTTTTAACTCTCTGGCCCATTTGTGAATTTGAGTTAAGAGCTTTTTATGCAGTATTTACCAGCCCTTTTTTTCTTCTTTTTTTTTTCGGTAAATACAGTTAGGTCCATATACAGTGCATTGCGAAAGTATTCGGCCCCCGTGAACAATTCGACCTTTTGCCACATTTCAGGCTTCAAACATAAAGATATAAAACTGTAATTTTCTTTGAAGAATCAACAAGTGGGACACAATCATGAAGTGGAACAAAATTTATTGGATATTTCAAACTTTTTTAACAAATAAAAAACTGAAAAATTTGGCGTGCAAAATTATTCAGCCCCTTTAAGTTAATACTTTGTAGGGCCACCTTTTTCTGCAATTACAGCTGTAAGTCGCTTGGGGTATGTCTCTATCAGTTTTGCACATCGAGAGACTGAAATATTTGCCCATTCCTCCTTGCAAAACAGCTCGAGCTTAGTGAGGCTGGATGGAGAGCATTTGTGAACAGCAGTTTTCAGTTCTTTCCACAGATTCTCGATTGGATTCAGGTCTGGACTTTGACTTGGCCATTCTAACACCTGGATATGTTTATTTGTGAACCATTCCATTGTTTTGCTTTATGTTTTGGATCATTTTCTTGTTGGAAGACAAATCTCCGTCCCAGTCTCAGGTCTTTTGCAGATTCCATCAGGTTTTCTTCCAGAATGGTCTTGTATTTGGCTCCATCCATCTTCCCATCAATTTTAACCATCTTCCCTGTCCCTGCTGAAGAAAAGCAGGCCCAAACCATGATGCTGCCACCACCATGTTTGACAGTGGGGATCGTGTGTTCAGGGTGATGAGCTGTGTTGCTTTTACGCCAAACATAACATTTTGCATTGTTGCCAAAAAGTTTAATTTTGGTTTCATCTGACCAGAGCACCTTCTTCCACATGTTTGGTGTGTCTGCCAGGTGGCTTGTGGCAAACTTTAAACGACACTTTTTATGGATATCTTTAAGAAATGGCTTTCTTCTTGCCACTCTTCCATAAAGGCTAGATTTGTGCAGTATACGACTGATTGTTGTCCTATGGACAGAGTCTCCTACCTCAGCTGTAGATCTCTGCAGTTCATCCAGAGTGATCATGGGCCTCTTGGCTGCATCTCTGATCAGTCTTCTCCTTGTATGAGCTGAAAGTTTAGAGGGACGGCCAGGTCTTCTTAGATTTGCAGTGGTCTGATACTCCTTCCATTTCAATATTATCGCTTGCACAGTGCTCCTTGGGATGTTTAAAGCTTGGGAAATCTTTTTGTATCCAAATCTGGCTTTAAACTTCTCCACAACAGTATCTCAGACCTGCCTGGTGTGTTCCTTGATCTTCATGATGCTCTCTGCGCTTTAAACAGACCTCTGAGACTATCACAGTGCAGGTGCATTTATACGGAGACTTGATTACACACAGGTGGATTCTATTTATCATCATTAGTCATTTAGGTCAACATTGGATCATTCAGAGATCCTCACTGAACTTCTGGAGAGAGTTTACTGCACTGAAAGTAAAGGGGCTGAATAATTTTGCACGCCCAATTTTTCAGTTTTTTATTTGTTAACAAAGTTTGAAATATCCAATAAATTTCATTCCACTTCATGATTGTGTCCCACTTATTGATTCTTCAAAAAAAATTACAGTTTTATATCTTTATGTTTAAAGCCTGAAATGTGGCAAAAGGTTGAAAAGTTCAAGGGGGCCGAATACTTTCGCAATGCACTGTATATTTGGACACAGGCACGATTTTCATAATTTTGGCTCTGTATGCCATCAGAATAAAATTGAAACAAACAATCCAAATGAATTTGAAGTGCAGACTTTCAGCTTTAATTTAAGGGATTGAACATAAATATCAAGTAGACATTTTAGGAACTGCAACCATTTTTATACACAGTCCCCCTATTTTCAGGGGCACAAATGTAATTGGACAAATAAATATAATCATAAATAAAATTTTCATTTTTAATATTTTGTTGAGAATCCTTTACTGGCAATGACTGCCTGAAGTCTGGAAAACGTGGGCATTACCAAAGACTGGGTTTCCTCCTTTCTGATGCCTTGCCAGGCTCTAACTGCAGCTGTCTTCAGTTGTTCTTTGTGGGTCTTTCTGCCTTTAGTTTTGCCTTCAGCAATTGAAATGCATGCTTAATTGGGTTGAGTTTTAGGTGATTGACTCGGCCATTGCAGAATATTCCACTTATTTTCCTTCAAAAGCTCCAGGGTTGCTTTTGCAGTGTGTTTTAGATCATTGTCCAGGGTTGCTTTTGCAGTGTGTTTTAGATCATTGTCCATCTGTACTGTGAAGGGCCGTCCAATCAATTTTACTGCATTTGGCTGAATCTGGGCTAACAGTATATCTCTAAACACTGCAGAATTCATCCAGCTGCTTTTGTCTTCTGTCACATCGTCAATAAACACCAATGACCCAGTGCCACTGGAAGCCATGCATGCCCATGCCATCACACTATCTCCACCATGTTTTACTGATGACGCTGTGTGCTTTAGATCATGAGCTGTTCCAGGCCTTCTCCACACTTTCTTTTTTTTCTTCCCGTCATTCTGGTACAGATTAATATTAGTTTCATCCATCCAAAGAATGCTTTTCCAGAACTGGTCTGGCTTTTTTTGATGTTTTTTTAGCAAAATCTATTCTGGCTTTTCTATTCTTCAGGCTTATGAATGTTTTTTACCTTGTGGTAAACCCTCTGTATTTGCTCTCGTGAAGTCTTCTCTTGATTGTAGACTTTGACAATGACATGCCCACCTCCTGGAGAGTGTCCCTCACTTGTCTGGATTTTGTGAATGGGTTTTTCTTTACCATAGAGAGGATACTGTGATCATCCAGTACTGTTGTCTTCTGTGGACGTTCAGGCCTTTTTATATTCCCGAGCTCACAAGTGCTTTCTTCTTTCCTCATAATGTACCAAACTGTTGATTTGGCCACTCCTAATGTTGCTGCTATCTCTCTGATGGATTTGTTTAGTTTTTAAACCCTTACAATGGCTGAAATTCACTTGCATGGACAGCTCCTTTGAACGCATGATTTATTTTCACAGCAATAAATTCCAAATGCAAATACCACATTTAGAATCAACTCCAGACCTTTTACCTGCTAAATTGATGAAGAAATAACAAAGAGTAGCCCACTCTTGGCAATGAAACAGCTTTTGATTCAATTGTCCAATTACTTTTGGTCACTTGAAAAAGGGGGGTGGCTATTCTTTAGAGCTGTAAATTCTAAACACTTATATAGCCCATATCCATTATATAATGACACATAGTAATCAGATGTTGCTGTACATAATCTAGCTCCCACACAGCGTTTTGTTTTTTGTAAATCCTCACACAGTATATGTAGCTCTAGCGTAAAATAAATCTAAAGACAAAAGCTTTTTGTTTTTTGGATGTGGTGTGGAGGTATTAGAAATCCTGTTCAATTTTTTGTTGCTGTTGAAGTCCCTTATTAGAAGATTCTTGCTCCCTCTGTGTCCCATTCACTGCAGTCACTGGGACTGAAAGTAAGAAAAACAGACAGAACAGGAATATAGTAGAAATCTTTCAATGGGGACATTTGTTTTGGATAACAGCTATTCAAGATGGAGCTTACTTCTTGTTGTGTTTGTGGGACAGGAAGTGTTCACTGACCTTGTTGATGGAGGTATGTTTGATCTGTATAGTGTTGATCATTTTCATGAGCAGGGGTCTCTTATCTTCTGTTGCAGCCAAGCCTAGCAATCATAGAAACGTGAGCTGCCAATTGTCTGGAGAGTGATCCGGAGAGATCGGAGAGGACAACAGCGTGGTATCCAGTAGTTCCTAAAATAGATCAGTAATAGAGGATGAAGAAGCGTGAAGCGTCAGCTAGTGGGCACCATCTTGGAGCAGCCTTGGTCATAGTTACTAGAGGAGGTTTGTAGGTAGGTCTGTGACCATCTGGCCTCTCTGGCTGGATCAGGATTATGTCAAGTCTGACAAAGATGTACAGATATGTTTGCTCCTAAGGGTGAGAATGGTTTATGAATAGGTCCAAATGCCATTACTTTACCACTGTTTAGGGATTTATGGTTTTAGGAGTGACTGTTATTATTGCCTGGGGAAGGCATTTTTGGCGGCACCAAAATGATGCTGCTATGCTGTGACAAATGAAAGAAATGGACTTAAAGTATACAGAAGTGCTGATGATAAGTTTTTGCTATATAGACTACTACACAATGGCATCATGATTTCTTGAGTCATTTCAGTACACAATCAATTGGGTCAAAAGCCACGTGGAGTGTGCCTGACCCTATATCTTCTCATTTCTGAAGTGACAAACTTCCATAAAAGGTTCTGCCTAAATAATGGTTCAAGAGGATGCACAGTCTTGCATAGCCTCTTGAAATTCCAGACACTATGTCTAGCATTTCCTTTTCTATGTTCAGTGTTTACATTTGAAGTATTATCGAATGACATGACAAATCCTTTGGCACTACAGAATAAACTGATTTTCAGTTTGTTAAAAAAAAAAAAAAAAGAAGGGAGCTCCATAAAGGGTATGCTTGCCAATTGAGAGAGTTTGTTCAGAGCTATAACAAGGTTCATTTTCGGATATATCAGACTCATCAATCATTATCAAAACAAATATAGGGCAGCACCACTGAACACAGCTATAACTGCATTATTCAGCATTCCCAACTACTTATGATTGAAATGATGATTAATCTAGTTACCATTCTGCCTATTTTGTGTATATATATATATATATATATATATATATATATATATATATATATATATATATATATGTGTAGTTGAGCTGGGTAAATAGGGATACCAAAGTCAAATATTATAAATTAAATAAAAACACATTTATAGGATAAAATGCCCCAACATTAGCGGGAGAAAAAAATGTCTCTGGCATCAGTGAGAGTAGAACAAAAAGCCATGGGTGTAAGTAGTCAGTGGCCCCTCCTTAACACTCAGACCCCATACCCATCCCCCTTTGACATTAAGACCCCAGACAAGCCCTCCCCTCCCCCCTCCATCCTTAACATTCACATCCCAGACTAGCCCCTCCTTAACATTCAGATCCCAGACCAGACAACACCCCCTTTCACATTCAAATCTCATTCAAAACTCAGACCAGCCCTTCCTTGACAGTCAGAACCCACCTCCATGAGGAGAGCAAAAGGGCCACCCTGAAGACATAAGTAAAAGACAAGTATAAATGTAAAAAAAACAACATACTGCTCGGAATGGGGAGCCTCAATTGGAGAGTGTTTTGAGTGGGGAGAGAACTGAGTAAACGGTTGGGCTTAAAGTAGGGGTGCTAGCAACATTCTCTAAAATACCGATGACCACTAGAGAGAGGATTCATTATTCTGTATTTAAAATTAATATTCAAAATATGGAACTGCAAGAAAGCACTAATGTTAAATTGACCCTAAACAATATCCTTATTTTTCAAAATGAATATACACAAATCCATTATTTATTGCCTTGTAATCTATTTTTCATTAAAATTGTTTATTACTGTGTTTTTCTGCCTCCTGGCAGTATCCTCCGTAACTCTCCTTTGCCCCTTTTTAACATATGAGCAGTGCATGTAAGTTGTGGTCATTTACACTGATCTATACACACTACACATCCTATAGTCCCTAGTCCAACTCCAGAGTGAGAAAGAAAGGGCAGCTATGCCCTTATTTACAGTGGGACTTTGGAGAACGAACAGTCACCCTTGAAGAGAAAGTTTGATCACAATAGAACAAAAAAGGAATTTGGCGAAGGCTGAGAGAAATGGTAGATGATTTTTGAGTTAATACATATTATTTGAATAGAATACATTTTTATTAAACCTGAGTTTAGCATCACTTTAGAGTCACATACAAAACTTACTTTCAGGTAAATGTTACTATAATAGTTTGCTATTTGACTTTTTTTTCTTAAATTCTTTATTTTTTAACAGACATACAGTACAGGAAATGTACATGGCTTTTTAACCAAAGACATTTCACCATTAAGATAATCTTATTAGGAATAGAAATAAGAAGAAATATCTGATGACATTGAGATTAGTATCATATTCATATATAGGTCATTAGATTTAAGGCTTTGTTTTGGGAACAATAATGCTGAAGCGTAAGAGCGGAGATTCTTTCTGACTGTATTGCTTAGTTTTATTATGAGTAACATGATAGGGGGGTAAAGAAAGCAATACGATATGAACATAGTCACTATAGAGGTATATTTATTAAAAAAAAAAAAATTCAGAGCTGTTTATGCTGTGAAACTGCATGCACATTCGCTCTGCGTGAATGGAGACAATATCAAATATTTTTAGGGGATTTTCTCCTATTATTCATACATAGAGAATTGATTGAATCAAGAAAATCACACATTGTGGCCACTAGATGGAGTGGACAAGCATAGTACAGGTATTTATTGTAGCAGGTTTTCCAGGCATTGGGCCTGATGTGGGTCTACCATTGTTACCGGTTACCTCTCCAGCCCATGTGAGCTGCGACCCTGGGTGTGAGAACTGAGACATTGACAACTCTGGCATCTTTGTTTGGTTGTTTTTTTTTGTAAAAAGTTTTAGGGGATGGGAGAAGGGAATGAGTGGGATACTCCTTTGGCTCGACTATGTACAATTCTGGGACTTCTATAGCAAAAAAATGGATTTTTGTAAAATCTTACCGTAAAATCCTTTTCTCTTAGCTCATTGACAGACGTAGTCCTCGGTGATACAGCACCTTCGGGTTATGTCGCCTCCACAGGAGTAGGACAGGAAATAAAATGCTCTGGCCACACCCTAGGGGCAGTCCCCGAGGGTATATCCTCTCTCTCTCTGCCACAGCAAATCAGTTATGTCACAAAGCAGTGTTTAGAGAATTTAACCCAACCCAACTCCAAAACAGAGGGCGGGTACTACGTCTGTCAATGAGCTAAGAGAAAAGGATTTTACGGTAAGATTTTACAAAAATCCATTTTTCTCTATCGCTCATTGACAGAAGTAGTCCTCGGTGATACAGCACCTTCGGGACGTCCCAAAGCAGTACCACAAATGAGGGGTGGGAGAAATGGAAATTAAATCCAATCTAGAAGGCCCAACCGGTGCCAACTAGAAGTTTTACAATGCTCATCCTCAATGATGAGACTCAACAAAAAAATTTTTCAACAGAAAAAAACCCTCGAGGTAGACCACCGGTCTCCTCAAATTGCGGCCTGCAAAACCTTGCGGCCAAATGAGGCATTCGCCGATGCCATCACATCAATTTTATAAAATTTTGTAAAGGTATGTACCGACGACCAGGTGGCCGCCTTACATACCTGGACCACTGACGCCTGATGGCAAAAGGCCCAGGAAGTACTGAGCGCTCGAGTGGAGTGCGCCCTAACAGGGAACGGAGGACTCCGACCCTTAATAGAATAAGCCTGTACCACCGTCTGTCTAATCCATTTGGCAATAGTCGCGGCAGATGCAGGCAACCCCTTTCTGGGGCCATCCGTGATCACAAAAAGTGAATCCGTCTTACGGAACGATTCCGTAGCCTTCAGGTATACCCTGATTGCCCGAACCACATCCAAGGAATGCAACGCATGTTCCCGATGATGATTGGGCTGAGGACACAAGGAAGGTAGTACAATATCTTCATTCAGATGAAAATCTGAAACCACCTTTGGAAGAAAGGATGGCTTAGGATGAAGTACTACCTTATCCCTATGAATCACCAAGTATGGGGACTGGCATGATAAAGCAGCCAGTTCTGACACCCTGCGTGCAGAAGTGATAGCCACCAAGAAGGCCACCTTCTGGGATAAAGTAAGCAAGGGAATCTCCCTGATGTTTTCAAAAGGAGGTTTCTGTAGAACCGACAAAACCAAATTAAGATCCCAGGGCGGTAAGGGCGCGTGGACTGGTGGAGCCAGGTGCTGCACCCCCTGGATGAAATTCCGCACCAAGGACTTGGTAGCTAAAGGTTTCTGAAAGAAGATTGCTAATGCTGAAACTTGACCCTTGATGGTGCTCAAGGCTAGTTTCTGCTCAACCCCTTTTTGCAAAAAGGCCAATATTCGAGTCACCGAATAGGTACGTGGAGGAAATCCTAAAGATTCGCACCACGCGATATAAGTCTTCCATGTGTGATAATAGACTCTGCTGGAAGTCGCTTTCCTTGCTTTAATAAGGGTAGAAATGACTGAAGCTGACAACCCTCTGTCCTTCAGTACTTGGGTCTCAATGGCCAGGCCATTAAAACCAGCGACTGTAAAGCACGATGGTAGATTGGTCCTTGAGACCGCAGATACTCCCTGAGACGCAGTTCCCACGGAACGTCCGCGACTAGCAAGTCCAAGTCGGCCAGGCCGGCTTGACGAGGCCAGCCTAGAATTTCTAGGACCACTGGCACTGACGGGATCTGAACCAGGCGTCCCTAGAGCTATCTGGCCCCGACCATCCGAGAAAGTCAGGTCGTTTTCTGTTCCCACACATTTATCAGACACCTGATTCCTATCAGGAACGGTGATCTTTCCTGGTTGAACCTCAGGGACTGAAGTCACCTGGCTAGAGGCTTCCTGGTCTGTCTGGTCAACCAGATCCGATTCCTGTGAGGAATTGAGACGAATCTTAGGAAAAATTAAAGGAAAAGATCTGTTCAGGGAACGGTGACTACCGCTCCCTGTAGTACTTAAATGTTGGAAGGGAAGAATCACACCGGTAGTAGTAGTCGATGCTCGATCTAATGTCCTGAATACCGGTGAAAACGTCCCCCCACCCTCAAACCGGGTGGGGGCGCACCTTCAGGCTGTGTAATCCTTTGCTTCAGGTTTGGCTGAGTCGGTCCTCTGTTTGTCCTACCAGCCTTTCTTGAACCCTCCTGGAGGAGTCTTGCCTTTCCCGCTTGTTCCAGCCGGGTGTGCGAACCCTTTATGGGCGGTAAAGAAAGGTCCTCGCTTGTTGCGAGGTCCCTTAGCTTTAGCAGCCTGTGGCAAGAAAGTGCTCTTGCCCCCAGTGGCATCCTTAATGATCTCATCTAGGGTGGCCCCAAATAGGCGATTCCCCTGAAAGGGGAGATTCGTCAAGGTCTTTTTGGAACCTAGGTCAGCTGACCAGCATTTTAACCACAGCACACGTCTGAGGATTACCGCTGACATAGATGCATGCCCTAATAGGGGGGTAGCATCCAAGGCTGCGTCACAGACAAACTGTAGCCCTTGTATAATCTGTTCCATCAAATCAGATGTTCCCTGGGGGATATCTTTTCCCCTCAGGTCTTGGCGTACCAATCTCGCCCATTCCGTTAGTGTCTGGGAAACTAGACCAATAACAATTACTGGTCTAAATGCTGACCCTATCAGGGAGAAGATAGTGCGGGACTCCGCTTCCATCTTTCGATCCACCGGATCCTTAAAGGACGAAGTGTCCTCCACTGGGATAACCGTGGCTTTATTCAGCCTGGAAATAGGTGGATCCACCACTGGTGGTACCGTCCATTTCTTAATGAGAGATTCCTCAAACGGATAGCGTCTAGCAATACGCTTGGAAATAGTAAAGGTACGCTTAGAATGCTCCCATTCTCCTTTAATTTTATTACCAAAACACTTGGGTACAGGAAAAACCTTCACCGTTTTGATGGGCTTGTTAGTACCAAAGGGAATCTCTGTTTCAGTTGCTTCTGCCGGAAAAACCTCAAGTCTTAAGGTTTCCCGCACCGCCACAACTAGTGCGTCCACCAATGCTTCTTCCTGAATTATGGCGGAAGAATGAACGTCCTCCTCACTGTCTGAGGGAGCTTTACCTGAGATAACAGCCCTTGCAGAGGGACCTGCAGCTGCAGTGATCATCTCTGAATCTGAGTCAGAGGTGTCAGATGATATAGGGGTAGGCGGGGGTCGCTTTCTTGACCCCCGTCCCTGACAGGCCGCCTCCACCCGAGCCACCATAGACTCCAAAACTGCTGTAAATGCATCCATACTCTGTGCACCGGCGGGTCCCGTGGCCCCCTCGAGGGAAACAGGTGGGGGTACTTGTGTGGCAGGGTCCATGATTATTCCAGTAACTACCCGGAAAATTCAATCCAAACTTAAATAAAAAACTTTTTTTTTTTTTTTCCAGACCCCCAGCGCCACAAAAGCCCCTCAGTGTTACCTGCTGGGGATCCCTACCGAGCGAGAGAGAGAGAGATAGACCCCCAGGCTCACCACTTGATGCTCAGAGTTCACTGCAACAGGTTACAGCGCTGTCTCCACAAACAGGAAGTCTTTTGGCTGGCTGCCCGGGAAGAAAGGAGGCGGCTCCGCCCCTCTGCACGCCTTCCGGCGCCTCCCCTAGCTCCACGAGGTGTTTGAGTCACCTCAAACATGGCCGCCCCCATGCTGCAGACACGAGGCTACGCCAAAATGGCGGCCTCGTGCGATCTATGGCTGTCTGTTACAGCATAGCGGCGTCCTGCAGAGTAACTAGGCATCGCAAAATCTTTCTCTCATGGAGATCAGCTTGACCGGCGGTACCGAACCCTGTCGGAACCGCGTGGCCGTCGGGAGACATGCTTCAGCTAGAGGAATGACCTGGCAAGCCGCATACATGTCCTGTGGCTTCTGACAGGTAGGATACTTCTAGTATCACAGTAAGATTCCAGTGCTGCCACCTATTACAATCATTTAAACATACTTTGTAATTAGATTGTCAGCTCCCAAACCAAGCCTGCTGGCTTTTTGTACACACAAATCACACTCAATATAGGGGGATCTGTGCTATGTTATAGGATAGAGGGGAACCCATCCTTACCATTACAGAGAGGGGCCCGCGTTCACCACAAGACCCGTCAGGGGGAAAAGGGGAACATACTACTCACCATACCGGAACCAGGCGGGCGCCAACTCCTGACAGTACCCCTCTCCACCGAAGTTGGAGGGCTGTCGACCAATACGGACGCCGTGACTCATGGTCCTTGGCGTTTCAGCGAGACGTTTAACTCGCAGGGTCAGTCCCCGTCCAGTGGCCGACCCAGCGCGAAGCTATGGCCTGCACGCGCTCGTAGGCTGAACTGGGGTGACCACTGGATCTCAACATCCTGCCTGTCGCCCAGTTCAGCTTTCTTGCTTGAAGATCTCACAGGAACACTGGAGAAAAAAAGCGGTCTAAAAAAATCTTTTCTAAGAAAAAAATCCTGCCAGGACCGAAGATCCCAGCAAGGTATCTAGGTCCTTACTCCTGACTAGACAGAAAAAAACTGATTTGCTGTGGCAGAGAGAGAGAGGATATACCCTCGGGGACTGCCCCTAGGGTGTGGCCAGAGCATTTTATTTCCTGTCTAGTCCTACTCCTGTGGAGGCGACATAACCCGAAGGTGCTGTATCACCGAGGACTACGTCTGTCAATGAGCGATAGAGAAATATCCGTTAGCGCTGTCTTGATACCAGCCGATGCTAGCCAGCGCTTACTGATGCTTTGAACACACTGTATCTCTGAAAGCTGTCCTGGAGCTCCGACTTAAGTCCAGACGATCCTTGACTTTAGAATATTGAACTTCTGACGCTACTGGCACCCACAAGTCACTGACTACTCCCTCTAGCCTTGCACTGGCTTGAGGTAGCTCATTGTGAATTCCTGTATGGCTACAACTCTCAACTGATGCACTGACTCTTCAGGGCCCAAACTGCAGGAGTCCCCTTTAACTCTTCAGGGTCCCCTGACTAGGTATCCCCTCTGTCATTTCAGGGTCCTCAACCTAGGCACCCCCTTTACAGCTAGCTGACACTTGGATCCCAGAACCTTCTCTGAAGTGGTGCCCACTGACACTAGGCAGACCCCCAGGGACAATCTTCAGTACTCACGACCTGTGTAGGCTTTCCTGGGACTGGACCCCTCTTTCCCTCCGCTGGTTCTCGGCACACCGGATCCCCGCAGCTCAACTCAGCATCCTCTGGATTCTCAGACAGCACCCCGAGACATCCGCTTCCTCAAACAGGAGGAGAAACAGCCGTTCTCTCCTTCCTGGGACTCTGCTCCCACCAAAGACGCTGAGTCACGCACTCCCTTCAGACTTATACCCACTCCCAGAATCTTCTGCGGCAGAATTTGCCTTCTGGGGTAGTTACAAGCCTGAATGTGTCCCTGATTGGTTTTCCTCCACTGCCCTATGAGAAGTGGGGAGACTCCCCTCTTAGCAGACACACCTGGAAGCCATGACACCCTAACCAAAAACATTCATGGCCCTGCTGTTAGGCAGACAAGGCCCACTATGCATTTACCTAGCACCTACCTGTAGGGTGCTACACCATTTTCTTTATTCATCACCTCCATCTAGTGGCCATAATGCAGCATTTTTCTGATTCACTTTATTCTGTATGAATAAATAACTTTTGATCTGGAGAGAAAATGGCTTTTAGGCCTCATTCACATGGAACAAATGTACTTGCAGTTGTACAGGATTACTTTTTTTTATAAATACACTGTTACGCTTTTCTTTCAGCAATACAACACACACTTTGATTTTTCCTCTTCAGTTTACTTAAAATGTGAAAAAAAAAAAAACTTGTTGTACAGTATATTATAAATGCACAGCAATGCCTGCATACTCTTGTCTTCATAAAGGTGTTTTTTTTTTTTTAAAAAGGCACACATCAGGCTGAGCCTGTCACTGTGAAGACCAATGATAGGTGTCTTCAAATGTTATCAAGGATGAGGTCTGGTCATGGCAACTGTAAAGCATACAAAACCAAATCCTGGGAAAGTCTAGAGGAAATCAGGACAGATTTGGGGGGGGGGGTCATAATTAATTCTATTAACGCTATATAACAATGCAGCAGGCATTCACAATATTGTGGTATGGCAGATAATTCATTTAAAATGGGCTTTCAACCCAGATTTTAATGTGCCTATTCCTTTTTTTTCTTTCCAATTGGATCACATCTTTACGTTGTGGTGCACTACAATACAGGTCCATTGTGGTGCCATTCAAAATAAATGAGATATTTAAAATCTCAATGTTCCCTTATGATAAGTGTTGCAATGAAATACAGCTTTCTTGGAAAACAGCGACCTCATAATTTTCTTTCAAATGATATTCAAGTGTAACACCTTTCAAAAACGGTCTTAGTTTTGGATATATGAGGGAAGCTTTGAAACCGCTGTCAAATTTATATTGCTGTCTGTGTCTCCATCAGGGATATTTCCCTTTATATCCCGTCCAAACAGGAAATTAAATAAATCTCTCTAAAGTGGGGGTAAAACCCCCCTCTTAGTTGTCCCCATTGGAATATTTTCCATCTCTTCCTGTTTTAATGAAAACTGTAATATTCTGGATTGCTCCTCACATTCTTTGTGTATTTAACCACTTCAATACTAGGCACTTTCACCCCCTTCCTGTCCAGGCCCATTTTCAACTTTTAGTGCTGCTGCAGTCATGCAACACTGTACCCAAATCAAATTTTTATAATTTTTTCACAGAAGTCGGTCCAGGCACCGCGTCATCATGACCATGGAGTTGGGATCTGGCGGATCCCTGGACCCACACCCGGCTCAGTCTCTCAGCGTTTCGCTGAGAGTCTGAGCCGGTTGCTCCCCACTCCAATGAGTGAGGAGGGGGAAGGGCAGAGAGCTGTTGACTGAAAAATAGAGCAACTTAAACAGCAAATTGGAAAAAAAGCCTCTTTCTGTGCTTAAGAGGCTTTGAGAGGCCTCGAAATGCATAGCTCTGCCCCCCACATCCAGATGACATAGTTTCCAGTCTGCTCTGCATCCCACAAGGAGCTCCTTTCCATCTTGTTGTTTTCCACTTCCTCATCTAAACTGTCATCCAGCCTTACGTACGGACTTTACGTCTAGGCTGAAAGTTGTAAGAAGAGGCTCCCCATCCCAGATGCATGAGCTGACCGCTCACAGATTACGTACAAAAATTGCCGTCTCTTCTTCCAATGTGAGGTACCAATTTACAAATTCTCAGTACTATTAATGCTGCACTTAGTTTGGTGCCCCCTGGTGTGTTCTCTTGGTCCTGCAGGTGTATCCATCCACCCACTCCTATTGGTCTGAGGTTCCCTGTTGTGAGACTGTCCATCGGAGGCCCCTACTATGTGATGAGCCTAATTTTACCTGTCACAATGTGAGTTACTATTTGTCTTTTCACCATAATAAATCTGTTTAAAATACTGCACTCAGATTGTGCACTACTGTTCTTATCGGCTAACAATTAGAATGCATTAAGATAAAAAAAACCTTCTGACTTAACAATTCCTTTAAGGTCCTGCACCTGCATGCTCTTTTAAGACTAGAGCAGTTTTGACATTTTATCTATGAGCCTATTGATTCGGCATTAACTGTACCATTACACTGCAAAAAATGAATGCACAATTTTTCTGGCAACATTTAATTTAATTCTGGCTTGCAAAAACATTATTGATTTTCTATGCAATATAATAACTAATCTACACCTTTTTTTTGTTTGACTAGTGTTCGTTTTAAAACAAATACAAAAACTCCAAAATGAATGGATTGAAGCTCAACCTCCTTGCAAATATACCAGTATCAGTACTATATCAAAAAAGATAATTAATAATTAAATAATTATCATATATTTAGCTTGTCATGCCAACAGCTAAATTATTTATTTATAGTGTTAACAAGTAAGATGTGACTACAACTGGGCCTCACATGGCAACTTTGATGCCCCTTTATTCATAACCCATAAATAAAATACAAACACACAGAGGACATTATTAAAAAAAAGGTAAAAAATACCACCAAATTAGTGGAAGGCTCATTCCACCCCCAAAAATATGTGAAAGATAGATATATTCAAAAACGTAATACTCTACATTCTCATACTGCATCCCAGACTCCTTGTAAATTGCGTTGAAAAAGAATAGAAACAAATCCATACTGTCAAAAAATCATGAAAAGTAAAAAAGAGAGAGAAAGTGTCCTGAAAAAAAGCTGTAGTAAAATGAAGCTGTGAAGCCTCTTCCTATGAGCAGATCATCTTGTGCCAAATGTCCAATTGACTGAAGATGAGGATATGGATCCCATATGTATTCTGTGGTTAAGAGGAGACATTTAAAAGTTCAATTGTTGAATTCATGAAAATAATCTCAAGGTTTCCCTTGCACAATGAAGTTTAGAAGTCCATATTGACATGCTTTATACAAGCAGGTAGCAAGTGTTAGGTTGTTTTGCAGAGCGCAAACAGAAAAATGTAATAGGCATTGCTTTGCGGCAAAAAATGCTGTAAAAAATTGCGTGACTTTGAGGTTACAAAAGTGTGAAAGGGGCCTTCAGTAATCAATGTATAGTGTGCCCCCTTCAATGCAGAGTGATCAGCGTGCCCCCTTTCAATGCGGAGTGACCATCGTGCCCCCTTTCAATGCAGAGTGACCAGCGTGCCCCTTTCAATGCAGAGTGACCAGCGTGCTCCCTTTCAATGCAGAGTGACCAGCGTGCCCCCTTTCAATGCAGAGTGACCAGCGTGCCATGCCCCCTTTCACTGCAGAGTGACCAGCGTGCCATGCCCCCTTTCAATGCAGAGTGACCAGAGTGCCGTGCCCCCTTTCAATGCAGAGTGACCAGCGTGCCCTCTTTCAATGCAGAGTGACCAGTGTTCCCCCTTTCAATGCAGTGATCAGCGTGCCCATTTCAATGCAGAGTGACCAGCGTGCCGTGCCCCCTTTCAATGCAGAGTGACCAGCGTGCCATGCCCCCATTCAATGCAGAGTGACCAGCGAGCCCCCTTCAATGCAGAGACCAGTGCATTTACCTGCAGCGGCGGCTTCTCCTCAGTCCCCCGCGTCTGCTCGAGTCCTCCCACCTCCTCCTCGGCCAATGGCATGGGTTCAGCTTTTTCATTCGCTATTGTCACACAAATGGGTGGGCTAGGGCGCAGTGCTCTGCACCCCGGGTCCACCCTTTTCTGAAGCCTATTAGAGCCTCTGGCTCTAATCAGGTGATTCAGAAAAAAGAAACCCCATTGAACTCCATGCGTCCGGCATGTAGATTAGGGGGCCGGAAGCATGGATGGGGGGGCGGTGCCCTTGCGCCCCCAACGCACCAGCCGCCACTGATTGTGAGCGTCAATACTCATCATTAGGTTGCCGAGAGGCTGGTTTTTCCAGTTCAAATGCTTGCTTCAAAGTTCCATCTGCTGTAAATCCACTGTGTATCCAAAGGTTCCTGGGACACTGAAAACCACCACTGCAACTGTTGATAAAAATTGCACATTTTATTCTGTACTCTTCATAATGACACTAAAATACATTGAATTATAAAATGTGGCAAAATGATTTACACGTGAATTAATTTTCTTTTTGATGCAACATTTAAAAAAAAAAAAAAGAAAAAAATGAATAAAAAATGTACATATATCAATAGTTAAAAAAAAATATATATATACACAGAAAACCCCCCTTCATTGCGGGGGTTACGTTCCAGACCCAGCCGCGAAAAGTGATAATCCGCAAAGTAGAAAAACCTTATTAAAATACATGTTTCAAGAATGGCATGTTTTTTTTTTTTACTGTCACTGTACTAGGCTTGTGACGGTATCAGATTTTCATGCTGCGATTAATTGATTAAGGTTTTGCCACGGTATACGGTATTATCACGGTATTCTATTATTAAATTTAAATTATTAAATTTCCACCTCACTTCAATTTCATTGCTGAATTTAGGGGCTTTGGTTCACTTATGCACATTATTATATAGTCAGTCAGTACAGACTCTGTGAACCAGGCCTAAAATAGGTCATCAAGCAGTGTCTGGCCTAACTGGTGATAACTGGTCCTGGCGCTCGGCTCCGATCCGATGGCCTGGTCATTAAGAGGGCAAATCCTTGTGGTCAAGAAGTGGTTAAACCTGAAGGAGGTGTTGTTTATAAATGACTTTACTATTGCTTTAGGCCTGGTTCACATGTATGCGGGTTGGTGGTTCACATGTATGCGGGTTGGTGGTTCACATGTATGCGGGTTGGCGGTTCACATGTATGCGGGTTGGCGGTTCACATGTATGCGGGTTGGCGGCCCACATTTGCACAGGCATAGCAGCCCATTGATTTGAAAGGGCTGCTATGCCCTCATTTTCCGCAGAAAAAAGGTGCATGCAGCATTTTTTTTAAATTCAGTGGCCTTGAAATCCATCCTGCTTTTGCACCATGCGACTAACCTGCAGTTCCTGCTCTGGCAAGCTTTCTGCATTTTTTGTATACGTGGGCACGGCATTTAAAAACAGTTTGCGTGTGCAGCAACGGCAGGTAAGTCGCATGGTGCAAAAGAAGAATGGATTTCATGGCCACTGCATTTTTTTAAATTCTGCATGCACCTTTTTTCAGCTGAAAACGCAGGCATAGCAGCTCAAGCCCATTCACATCAATGGGCTGCTATGCCTGTGCAAATGTGGGCCCCCAACCCGCATACATGTGAACCAGGCCTAAAGCAATAGTAAAGTCATTAATTGGTTAAACCTGCAGGAGGACCGGTGTTTTTATCTATTAATGACTTTACTATTGCTTTAGGCCTGGTTCACATGTATGCGGGTTGGGGGCCCACATTTGCACAGGCATAGCAGCCCATTGATGTGAATGGGCTTGAGCTGCTATGCCTGCGTTTTCAGCTGAAAAAAGTGCATGCAGAATTTTAAAAAATGCAGTGGCCAAGAAATCCATCCTTCTTTTGCACCATGTGACTTACCTGCCGTTGCTGCACACGCAAACTGTTTATTTTTAAATGCCGTGCCCACGTATACAAAAAATGCAGAAAGCTTGCCAGAGCAGGAACTGCAGGTTAGTCGCATGGTGCAAAAGCAGGATGGATTTCAAGGCCACTGAATTTTAAAAAAATGCTGCATGCACCTTTTTTCTGCGGAAAATGAGGGCATAGCAGCCCGTTCAAATCAATGGGCTGCTATGCCTGTGCAAATGTGGGCCGCCAACCCGCATACATGTGAACCGCCAACCCGCATACATGTGAACCAGGCCTAAAGCAATAGTAAAGTCATTAATAGATAAAAACACCGCTCCTCCTGCAGGTTTAACCACTTCTGGATCGCAAGGATTTGCCCCTTTAAAGACCAGGCCATCGGATCATAGCGCCAGGACCAGTCATCACCAGGTAGGCCAGACACTGCTTGATGGCTATATAATAATGTAATGTGGGCTGCTATGCGTGTGTGTGTGTATATTAGACCTGCACGATTCTGGCCAAAATGAGAATCACGATTTTTTAGCTTGGAATAAAGATCACGATTCTCTGTGTAACAAAAAAAAAAAAAAATTGGGATAACTTTACTGTTACGTTTTTTTTTTTTTTTTTTTATTCATTAAAGTCTAATCATTGCGTTTGAAAGACTGCTGCGCAAATACAGTGTGACATAAAATATTACAACAATCGCCATTTTATTCTGTAGGGTCTCTGCTAAAAAAATATATAAAATGTTTGGGGGTTCTAAGTACTTTTCTAGCAAAAAAAAAAATACTGATTTTAACTTGCAAGCAACAAGTGTCAGAGAAAGATCCAGTCTTTAAGAGGTTAAACTTCCTTTCTCCCTGGCAGAGGGAAGGAAAAGATACAAATGTAATCATTTTTGTTTATAGTTAGGAGACTTAATGCTGAAAGGTGTTAGCTGTGTGAGTGAATGAGTCATCCAGCTCACTGAAATGTATCAATTCACAAGTCAGGCAGACTTGACAGAGAAACTCGGTATTTTAAAAATGCCACAATAACAATACCGTGGCTATGCAATACCGCGATATATCGAATTACCGAAAACCGGCATATGTCTACACTGTACTTTTAAAAGCATTTTAAGGTCTTTAAACACACTTTTAATACAATAGAAACTCATTTAAACACATAAAACATACTGAGAGACATAGCAAGAGCTATGGAAAACACAAAAATATTTAATTTGTAATGATTTATATAGTAAAATAACATTACAGAAAAAAACGCAATATACCGGGACCGCAAAAACTGAACCACAATAGAGCGGGGGTTTACTGTATATATAATGCTATAGTTGTGTAAGGGAGGTGCTCAGACACACGTGGCTTACATTGGAAATGCAGCCTCCTGTACAAGTTTAAGTGCACATAAGTGTTCATCTCAAGCAGATAGTAAATACATTTTTTTGTTACAGAATTTTTTTATTCCTGAAGTTTTTTAAACGTTTGTTTAGCAACTCTAAAATGGTTTATGTATTGATATGCACAGTTATAGCCTATTTTTGTTATAGAATGCTTGGGCTCTTCCTAAGGTCTGATTTACACCAGAATGCACACATTCCCGTGCGGTGTGATTTTGAGTGCCCAATCATTTGGATAGGCTGCAAATCACAATGGAACACAGAAAAAGTAATGCAAGCAATACTTTTTCAAAGTACTGCAGTACCTTGTGATTTGGCGCCCGCAAACGTGCTGTGTTTGGGATGCCATTCACAATACTTTAGCACTCACATGCAGATTGCAGGAGAAATGTGTTAACCTGCAGTAAGGGAAACGTGCAGGGAACCTACCTTTCCCGTACCATGTTTTGGTGTGAACTGGACCATAATGTCTGCAAAAAAAAAAAAGCAGATTTAAAAATATTCTACTGCATCATAAATGCATCCCTAGGCTAAGAAGAGTGTATTTTTATTATTATTTTTTTTTTTTAATGCAATAACTGCATTCCTTTATATTGATTTTTTTCGTGTTGACGGCATTCTAATTTTCACTGTTCTTTTAACCATCTATTTAGGCAAACTGAATTGCTAAATTGAGGCACTGGGTAAATTTCCCACCATAGAAGGCAATTATTGCATCAAATGGCCTAGCAGTTAAAAAAGAATTAAACCCCCAAGCCTCTGGCAGGATTCTTCACATTCCTTTATCTTTGTGTACAAGAAAAGGAATGGTTTCATATTATCACTTCATAAAGTGGAGTTTATTGGCAGTGATTTTAAAACTGTGTCATGGTAGTAATCGCTAGGTATGGATTACTACTGATATCATATCAGACATGAAAAACTGAACAGAATTTGTGCCATGGTTGCCAATACACACAGTCTGCATCTCCTGTATAGCGTAAAGAAGAGTATACTCAGTTTTTGTTACATTCAGCCAGTGGGTTGAAGGGAAGGGAATTCCAATAATTTGTATTGCATTTGTTTTTTTTTCTGCTCCCGCTGTTTTATTGTATTCTGACAGGGAGAAGTGCCCCCCCCCCAACCCCCCACCAGAACACATTGATCACCGCTGCAGCCACTGGCTGCAAGCACTGATTGGATGCTGATTTTGCAGCATGTCCCTTCTGTTGGACAGTCAGGGTTACGCATAGACCGAAAGTTGGCCAGTTCTTGCTGAACCAGCCCATTTTTGGTCTGTGCATACCCAGCCTAATGGGCCATACACACTATACAATTGTCTTTAGATTTTTTTTCCTTTAGATTTACCAAAACCATATAATATGAGGTCAAATCTAAACACTTTCAATTTGTATGCAATCAGGCAGCCCTTGCACTACATAGAAAAGGTAAATCTAAAGGAGATCTAACAACAAAAGTTGTATAGTGTGTATCCAGCTTAAAGCGGAGTTCCACCCAAAAGTGGAACTTCCGCTTTAGGGAGTCCTGACCCCCCGACATGCCACATTTGGCATGTCATTTTTTGGGGGGGGGAGCGGGTACCTAGTTTTGACAGGTACCCGCTCCCACTTCCGCTCGGAGCGCCGCGGCGCCCTGAGCGGAAGTTCTCCTCTCCCCCTCCCTCCCTGCAATCTTCTGGGACACGTCAGAGGTCCCAGAAGATTGCCGGCCAATCACGGCGCGCAGCGCGACTCGCGCACGCGCAGTGGGTACCCAGCTGTGAAGCCGCAAACTGTAACAGCCGGGTGCCCACAGCAGTGATGCCGGCGCCGAGGGAGAGGATCGAGGCTTCCGGCGGCCGCATCGCTGGACCGTTGGACAGGTGAGTAAATGGCTGGAACTCCGCTTTAAGTCAGTTATTCAGTAGGCTATACTATTGTAAATTCCTAATGGCTACATGTTTCAGCGTCATTCTGTAAAGCACACTAAAGCTGAATACACACTATCCAACTTTTGTGGTTAGATTTCCTTCAGATTTACCTTTTCTATGTAGTGCAAGGGCCTGCCAGATTGAATACAAATTGAAACGGTTTAGGTTTGACCTCATATTATATGGTTTTGGTAAATCTAAAGGAAAAAGTCTTCAGAAAATCTTATAGTGTGTATGGCCTATAACACACCTAGCTGACAAATGTGTGGCTGCACATGCACCTCCAAAAATGCTACATGCACCTTTTTGGTGCATTAGGCATCCTATTCAAATGACTGGGCTGCCCTAACACAACCTAATAAAAGGTTTCACTTTTTTTTTTGTCATTCTAAAATTGATATACTAAAACTGTACAAAGATTGGTGGGGTGAAGAGATAAGTTTTTTGGATCTTACATTGGAAGATTGTAGTCGTTTCTGCCACCATCCCGACGAAATTGTTTGTGGTTATTGGTGCCTCAGGTCAAGTATGGGATTTTATGGGCAGGAGTATAAGACAATAAGCAGAAATAGTATAATACACAAAATTTATTGCGTTGTGGCAATATATATACAACAATTAAATGGTGACTTTAATGGGTAAAGTCCCATTGTGCAGTGAAGAGGAAGAAATAAAGTGTGTTTGGCATGTGGTAATAGGTGACTTAGAAGTGGTTTGTATGTGGTCTTGCTCTGCTGTTCATCATGTCAAAGACTGGGATGAGTGCAGAGAAGGTGCCAGATCGGTGATCCGACATGTTTCGGCCAACTTAGGCCTTTATCAAGGATATTTCACCGATTCTACAGATAATCAAAAAAAGGGGGTATCAGGTAGGGCAATATTGTACTGAAAACATACATAATTTAGACATCTGTAGGTTAACATACAATTGTATTGTCCACTTCCTAAGACCATGCCTTCCCAGGTTTTGTCCAGGTGCTGCAGGAACAAATATGCTGCATAAGTACATTAAAAGAGTATAAAAAGTATTTAAAAGGCTTCAAATCTGGTGGTATTTACTTGCTGAATCGAAAGACCCGATCCAGGATCCAATGTGGCTTTGACTGGCAGAATCCACATTGATTGAGATCGTCTAACAGTTTGGGAGATTTATATAAAAAGTATATATATTAAGGTAAGTAGATTGTTATCTTCAGTATATATATTAAGGTAAGTAGATTGTTATCTTCAATATATAAACAAGGTTGAAAAAACGTTAGAAAAAAACGTTAGAAAAAACGTTAGAGAAAATTCCCAAAGTTTTGGCGGGGATGTAGGAAGTTCCCCTCACCTGTTAGACTTACGTTTGAGAAGGTATAGTTAAGGGCAGCATATGTTCTCCGGGTCCATCTCCTCCCTCGGTGTGGGAGAGACTGAAGCAACCGGAGTGTTCCCCGGCCTTTTAAGGCAGCCGCGCATGCGCAATGATGCGCTGCGTGATGCCGAGCAGGTAGAGTCCGTCGCACGGTGGGATGTGCGTCTGCGCAGTGTCAGGGCGCATCCCTTGTAGCCATGCGGACGTGCCTGCGAGGCCGCCGACACAGTTGTAGAAGCTGAAATCCCTGTGCGGGATACAGGAGGGTGAGGACACCGACCATTCAGTTTCAGGAGCCCCGAACGGGGCTTTCTGTGCCGGGAGCCACTGGAATTCCTTGTGGGGAGGCAAAAGGAAGTGGATACATATTATTCCATTATATAAAGGCAAACAAATAAATGAAATGAAGTGTAGTAGCAAGATAAAGTAATACGATAATAATTCCAAAGTACAGTTGCAGCAAAATAATACAAGGAAGAAAGGATTCCTGTGGAGAGATATGGAGTGGGTCAGGGTGGGAGACATAGAGTCGGATATCATTGGTCCAGACTTGCGGTCAAAGATCATCAAGAAGTAAAGTAAAAGGGGATATTTGTGCGGAAAGTTTATTGATTGGACCTTCCAGACTATAGAGTAAAAATGAAAAAATAAATAAAAAAAATAAAAAAATAAAATAAAAAAATAAAAATAAAAAAATTAAAAAAATTGAAAATAGGAGAGAGGGGAAACGGAATTGATAAATGTAAAGTAATCAATCTGGTAGGGTTGGAGCATGTATGTGATACCATTGGTTGGATGGAAAGGAGAATAAGTGGCGATAAAAATCGAACAAGAACAAAAAATCGGTACAATCTAATTCTATTTACTCATTGTGTAGAAGTAGGTTGATTTGAAGGTTGGTGGCGCCCCAATCGATTGCATTGTGGTGCAATCTGAATCGTTAGGGGATAATTCCAAATGTTTTGGTTATTTGGGATGACAAGACTAGTCTGTTTTGCCAGATGAGAAGCCCTGAAGAAATGGGCGGTAGCTTTGTGCTTCATTTAATCCGGGTAAAGTTGTGGCTTTAAGTTGTACAATCCAGCGCATTTCTAGTTGTAAAAGAATCTTGTTCCAGTCACCGCCTCGTAACAGGACATGGATTCTGTCCAGAGCCATGAAGTTGATTTTAGGCATTTTATAATTATGATGATCCCTTACATGTCTCCCTAATGGGACATAAAAGTTGCCAACGTGCATAGTCTGTAAATGCTGGTTCACCCGTTTGCCGAACTCCTGTCGGGTCTTCCCGATGTAGAAAGATCCGCATTCACAAGTCATCATATAAACAATTCCTTTCGTTTTGCAGTTGCAAAAATGTTTGGGGCGAAATAATTCTCCATTAGGTAAGGTAATATTCGTGGTTGGACGGATGACATGACATTGAGCACAGCTCCCGCACGGGAAGGTGCCCTTGGTTCTACAAGGGTCTTTTCTAGATCCCTCTTTGTACTCACTATGTACTAATTGTTGTTGCAGGGAGCCTGCCTTCCTGAAGGTGATAGGTGGATGTTTTGGTAGGAGTTTTGCGGTGCTTGGTTCTTCCATGAGAATGGACCAATTTTTGTTAAGGATATTTCGAATCTGCTGATGTTCGTTGGTATATCTTATAATAATTCGGGTGTCGGGTTCGGTTTTTGTTGGTTCTTTGTTTTTAAAGAGAAGTGTTTGTCTATCTTTGTAGTTGGCACGATTAAATGCCTTGCGTAATGAGGTTTTGGTGTAGCCTCTTTGTAACAATCGGGCAGTCAATGCGTTGGCTTCCAGTTGGAATTTGGCTGGATCAGTACAGATTCTCTTCAATCTGAGATATTGACTGTAAGGTATGGATTTGATTAAGGGTTGTGGGTGAAAGCTAGAGGCGTAAAGAATGGAGTTGCCTGCTGTTTCCTTTCTGTATAGGGTGGTGGAAATTTTTCCCGTCGGGTCTTTGTAAATTGAAGTGTCAAGGAAGGATACTTGTTGTTTACTGTAGGTCATTGTAAAGAACATATTGTGTTCATTCTGGTTCATCTTCGTTAGTAATTCCTGTATCATGTTTTCCGGTCCGTCCCATACTATCAATATGTCATCGATATATCGTTGCCATATAAGGATTTTTTCAGCGTAGATGGAATTCTCCTCTTTAGATAGAAAGTCTTGTTCCCATGAGCCCAAGTAGATGTTTGCATAGGAGGGGGCGCAGCTGGTCCCCATTGCTACCCCGCAGGTTTGGATGTAATAATTGCCGCCAAAGGTGAAGACGTTATGATTAAGTATAAATTGTAACATATCCGTGATGAAGTTGTTGAACTTTTGGTCTCGTTCACTGTGGCATCGGAGTGTCTTCTCAATTATTTGTAGCCCTTTGGTGTGGGGTATATTGTTGTATAACGATTCGACGTCGATGGTGATCAGGTATGTGTCTTCTGGTATGGTGATATCATTAAGTATTTTGAGGAGGTGGAGTGTATCTTGTGTATATGAGGGTAGTTCTTTGACATGAGGACGTAAGTACCTATCAATTACTTTACTCATAGACTCTGAGATGCTTCCGTTGCCGGAGATGATTGGTCTTCCCGGTGGTGCTTCCATGTTCTTATGTAGTTTAGGTAATGCGTATAATGTAGGTATTTTGGGATGTGGTGTCCTTATGTATTCCCACAGAGTTTGGGATATAGTGCCTTCCTTGAATGCATTGTCTACTTTAGAGTAAAAGGTTTGATCATATGCTTTTGTCATTATGGGAGAAATCTTTTTGTAGCATTTTGTGTTGGAAAGTATAGTATAGCACATTTTTTTGTATTTTTCTTTGCACATGACAACCACATTCCCTCCTTTGTCTGAAGGCTTGATAACGATGTCGTCGTTATCTCTGAGTTCCTGAAGGGCTTGTTTTTGTTTTTTCGTTAAATTAGATGCATGTCTTTTCTCTTTGATTGCTTCGATGTCTTGTGAAGTTTGTCGCACAAATAGTGCGATAGCCGGATTGATGTTGAGAGATGGGAATTTGTTGGATTTCTTTTTGAAGGGCGGTTGGTCAGGGGTGGTTTCCTGGTCGTCGCCATCAGGTTCTTTGTCTGATTCAGTTGGATCGTCCCAATCATCAAGATCACTTTCCTGAAGTAGTAAATTGAGGTCGCGGATGGCTCTGAACTCTGCCGCAGTGAATGCTGGTGTGGTTTGTGGTTGTGTAGATTGTTTTTGATAAAAGGTTTTTAGTAATAGGTTTCTGGCAAATAGATTTACGTCTTTAATCGTTTCAAATCTGTCTATACTGGTATTCGGGCAAAAAGAGAGTCCAAGTAATAGTACCTCTTTTTGATCTTCTGTCAAAATATGAGGTGATAGATTTATGACCGTTTTTCTAGTTCCTGTTTCTTCTCCGTTTGATGTTTTTTTGGAGGTTTTGGGGTTTTCCCTAAAAAAACCCCCTGTTGTTGTTGTTTGAGGTCCACTTTAGATCTCGTGAAGATATCATGATGTTTAAGAGGTGGGTGTAGGTTGCCAGACTGTGATGCTTGTTCTTCCTGAATCAGGGTTGTTTCTTGGGGTTCTGTTTCTTTGGTACTTTCCTCGTCTGGTCTTGGTTGAGGTTCATGTGGTTTGGTGGGTTCTCGTCTTCTGTTTTTATAGTGTTCTGTACCAGAATTGTATGAAGAGGAATCCGAGGAGTAGTATGGTTGTCCTGTTCTGTCCATTGATCTGCCGTATTGAGTTTTACGATTAGGGCGTTGATTGGACCATTTATAGGCCCTGCCTTGTGCAAAGGCGTTTTTGTCACGCCAGTACTTCCTTTCTTTTTTACGAAGGATATCTTTGCCATATTCTTCTATATGTAGTTTGAGTTTCTTTTCTTGTTCACTGTATAATTCAGCTTTTTTAAGGGGGGCCAGTTGTTCGTAGGTCTTTTTGATGTCAAGGTCCAAAGATTTTATTTGTCTTAGATATTCTTCTTGTAGAAGAATCATCAGGTTACGCGAACATTCGTTGAGTTGGTTTTCCCATTCCTTCTTTAGTTGGGCGGTAATATTCTCCATAGTGGGAAAAATTTGAATTCTGAGGCCTACAGGATTAATTTTCTCGCTGATATAGCGTTCGAAGGTTTTGATATGCCAATGTAGTGAGGATTTTCTCTCTAGGTGTTTTTGGAGGGTTCTGAATAACGCTAGAATATCTGATTCGGTTTGTTCTTTGACATTGAAGCTGGTTTGAATACCAGACATAAGTGTCTCCCACTCATCACCGATCAGATCTCCCACATTCTTTTCCTCCTCTTCCGTCATCCTTTCTTCTTGAGAGAAAGGTATTAGTTGAAAACAGGCAAACAGGAGCCTTTCTAAAACTGTGGTGATTCCACAGTGGGGGCTGTTTTTGCCTGGAAGTAGTAGGTTGGTGCTATGCTGCTCAGCTACCAAGTAATAGAAATGTCTACGAGTGGGTAGTATTTCCAGAGATCCGAGAGGGCGTGGATGTGTTGTCCATCCGGGGTATTAGTTGAAGAGATAAGTTTTTTGGATCTTACATTGGAAGATTGTAGTCGTTTCTGCCACCATCCCGACTAAATTGTTTGTGGTTATTGGTGCCTCAGGTCAAGTATGGGATTTTATGGGCAGGAGTATAAGACAATAAGCAGAAATAGTATAATACACAAAATTTATTGCGTTGTGGCAATATATATACAACAATTAAATGGTGACTTTAATGGGTAAAGTCCCATTGTGCAGTGAAGAGGAAGAAATAAAGTGTGTTTGGGATGTGGTAATAGGTGACTTAGAAGTGGTTTGTATGTGGTCTTGCTCTGCTGTTCATCATGTCAAAGACTGGGATGAGTGCAGAGAAGGTGCCAGATCGGTGATCCGACATGTTTCGGCCAACTTAGGCCTTTATCAAGGATATTTCACCGATTCTACAGATAATCAAAAAAAGGGGGTATCAGGTAGGGCAATATTGTACTGAAAACATACATAATTTGGACATCTGTAGGTTAACATACAATTGTATTGTCCACTTCCTAAGACCATGCCTTCCCAGGTTTTGTCCAGGTGCTGCAGGAACAAATATGCTGCATAAGTACATTAAAAGAGTATAAAAAGTATTTAAAAGGCTTCAAATCTGGTGGTATTTACTTGCTGAATCGAAAGACCCGATCCAGGATCCAATGTGGCTTTGACTGGCAGAATCCACATTGATTGAGATCGTCTAACAGTTTGGGAGATTTATATAAAAAGTATATATATTAAGGTAAGTAGATTGTTATCTTCAGTATATATATTAAGGTAAGTAGATTGTTATCTTCAATATATAAACAAGGTTGAAAAAACGTTAGAAAAAAACGTTAGAAAAAACGTTAGAGAAAATTCCCAAAGTTTTGGCGGGGATGTAGGAAGTTCCCCTCACCTGTTAGACTTACGTTTGAGAAGGTATAGTTAAGGGCAGCATATGTTCTCCGGGTTCATCTCCTCCCTCGGTGTGGGAGAGACTGAAGCAACCGGAGTGTTCCCCGGCCTTTTAAGGCAGCCGCGCATGCGCAATGATGCGCTGCGTGATGCCGAGCAGGTAGAGTCCGTCGCACGGTGGGATGTGCGTCTGCGCAGTGTCAGGGCGCATCCCTTGTAGCCGTGCGGACGTGCCTGCGAGGCCGCCGACACAGTTGTAGAAGCTGAAATCCCTGTGCGGGATACAGGAGGGTGAGGACACCGACCATTCAGTTTCAGGAGCCCCGAACAGGGCTTTCTGTGCCGGGAGCCACTGGAATTCCTTGTGGGGAGGCAAAAGGAAGTGGATACATATTATTCCATTATATAAAGGCAAACAAATAAATGAAATGAAGTGTAGTAGCAAGATAAAGTAATACGATAATAATTCCAAAGTACAGTTGCAGCAAAATAATACAAGGAAGAAAGGATTCCTGTGGAGAGATATGGAGTGGGTCAGGGTGGGAGACATAGAGTCGGATATCATTGGTCCAGACTTGCGGTCAAAGATCATCAAGAAGTAAAGTAAAAGGGGATATTTGTGCGGAAATCCTTTCTTCCTTGTATTATTTTGCTGCAACTGTACTTTGGAATTATTATCGTATTACTTTATCTTGCTACTACACTTCATTTCATTTATTTGTTTGCCTTTATATAATGGAATAATATGTATCCACTTCCTTTTGCCTCCCCACAAGGAATTCCAGTGGCTCCCGGCACAGAAAGCCCCGTTCGGGGCTCCTGAAACTGAATGGTCGGTGTCCTCACCCTCCTGTATCCCGCACAGGGATTTCAGCTTCTACAACTGTGTCGGCGGCCTCGCAGGCACGTCCGCACGGCTACAAGGGATGCGCCCTGACACTGCGCAGACGCACATCCCACCGTGCGACGGACTCTACCTGCTCGGCATCACGCAGCGCATCATTGCGCATGCGCGGCTGCCTTAAAAGGCCGGGGAACACTCCGGTTGCTTCAGTCTCTCCCACACCGAGGGAGGAGATGGACCCGGAGAACATATGCTGCCCTTAACTATACCTTCTCAAACGTAAGTCTAACAGGTGAGGGGAACTTCCTACATCCCCGCCAAAACTTTGGGAATTTTCTCTAACGTTTTTTCTAACGTTTTTTTCTAACGTTTTTTCAACCTTGTTTATATATTGAAGATAACAATCTACTTACCTTAATATATATACTGAAGATAACAATCTACTTACCTTAATATATATACTTTTTATATAAATCTCCCAAACTGTTAGACGATCTCAATCAATGTGGATTCTGCCAGTCAAAGCCACATTGGATCCTGGATCGGGTCTTTCGATTCAGCAAGTAAATACCACCAGATTTGAAGCCTTTTAAATACTTTTTATACTCTTTTAATGTACTTATGTAGCATATTTGTTCCTGCAGCACCTGGACAAAACCTGGGAAGGCATGGTCTTAGGAAGTGGACAATACAATTGTATGTTAACCTACAGATGTCTAAATTATGTATGTTTTCAGTACAATATTGCCCTACCTGATACCCCCTTTTTTTGATTATCTGTAGAATCGGTGAAATATCCTTGATAAAGGCCTAAGTTGGCCGAAACATGTCGGATCACCGATCTGGCACCTTCTCTGCACTCATCCCAGTCTTTGACATGATGAACAGCAGAGCAAGACCACATACAAACCACTTCTAAGTCACCTATTACCACATGCCAAACACACTTTATTTCTTCCTCTTCACTGCACAATGGGACTTTACCCATTAAAGTCACCATTTAATTGTTGTACATATATTGCCACAACGCAATAAATTTTGTGTATTATACTATTTCTGCTTATTGTCTTATACTCCTGCCCATAAAATCCCATACTTGACCTGAGGCACCAATAACCACAAACGATTGGTGGGGTGATGCATAAACAGTAAGGGGCATCTACTGTAAATCTGCTTCTATTGTCTTGAAGAAAAATCTTCCCCATAGCTTGTAATTACTCATCTATACTCACCAGCCACTTTATTCGGTACACCTGTTCATTTGGTTGGTAACACAAATTGCTAATCAGCACATGGCAGCAACTCATGCATTTAGGCATCTAGAGGTAGTGAAAATGACTTTCATTTCAAACTGAACATCAGAATGGGGAAGAAAGAGGATTTAAGTGACTTTGAACGGAAAATGGTTGTTGGTGCCAGACGTCTGAGGTCTAAGTATTTCAAAAACTGCTGATCTACTGGGATTGTCACACACAACCATCTCTAGGGTTTACAGAGAATGGACCGAAAAAGAGAAAATATTTAGTGAATGGCAGTTATGTGGATGAAAATGCCTTGTTGACGATAGAGGAGAATGGTTCGAGATGATAGAAAGGCAACAGTAACTCAAATAACCACTCGTTACAACCAAGGTATGTAGAATACCATCTCCGAATGCACAACACATCGAACCTTGAAGCAGATGGGCTACAGCAGCAAAAGACCATGCCAGGTGCCACTCTTGTCAGCTAAGCACAGGAAACTGAGGCTACAATTCACATAGGCTCGCCAAAATTGGACAATAGAAGATTGGAAAAATGTTACCTGGTCTGATGAGTCTCAATTTCAGCTGTGACATTCAGATGGTAGAGTCAGATTTTGGCATAAACCACATGAAAGCATGGATTCAACCTGCCTTGTATCAACGGTTCAGGCTGGTGGTGTAATGGTGTGGGGGATATTTTCTTGGCACACTTTGGGCCCCTTCGTACCAACTGAGCATCATTTAACGGCCTACCTGAGTATTGTTGCTGAACATGTCCATCCCTTTATGACTACAGTGTACCCATCGGCTGATGGCTCCTTCCAGCAGGATAACGCATCATGTCACAAAGCTCAGATCATCTCAAGCTGGTTTCTTGAACGTGACAATGAGGTCACTGTACTCCAATAGCCTCCGCAGTCACCAGATCCCAATCCAATAGAGAACCTTTGGGATGTGGTGGAATGGGAGATTCTCATCATGGATGTGCAACTGACAAATCTGCAGCAACTGCATGATGCTATCATGTTAATATGGACCAAAATCTCTGAGGAATGTTTCCAACACCTTGAATCTATGCCATGAAGAATGAAGGCAGTTATGAAGGCAAGGTGCATCTAATAAAGTGGATGGTGAGTATATATTTAATGGTTACAAAGGACCATATATCCAACAGTAACTGACAGAATATACATTCCATTACAATTGCAATAACAATAGTGTATGTAAATATCACCTATAAATGAGTATGTCACCCAGATAGCAAGGACCAGCCAAATTTTATTCAGTGTGTGAATAAACATACATCACATAGAATTAATGTCAAAGATAGCCCTTATAAGAGGATAGTAGATTTTAGGAGTATTTACACCGTAATGGCAGAACTTAATTCCCCCCCTCACAGAAAATTACATGAGGAAATAAAAAAAATGGGATTTCTGACTTACCGTAAAAACTATTTCTCTGATGTTCACTGATGGACAAAGCTCCTGATCTTCTTAACCATTGGGTTATACTTCCCCCTACAGGAGTAGAAAACTAGGCAGAAAAACAGTCTGGCTACACCTATGGGCAGTCCCAGGGGGTATACTTCATCTCTCTACTATAGGTACTCAGTTTTGTTACAAGCAGGGTCAGAAGAATTACAACTCCACAGAGGGGTGGGTGCAGTGTCCGTCACCGAACATCAGAGAAATGGATTTTACAGTAAGTCAAAAATCCCATTTTCTCTTTTGTTCATTGACAAACACAGCTCTTGATCTTCGTAACCATTGGGACGTCCCAAAGCAGTGTTAAACATGAGGGGTGGGAACAGCGGAAAATAAATTCCCAAGGCTAAACTGTAGCCAACCAGGTAAACAGGAGCTCAACCAAAACAACTGGAGCCCACCTGAAAAGAACAATACACACTTTAGAGGACCAGGTCCTCTAAACAGCAGCCTGCAAAACTTTGCAGCCAAAAGAAAGCATCTGCAGATGCCAACACATCCACTTTATAGAACTTTGTGAAAGTGTGCACCGATGACCAGGTGCAAACCTGCGTCACTGACACCTGATGATGGAAGGCCCAGGAACGCCCAAGTAGAATGCGCCTTGACAGGGAATGGAGGAACCTGACCCTTGATGGAATAGGCCTAAACCACCGTCTGTCTGATCCATCTGAAAATGGTCGCAGAGGAAGTGGACAACCCTTTCCGAGGCCCATCCGTGAGCACAAATAGTAAGTCTGATTTCCTAAAAGGCTCCGTAGCTGCCAGGTACACCCTAATCTCCCGGACCACATCCAAGGCATGCAAAGCAATCTCCTTCGGATGTTTTGGCCTGGGACCCAGGGAAGGCAACACAATGTCTTTCAATCAAATGAAAATAACGCCGCCAATTTAGACAACCTGCAGGCAGAGGTGATAGCCACCAAAAAGACCACCTTCTGGGACAGCGTAAGCAGGGGAATCTCCCAAAGATTCTCAAAGGAAGGCTTCTGGAGGACTGAGAGCACCAAATTGAGGTACCAAGGCGGTACCTAAAGAAAAATGCACACCAGGGAGTGTGTGGCCAAGGGCCGTTGAAAGAAGACTGCTAAGTCTGACACCTGGCCCTTGATAGTACATAAGGCCAGTTTATGCTCAACCCTTCGTTGAAGGAAGGTTAAGATCCGAGCCACCAAAAAATAGCGAGGATGAACCCCAAGAGATTCACACCATGCAATGTACATCTTCAACGTACGTTGGTAGATCTTCCAAGAAGTAGATTTCCTAGCTTTTAACAGTGTTGGAATTACCGATTCAGACAAACCTCTATCCATCAGCACCTGGTGTTCAGCAGCCAAGCCGTCAAAAGCCAGTGACTGTAAAGCAGGATGGAAGATTGGTCCTTGGGACAGAAAATCCTCCCTGAGAAGAAGCTTTCAAGAAACGTTGGCGGCCAGCCACACCAGATCGGCATACCAAGCTTGGCGAGGCCAATCCGGGGCCACTAAGATGACCGGAATCCCTTCTGCCTTAATCCTGCGTAGAAGTCTTGGTAGAATCTTGAGAGGAGGAAAGGTGTAAATCAGATGATACTGACCCCACGAGGCCATCAGCGTGTCTGTGGCACCTGCCAGAAGTTCCCGTGACTGAGCCACAAACCTCTGCACCTTTCTGTTGAGCCGGGAAGCCAACAGATCCACCTCGGGAATGCCCCATGGGAGACACAACTGATGGAACACCTCCGGATGAAGGGACAGCATCCCTTGGTCCAAAACCTACCGACTGAGGTAATCCGCCTGCCAGTTTTCCAACCCTGGAATGTGTACGGCGGAGAGGGTTGGAACGAACTGTTCTGCCCACCTTAGAATGCGGGCTACCTCCAGAGCCACCAGGACACTTCTTGTGCCCCTCCAGTGATTGACATAAGCCACAGCTGTGGAATTTTCTGATTAAATGTGCACTGGACATCCCTGAAGACGATCCATCCAATGTTCCAGGCACAGTCTGATCGCTTGGAGTTGCAAGACATTGATCGGTAGTTTGGATTCTTCCAGTATCCAGATCGCCTGAGCAGAATTTTTGCAGAGGATGCCTCCCCAGCCGGACCGGCTGTCATCCATGGTGACCACTGGGACCACAGGGGAGGAAGGATTTGCCCAGCTGAATGAAGAGAACAAAGCCACCATATCAGGGACTCTTTCGTTCCACAGCTCAGCCGGATCTGATTGTCCAGAGACCGCAGATTCTTGTCCCATTTGGCCAGAATCTCCCTTTGCAGGGACCTCGTATGGAACTGTACAAACTACTACTCGAAGGTAGACACCATCAGGCCCAGTACCCGCATGCAAGTCCGGAGGGATGACCATCTGCTGGGCAGCAGGAGACGAATCGCAGCCTGCAGTTTCTGGAGTTTGTCCAGAGGAAGGAGCACTCTGGCTAAGGCCGAGTTCAGAGTCAGACCCAGATAGTCCAGCTTTGTGGATGGAACCAGAGCAGACTTCTGAAAATTCTGAATCCAGCTAAACTCCCTCAGAGTTCGTATGATGATTTCCAGGTTTTCCACCAGAGCAGTAGGAGACTCCGCTTGCAAAAGGAGGTTGTCCAAGTAGCCCAGTACCGCAATCCCCCATTGGCGTAACAATGCTAGCATTGGGGCTAACACTTTTGTGAAGACCCGAGGAGCAAAGGGGAGACCAGAGGGTAACGTCACAAACGGATAATGCTCCTCTCCCATGGCAAAGGCGGAGGAAGCGATGGTGACCAGCACATATTGGAATTTGAAGGTAAGCATCCTTGATGTTGATAGAGGCAAGAAAATCTCCCTGATGCAAGGATGCCACCACTGTGCGATTGGAATCCATTCTGAACTTCTGCACCCGCACAAAGCAGTTCAGCGCCTTGAGGTCCAGGATTGGACTACCTTGCCTTCCTTCCTGGGAACTGTAAATAGGTTTGAGTAAAAACTCTGAAAAAGATTCAGATGTGGGAAAAGGGACAATCACCCCTTTAGGGTAACAGGTATTGTACAGCCCCAAACAGACCCTGTAAGCGGTCTGGGGACAGGCGCAAGTTGGAAGGAAAGAACCTTGCGGGGGGTAAGAGCAAAACTCGATCTTGTAGCCGGACTGTATGACACTGTGGACCCACTTGTCTTGTATCAGGGAAGTCCACAGGTCCGGAAACCACCGAATACCTCCCCCCACCCCCGATGCAGGTGAGGGTGCACCTTCATGCTGAAGCAGCCTTGGCCTTGATAAGCCTGCTCTCAACTTGCCAGACCGAGTTTGCTTGGATCCAGGAGGAGGCCCTGAATGGCTTTGATCCCCTGTCAGTCACCCTTGAAGGACGAAAAACTTCCAAAGGGAACCGACACCTCCGTTGCAGCTTCAGCTGCGTCCTCCATTTTAAAAGTCTCACGCACAGATACAATCAGTGCATCCACCAGCGCCTTTTCGTGCACGGTTGCAGAAGTGGAGGAATCATCTTCAATATCTGAGAGCGCGTGGTCACAGACCCAGCAGTATTCCACATCAGCGACGGCCGAATCAGATTCAGGATCTGAGGAGACAGATGAGGCAGGGGTCGCCCAAAAACCCCTCCACTGGGGGCACAAAGTACTCCAGCATCACCATCAGTGCATCGATGGATGGATGGGACCCGGAGGACCCCGCAGCCTCAGAGAGGATCAGGTGGGGAAATGTGCTCCAAAGACACCATGAGTCATAGGGGAACCCCATAAGAAAAGGTGTAAAAACACTGCTAAGTTACACCCCCACCACTTCGGCAGCACCACTCGGTTGCCAGTAACAAAGCACCTAATCAATCCTCAGCAGAGAGGGAGAGGAACCCACCAGACTCACAACCAAGCAGAAACAGGCACCTGCAGCCACCAGAATAATCTGCACTCCATGTGCGGCGATCAGAAAGTGAAAAGATCCAGGAGTTAGCACCAGGGGATGAGAAGGGGCTCCCACCACCAAAATCGACGGTCATGGCCGCTGCTATTTTCAATGGCAATGGCAAGCCACTGCAAAATGGCCGCAGGACTACACAAATATGGCTGTCATGTATTGAGCACACAGAAAAATGGCACAGGCAGGAAGGGCGTCCAAACTCTCCCCCCCACAGCAGATCCCCCGGTCACCGGCGGTGCACCCCCCCACCCCCATCGCCAGCACAGCACCCTGCCCCCACCCCAGGCAGTGGACCAGGCCACCCCACAGCCTCATCATCAGTAAGGGAGGGGGGGGGGGGGGCGATATGGCCCAGAGGGACCACCAGACCAATGAGGGGGGTGCCTACCGGGAAGGAGGGAAACCCAGGGATCCGACCGTCCCATAGATGATCCCATGTCCACCCCAAAACCCTCCAGGGGGGAGGGGGGACAGTGACTTACCATACCAGGAACCAGGCGGGCCTGCTCCAGACAGAACCTTTTCTCTATCAAAATGGGAGGGCTGTCGGCAAGGAGGAACACTGCAACTCGGGCCGAGACCTGGTCGTATGCACCTCGCGAGGTGTTTAACTCGCAGGCCAGCCCCTGTCTGGTGGGGCTATGTCGCAGTCGACCTAGTGGGGAGCTGAGGTCTGCGCGCGCTCACTGGCCAAGACCACTAGATCTAGATTATCCAGCCCATCACCCAGTCCGGCAGTTGATTGTAGATCTCACAGGAAAAAAAAAACAGGAGAAAAAATTCTATCCAAAAATAAACAATTGCCGGGACCAGAGATCCCAGCAAGGAACTAGGTCCTTACTCCTGACTAGGCAGAAAAAAAAACTGAGTACCTATAGCAGAGAGAAGGAGTATACCCCCTGGGACTGCCTATAGGCTTAGCCAGACTTTTTTTCTGCCTAGTGTCCTACTCCTGTAGGGGGCAGTATAACCCAATGGTTATGAAAATCGGGGGCTGTGTCTGTCAATGAACGAAAGAGAAAACTGGATTTTTGTAAGAACTTACCATTAAATCCTTTTCTCTGAAGTTCATTGACAGATGCAGCTCCATCTAGTCAGAGACTATAGGGTTATGCTCCTCCTACAAGGAGTGCAGAATTATTAGGCAAATGAGTATTTTGACCACATCATCCTCTTTATGCATGTTGTCTTACTCCAAGCTGTATAGGCTCGAAAGCCTACTACCAATTAAGCATATTAGGTGATGTGCATCTCTGTAATGAGAAGGGGTGTGGTCTAATGACATCAACACCCTATATCAGGTGTGCATAATTATTAGGCAACTTCCTTTCCTTGGGCAAAATGGGTCAAAAGAAGGACTTGACAGGCTCAGAAAAGTCAAAAATAGTGAGATATCTCGCAGAGGGATGCAGCACTCTTAAAATTGCAAAGCTTCTGAAGCGTGATCATCGAACAATCAAGCATTTCATTCAAAATAGTCAACAGGGTCGCAAGAAGCATGTGGAAAAACCAAGGCGCAAAATAACAGCCCATGAACTGAGAAAAGTCAAGCGTGCAGCTGCCAAGATGCCACTTGCCACCAGTTCGGCCATATTTCAGAGCTGCAACATCACTGGAGTGCCCAAAAGCACAAGGTGTGCAATACTCAGAGACATGACCAAGGTAAGAAAGGCTGAAAGACGACCACCACTGAACAAGACACACAAGCTGAAACGTCAAGACTGGGCCAAGAAATATCTCAAGACTGATTTTTCAAAGGTTTTATGGACTCATGAAATGAGAGTGAGTCTTGATGGGCCAGATGGATGGGCCCGTGGCTGGATTGGTAAAGGGCAGAGAGCTCCAGTCCAACTCAGACGCCAGCAAGGTGGAGGTGGAGTACTGGTTTGGGCTGGTATCATCAAAGATGAGCTTGTGGGGCCTTTTCGGGTTGAGGATGGAGTCAAGCTCAACTCCCAGTCCTACTGCCAGTTTCTGGAAGACACCTTCTTCAAGCAGTGGTACAGGAAGTAGTCTGCATCCTTCAAGAAAAACATGATTTTCATGCAGGACAATGCTCCATCACACGCGTCCAAGTACTCCACAGCGTGGCTGGCAAGAAAGGGTATAAAAGAAGAAAAGCTAATGACATGGCCTCCTTGTTCACCTGATCTGAACTCCATTGAGAACCTGTGGTCCATCATCAAATGTGAGATTTACAAGGAGGGAAAACAGTACACCTCTCTGAACAGTGTCTGGGAGGCTGTGGTTGCTGCTGCACGCAATGTTGATGGTGAACAGATCAAAACACTGACAGAATCCATGGATGGCAGGATTTTGAGTGTCCTTGCAAAGAAAGGTGGCTATATTGGTCACTGATTTTTTTTGTTTTGTTTTTGAATGTCAGAAATGTATATTTGTGAATGTTAAGATGTTATATTGGTTTCACTGGTAAAAATAAATAATTAAAATGGGTATACTGTATATTTGATTTTTGTTAAGTTGCCTAATAATTATGCACAGTAATAGTCACCTGCACACACAGATATCCCCCTAAAATAGCTAAAACTAAAAACAAACTAAAAACTACTTCCAAAAATAGTCAGCTTTGATATTAATGAGTTTTTTGGGTTCATTGAGAACATGGTTGTTGTTCAATAATAAAATTAATCCTCAAAAATACTCATTTGCCTAATAATTCTGCACTCCCTGTATTAGGAATGGGCACTAGGCCATTCACTCAGAAGTAGAGGGGCGGGTGCTGCATCTGCCGATGAACTTCAGAGAAAAGGATTTTACTGTAAGTTCTTACAAAAATCCAGTTTTCTCTATCATTCATCGACAGACGCAGCTCCATCTAGTCAGAGACTATAGGGATGTCCCAAAGCAGTATATTCATGAGGGGTGGGAAGACAACGCAAACGGAAGCGTAACTCCCCAATGGCTAAACTTAGCCAACCAGGTAACATTAAGCTCAACTAGGAACAACTGGAGCTCACCCTGAAAACACAATACACCCTCAAAGAGAAACAAAAAAAACAGTTCTCTTTAAACAGCAGCCTGCAAAACCTTGCGGCCAAAGGAAGCATCCGAAGATGCCAACACATCTACTTTGTAGAATTTTGTAAACGTATGCACAGACGACCAACTTGCCGCCTTGCAGACGCCTGATGGCGAAAAGCCCAAGAGGCACTCCGGGAAAGGAGGAACCTGACCCTTCAGTGAATAAGCCTGATTTACGTCTGCCTGATCCATCTGTATATGGCCACCGCAGATGCAGGCAATCCCTTACGAGATCCTTCGGTAAGGATAAAAAGAGCGTCTATTTTCTAAAAGACTCAGTGGTCTCCAGATCGACCCCGATTGCCCGAACCACATCCAAAGAGTGCAATGCGAATTCCTTGGAATGTTTGGGCAGAGTGAAGGCAACACAATGTCTTCATTCAGATGAAAATCAGAAACAACCTTAGGAAGAAATGACTGATTAGGTTGAAGTACCACTTTATCCCTGTGTATTACCAGTTCAGATACTCTGCGAGCGGAAGTGATAGCCACCAAGAAGGCAACCTTCAGGGACAAGGAAAGCAGAGAAATTTCCCAAATGTTCTCAAAAGGAGGCTTTTGAAGAACAGATAATACCAGTTTGAGGTCCCACAGAGGTAGAAGGGACCTTTCCGGAGGAGCCAAATGGCGCACTCCCTGTATAAAGGTACAAATCAAAGCATGCGTAGCTAATGGGCATTGGAAATATATAGCCAAAGCCGACCCTTGGCCTTTGATAGTGCCCAAAGCCAACCGCTGTTCAACTCCTTTATGCAGAAAGGTCAAGACCCTAGCTATCGAAAACAAGCAAGGGTGCAGCTTCAGTGATTCACACCATGAAATATACAATTTCCATGTACAATGATATATCTTCCTAGAAATCAACTTGCTAGCCTTCAACAGTGTAGGAATTTACAGAGTCAGAAAGACCTCTATCTCTCAACACCTGCCTTTCAACGGCCATGCCGTTAAAGTCAGCGGCTGTAAAGCAGGATGGAGGATTGGACCTTGAGACAACAGATCTTCCCTGAGAGGAAGTCTCCAAGGAGCATCAGTGACCAACCTTACTATGCCTGCGTACTAAGACCGACGAGGCCAGGGTGGAGCCACCAGAATGGCCGGAATCCCTTCCACTTCTATCCTTTGCAGAAGCCTCGGCAGGAGTTTCAAGGGAGGAAAGGCATAAATTAGCCGATACTGACCCCACAAGAGCATCTGTGGCATCGGCCAGAGGATCTTGAGACCTGGCTATCAATCTCTGAACCTTCTTGTTGAGGCGAGAAGCAAACCGATCTACCTCGGGAGTGCCTCACCAAATACACAGGAGATGAAACACCTCCGGGTGCAGGGACCACTCCTCTTGATCCAACATCTGACGACTCAGGTAATCCGCTTGCCAGTTCTCAACACCTATAATGTGTACAGCAGAGAGGGCTGGAATCAATTTTTACGCCCAGGCCTTAATCTTGGCCACTTCTTTGGCTGACAAGACAATCTTGGAGCCCCCCTGGTGATTGATGTAAGCCACAGCCGTGGTGTTGTCTGAATGAATCCGAACCGGACAATATTGCAGACGAGTCGTCCACCGGCTCAGACAAAACTTTATTACTCTGAGCTCCAAAACATTTATCTGTAGTTTTGACTCTTCCATCATCCAGGTACCCTGGGCACAGAGCTTCCCCAGCACCCTGCCCCAGCCCGATAGGTTGGCATCCATGGTCAGCAATGATTAAGCACTATCATGTGAAACGTGTTTGCTGAATGGTGTGTTGTCCTATGATATATGTTGGATTATTTTATGTGCAATAAACTCCACAATATTCCTGCATTTGGAAGTGCTGCATCTTCTCTTCTTGCACATGGCGTCCATGGTCACCACCGTCCAAAACAATGGAAGGAAGGACTTGCCCTTGCATAGTGAGGAGACTGAATCCACCACAACAGAGCAGATCTTGTGTTGTGGCTTAACCAAATCAAAGAGTCCAAGGACTTTGGATCCTTGTTCCATTTGACAAGAATCTCCCTTTGTAAAGGTCTGCTATGGAACTGAGCAAATGGAACGGCCTTCGAAGGTTGATACCATCAGACCCAAGGCCAGCATGCAAACTCGAAGTGGGCCAGATTGTTCGTCAACAACAATCGAATAGCCTCCTGCAACTTTTGCAGTTTGTCTGGGGGAAGAAACCCCTTGGCCAAGGCTGAATCCAGAGTCAAGCCCAGATAATTCAATCTCAAGACAGGTGTCAGCGCGGTTTTCTTGAAATTGATGTTCCAACCGAAATCCTGCAGAGTTCTGACAGTGGCCATCAGATCCCCCAACAAGACTGAAGGGGAATCCGCTCTCAACAGAAGATCGTCTAGGTACCCCAGTACAGCAATCCCCCGCTGGCGCAACAATGCCAAAACAGTGCTAAGACCTTTGTAAACCCCCTGGGAGCTGAGGCGAGACCAAAGGGTAATGCCACAAATTGATAATGCTCCTCTGCGACCGCAAAGTGGAGAAACCGCTGGTGTCCAATGTAAATAGGGATGTGTAGATATGCGTCCTTGATATCTATGGAGGCTAAGAAGTCTTCCTGGTGCAGTGTGCGGATGGATTTCATCCAAAACTATGTATCCGCACAAAGCGGTTCAGGGCCTTGGGATACAGGATGGGGTGCACCTTGCCTTCCTTCCTGGGCACGGTGAAGAGGTTTGAATAAAACGCATGAAAATGTTCCTGAAAAGGAACCGGTACAATCACTCCTTGAGACAGCAAATCGTGTACTGCCCCTCGCAAGTCCCTTAACCAGACTGGGGATAGTCAAAGCTTGGTTGGGAAGAACCTGTTCGACGGGCGAGACTGGAATTTGATTTTGTACCCAGATCAGATCAGTTTGTGAACCCATTTGTCCTGAATCAAGGAGGTCCAGGGTTCCAGAAAGAAACTAAGACATCCCTTACCCCATAATCGGGTAAGGGCGTCCCTTCATGCAGACGAGAACTTGTCTGCAAGTCCAGATTGGCCGGTCTTTGCTTTGCCCAACCACGGCTTCTTGGAACCCCCAGAAGACCTGAATGATTTACCTTTTTCTTGCGACCCGGAGGCACGAAAAAGAAGTTTATGAGCATTAAAGGAAGGCCCCCCCGCCTAGGATGTGGCACCTTGCCCTTAGAGGACTGGGGAAGATGAGTGCTCTTACCCCCCGTGATACCTTTGATCAACTCCTCCAGAGAGGTTCCAAACAGCCTCTCCCCTAAGAAGGGAAGTTCAGTCAAGGCCTTTTTAGAAGCCTGGTCCACCGACCAGCTTTTCAGCCACACCATGCGCCTAATAGCAATCCCCACTGCTGATGCGCTGGCCACCAACGGGGCTGAATCCAGGGACGTATCACACATGAACACCAGGGCTTGGTCCAGTAGTTCCAAAACTGCAGGGGGGGAGCCGTTCAGCTTCCAAGTTCCCTGCCAGTGTCATTATTACAGTAATAGTGCATATTTGTAGCACTGATTACTGTAGTAATGTCACTGGTCCCCCCCTGCCCCCAAGTGTCAAAAATGTCAGTTAGGGGTCTGATCAGTCCGCTGCAATGTCGCAGTCCTGCTAAAAATCGCAGATCGCCACCATTACTAGTAAAAAATAAATACAAAATAAAAATGTAGACGTTTGTAGAAGCGATAACTTTTGCACAAACCAATCAAAATACGCTTATTGGGATTTTTTTTTACCAAAAATATGTATCAGAATAAATTGGCCTAAGATTATGAAAAGAACATTTTTTTTCTTTGGGAATGTAATACTGTATATCAGAAAGTAAGAAATAGTCTTTTTTTTTTCAGACTTGTTGCTCTTTTTTTGTTTTTAGCGCAATAAATAAAAAATTGCACAGGTGATCAAATGCCACCAAAAGAAAGCACTATTTGTGGGAAAAAAAGGATATTCCATTCATTTAGATACAGCGTCAAACGACTGCGCAATTGTCCATTAACCACTTGCCAACCGCCTCCTGTATATTTACTGTGGCAGTCAGCAGCTTACAGGCAAAGCAACGTAGTACTACGTCGCTCGCCCACGAGCCTGCCGGCCACTCGCGATCTCCTGCAGGAGAGGGAGAAAGACAGACGGCTGATGTAAACACAGCCGTCTGTCATTCCCCCCCGAAGTAGGCACAGAGGCTATGCAATCCTGCTATATAAGATCGCATGTCTCTGTGGTTACTTCACTAACCATTCCCCCTAACAGTCAGAATCACGCCCCTAAGGACATACTTAACCCCTTGATCACCAGTAAAGTTAACCCCTTCCCTGCCATTGTCATTTTTACAGTAACAGTGCATATTTATAGCACTGATTACTGTAGTAATGTCACTGGTAACCCCAAAAGTGTCAAAAATGTCAGTCAGGGGTCCGATCTGTCCGCCACAATGTCGCAGTCTCGCAAAAAAAAAAAAAAATTGCAGATCGCCGCCATTACTAGATAAAAAAACAATAAAAATGGCATAAATCTTTCCCGTAGTTAATAAACGCAATAGCTTTTGCGCAAACCAATAAAAATACGCTTATTGCGATTTTTTTTTACCAAAAATATGTAGCAGAAAACAAATTGGCCTAAAATGTTAAAAAGTTTGATTTTTACATTTTTTTTTGAGAATTTCATATAAAAAATGTGAAAATGTTATTTTTTAAAAATTGTCGCTCTTTTTTTGTTTATAGCGCAAAGAATAAAAATCACACAGATTATCAAATACCACCAAAAGAAAGCTGTTTGTGGGAAAAAAGGACATCAAATTCATTTGGGTACGGCGTCACACGACCGCCCAATTGTCCGTTAAAGTCACGCAGTGCCGGATCGCAAAATAGGGCCTGGTCATTGAGCAGCCAAATCCTCCGGGGCTAAAGTGGTTAATGACTGGCTGTGACAGTTGTGATGTTTTTGAGTCAAAAAAACGAAGGACAAGTTTGAAAATTTTCTGCCGAACCAACGATAAATTGAAAGGTCATTGTGTTTCTCGTCCAAACTGTTTGCACTAGGTATATGCCCACTAATTAATTTTTGTCCATTAGACATTTTATCGGTCATTACATGATGGCACTATCATTTGCTCTCACGGCCAAGTGTTCTTTTTTCGAAAATTAGTTTGAACGATTTTTCGTATAGTGTATGGCCAGCATTAGACTTTTGTACATAATACGGAAACTAGTGGCCATATTCTGACTCTCCTCATATGTTCCCACCAAAAAAAACAATGTGTGGTACAAATCAACTACTCTTATAAAGGAGCAGTTAACCTATCAGCACAGAAACGTCACCCGCAAACTTCAGGGCAGGCTTGGTTGGTAACTCCAGGTTACGGTTCTCCACAACTAGTCATGTACAGGCTACTACAAGTGTTAGGGGCATACACACACACATTGTTGACCTTTATCTCCAAATCTTAATATCGGGCAGCTACTCTCACCTCTATTTCTGTACACAAGAAGGACTCAAGCCTATACTCTCTGTTCATCGGAGGGCAGGCTTCCTCAATGGGAAGTAGGATGGTAGTGACCATACGCAATATTTGGCCCTGTGGCCATATGCTTCCTTTATTCGGCTAGGTGGCTCAATACCCACTCTCCCAAACGTTGCTTTTTGTTCTTGTTTTCTCTTTTCTTTTCCCTTTAGTTTTATGAGTGGGGATTGACTCTGACCTCTGGGACGTTATTGTTGTGACTGATTCACCCTGGACAGAGGATTTTGGAGGGGACTGGAGGCTAGCCTCTTGCCTAGACTATGGGCCCTGGATTTCAATGGAACACTACTCTTTTGGAGGTGGGTGCCTGGGGGACCCTTGGAGTGGTCTTGTTTCTTATTCGGATTTGTGTTTCCCCAGAACACACAGACTCTGGGAGTCTAGGCCCGGTATCCATGTTAAGGCCGTAGATGGCACATTACCAGCAATGACTGCTCAACACTGGGAAACTCATAGTAGATGTTAATGTAATCCGCTCAAACCATTGGGGGCCCCTGCCATAATGTGTGTATTGTAAGTAGGTCCCCTGCTATAGTCTGTTGCCAACTAGTCTGAGGTGGGGTGAGATCACTCTTTGTTATGTGTTTAGTGTGCTAATTTACTCATCTTTTGTTTTGTCTGTCTGCTAGCAAACCATTGTGGGATGTATTTATACTTTTAGTAATGTGTATTGTACTTTGTGAGCTAGATGCCGACAAGTCTGACCTTAAAATGAGATCTGTGATTGTCCAGGTGGCTCGTTGTTTAATCAACTTAATGTTGTATATGTTGGCTAATTTGACTAAAGCCTCGTACACACGCAACGAATTTCTGCCGACCGGTCGTCCGTCTTTTGTCCAGAGTGCGTGTCTGTTGGTTGGAGTGTGCTCTAGACTGCACATGAATTTTCCCGTACGACAAAATTCTACTTCAGAAGTGATGTCATGTGTTGGATTGCTATGTGTTCTTTCATCTCTGAGCATGCCTAGTCTTGCTCATAAGATTTTTCCCCATCAAAATCTGTACTAATGAGACGAAAATTGGACGTGTTTTGACTGAGGACAAAAATTTTAATGCCTGCACACCAGGATTTTTTTGGCCGAAAAGTCGGAGTCGGCTGTCGGAAGCACCATACTAACAAACCGAAAATCGGCAGATCGGTCGTCGGACGAAATTTCCCGGCCGAATTTCTTGTGTGTACGGGGCTTAACTCTTGGAGGATCCTCTATGATAGGGTTAGCCATGAGTCCTCTCTACATTGTTACATAAACCATTGATCATGTTGTGACTGACCTACTTTCAAGTGTATAAATAATAAAAAAAAAGCCTGTATTTCTGTTCAATAAACAGTCTTTCCTTTTGGAGTTTACCCCACAGCTTGTCTATGTATGATGTTTGGGGTGAAAAGGGCTGGTATTAGCTCTCGCTCTTTTCTTTGGAACGGTTTGGAGGGCAGGAGACACTGTTTGGAGGATGGAAGTACCGAAGCGGGGTGGCCAAGTGGTTTCATCACAATTGCCCTCCTTACGATGCTTATGTAAGTTTATTGATGTTTATTTTGGACCCTTTATTTTTTTTATTGTTTTATGCCGTGTCTATTATAACATGTGTTGTATGACTAGTGGCACAATAGGGAGAAAAATAAATATGCAAAGCAAACTTCCCCCTTCCCCATGCTTTATTTTGTTGAGAAATCACTTTAAACCACACCCCTAGCATTTCTGGCCATGGCCATTTTGAGTAGGGGCAAATGAATGATTAATGTAGCATTTACTTCCTGGAATCCATTTGCCTTTAAAGCGGTAGTATCCCGCTTTTTTCACTTTTACCTACAGGTAAGCCTATAATAAGGCTTACCTGTAGGTACAAATAATATCTCCTAAATATCTCCTAAACCGGCACGGATATTTACAGTGCATGCAGCCGCTCGCGCGAGCGGCGCATGCGCTCTGAAGGTCCGGGGGGACCTTCAATTAAGTTGCCGGGAGCTTGCCGGAAAAATCACTCCCGTGCGCATGCGCGGGAGTGACGTCATTGCGGCTCCGGCCAATCAGCGCCCCGGAGCCGTCTCTTCCGGCCAATCAGCGCGCCGGAGCCGCCGAACCCGGAAGAGACGACGAGGGATCATGGCAGTGCCCGCATCGATGTCCGGGGGTCCGTGTCGGGGCTTCGTTTTAAGGTAAGTTACACATAATGGGCTAGTATGCGATGCATACTAGCTCATTATGCCTTTGTCTTGCAGGTATTTTTTTTTTATTTTTTTTTTTTTATAGGGTTTACAACCGCTTTAACTCAAACATGCATGCAGAAGAGTGTGCTTAGCTGAGAAAACCCCTCCTTCCTTTCCTCCCAAGCTGGGATGTATGACATCATGTGCCTAGGTAAGAAACCAGTAAGTAACTAAAGAAATGTTAAAAAAAAAAAAAAAAGATAAAACAAGTAAATATTATAGACTTTCCTATCTATTTACTAATGCAAGCAGCATGAGGTTCATGAATAATATTGATAGGGAGAATGAAGTTTTAAATTACAGAACAACTCCGCATTGTAAAGAATTCCCAATCATGTACAATGAAAATTAGGGAAAAAATGTTGCTCTCACATGATTGTATGATTGAAATCAGCACAGCTTCACCTCATTAATTTGAAAACATGTTACCCTGCAACAAAAACACACATTACCAAAAAGCATCAGGAGACAAGCTTGCATTTAATGAAGGAGTTGAAGCTGTGTAGATTTCAATCATACCATCATATTTTTTTTTTACTTTTCTTGCACATAATCGGGTATTCTATGCAAAGTAAAGTCTCCCTTGGAGCCACCTCATACACCAAAGCTGGCCATACACGGTTCTAATCTCGTATGGGCAGGCTGAACGTACCCAAGCAATCAACATTGGTACAACAAGACTGACGGATTTTACACGCTATCATTGCTCGCAATAATCACTGTGTTCTCCCAGAGGGGATGAATTCCTTAAACCCCACTAGGAGAACAAATTGGCTCAGCTGGAGGGATTCCCTTGTCAACCCATGGTTGTGGGAAAGAAATTTGCTCCCTCTATGGCCAGTCTAAGCTAGGTGAATATTCACTTAGGGGTAAGTGAATTATGCTTTATTCCATTAGTAAGATTAATCATACTGTCATTAGCTCCCTGTGGAAAATTAGAAGCTCACTGGATTTTATGTACTTGCTACATTTTAAAAGATAAAGTGTGGGGAAATGTACATGTAATGCCAAGAAAAATGGGATTTTTGACTTACTGTAAAATCCATTTCTCTGATGTTCATTGACAGACACAGCTTCTGATCTTCTTGAAGATTGGGTTATACTGCCCCCTACAGGAGTAAGACACTAGGCAGCAAAAAAGACTGACTACGCCTATGAGCAGTCCTAGGAGGTATACTCCCCCTCTCTGCAATAGGAACTTAGTTTTTTTACAAGCAGCGTCAGAAGAATTACAACTCCACAGAGGGGTGTGGAGTTGTCCATCAATGAACATCAGAAAAATAGATTTTACAGTAAGTCAAAAGTCTAATTTTCTCTTTCCTTCATTGACGGACAGCTTCTGATTTTCTTAACTGCTGGGACGTCCCAAAGCAGTGTTAAACATGAGGGGTGGGAACAGCAAGAAAAATTCCCAAGGCTAAACCGTATCCAACCAGGTAACAGGAGCTTAACCAAAAAAAACTGGAGCGCACCTGAAAACCTGAAAACCTAAACAGCAGCCTGTAAAACCTTGCGGCCAAAAGAAGCATCTGCAGATCACAACACATCCACTTTATAGAATTTTGTGAAAGTGTGCACGACGACCAGGTGGCTGCCTTGCAAACCTGTGTCACTGACCCCTAATGACGGAAGGCGAAAGAAGAACTGAGCCTTGATGGAATAGGACTGAGTCACCGTCTGATCCATCTGGAAATGGTCGCAGAAGAAGCAGACAGTCCTTTCTGAGGCCCATCCGTGAGCACAAATAGTGAGTTTGACTCCGTAGCTGCCAGGTGCACCCAGATTGCTTGAACCACATCCAGGGCATGCAACACTACTTCTCTAGGATGTTTCAGCCTTGGACACAGGGAAGGCAACACAATGTCTTCAGTCAAATGGAAAACAGACAACCTTTGGAAGGAGTGACGGACAGGGACGAAAACCACCTTAGCTCTGTGGACCACCAAGTAAGGTGAACGACAAGATATCACCGCCAATTCCGACACCCTGCACGCAGAGGTGATTGCCACCAAAAGGCCACCTTCTGGGACAGCGTAAGCAGGGGAATCTCCTGAAGATTTTCAAAGGGAGGCTTCTACAGAACAGAGCACCAAGTTGAGATCCCAAGGTGGTAACGGAGACTGCACTAGAGGAGCCAAGTGTCGAACACCCTGAAGAAAGGTACGCACCAGGGAGTGCGTGGCTAAAGGTAATTGAAAGATGATTGCCAAGGCTGACACCTGGCCCTTGATGGTACTCAAAGCCATTTTCTGCTCAAGTCCCCCCCCCCCCCATTGAAGGAAGGTCAAGACCTGTGGGACAACAGGTCCTCCCTGAGAGGCAGTCTCCAAGGGACGTCGGTGACCAGCCGCATCAGGTCGGCGTACCATGACTGGCGAGGCCAGTCCGGAACCACTAAAATGACCGGAATCCCTTCTGCCTGGATCCTGAGCATAAGTCTCGGCAGAAGCTTGAGAGGAGGGAAGGCGTAAATTAGACGATACTGGCCCCACAGGGCCACCACGCGTCTGTGGCGTCGGCCAGAGAATCCCGTGACTGAGCCACCAACCTCTGCACCTTTCTGTTGAGCCGGGACACCAACAGATCTACCTTGGGAATGCCTCACCAGAGACACAACTGATGAAACACAGCTGAATGAAGGGACCACTCCCCTTGGTCCAACGCCTGCCGACTGAGGTAATCTGCCTGCCAGATTTCCACCCCAGGAATGTGTACCGCGGAGAGGGCTGAAATTAACCATTCTGCCCACCTTAGTATGCCGGCTACCTCCAGAGCCACCAGGACACTTCTTGTGCCCCTCTGGTGATTGACATAAGCCAAGGCTGTGACGTTGTCCTATTGAATTCACACTGAACACCCCTGAAGACATTCTGTCCAGTGATCCAGGCACAGCCTGATCGCTCCGAGTTTCAGGACATATATCGGTAGTTTGGACTCTTCCAGAGTCCAGACACCCTGAGCAGAGCTCTGTCTCAGGACACCTCCCCATCCGGACAGACTGGCATCCATGGTGGCCACTGTCCAATACAAGGGGACGAAGAGCCGGAGCCTAAAACCACCAGCCACCAGACCAGGGACCCTTTTGATTCCCCACTCAGCCAGATCTGATTGTCCAGAGTCCCATTTGTCCAAGATGTCCCTTTGCAGGTACCTTGTATGGAACTGCACAAACAGGACTGCCTTGAAGGTAGAAACCATTAGGCCCAGCACCCGGAAGATGAATTGCAGCAAGCAGTTTGTCCATGGAAAGGAACACTCTGGATAGTCCAGCTTTGTGGAAGGAACCAGAGTAGACTTCTGATGATTTTTAAAGCCAGCTGAACTCCCTCAAAGTCCGTATAGTGATGTCTATGTTGTCCACCAGAGCAGCAAATGACTCCGCATGCAGAAGGAGGTCGTCAAGGTAGCCCAATACTTTGACCCTCTGCTGACGTAACAATGCTAGCACAGGGGCCAACACTTTGTGAGACCAAAGGGTAACACCACAAACTGATAATGCTCCTCTCCCACGTCAAAGCGGAGGAAGCGCTGGTGACCGTCGCATATTGGAATGGGTAGCTAAGCATCCTTGATGTCGATAGAGGTAAGGAAATTCCCCTGATGCAGGGATGCCCCCACTATGCGAATGGACTCTATTCTGAACTTCTGCACAGCACAAAGCAATTAAGTGCCTTGAAGTCCAGGATTGGACGCACCTTGCCCTCGTTCTTGGGGACTGTAAACAGGTTTGAATAAAACCCCTGAAAACATTCCAAGGTTGGAACCCAGGACAATCACCCCTTAAAGTACCAGGTATTGCACCGCCCCAAGGAGAGCCTGTTAGCGGTCTGGGGACAGGCGCACGTTTGAAGGAAAGAACCTTTCTGGACGAAACTCGATCTTGAAGCCAGACTGTATTGTGACAGTGGCGGGTATCAGACCCCTGGCCTTCTCATCCACCTCATGACCAAGGACCAGGCAATCCCACACCCTGCCGTCACTTGCGTAACAATGCCACTCTCAGCTGCACCCAGCACACAGATTGTCCAGCTTGCGGGACCACAATCTAGATGCCAGCAGACTGAGAGCGATTGTCACCGGGTTAATTAAATGATTAACCCTTTCTCTGCCACCACCGCTACGTTTGAATGAGCCCAGCAGACGCTCGTGATTTTAGAAATATCAATTATGACCTTAGAATAATCATCTGTAACACGCCCTGTCACATGCAGACAGGAATGTCCGAAGGATTTATCCTAACAGTAGCGCTCTTTCAGGAGACGGGTTCTTTTGGGTCAGTTGGCGTTTAAGAGCTTAGAGACAAAGTTAACACTTTTCAAAATAAGGTTTAATTATAAGAAAGGTTAAAATTGGTGCGAATAAAAATATTTACAGAAAAATGGGTTACAAAGAAATAGAGACAATACAGCAATTTAGAAATATGAGAATAAAGAATGAAAATACTTGCATTAAAACGGTCCTGGTATTACCTTCGTTTTAAGAAGCTGAACAGGTATGATTGGTTCCCCTTGAGCGATGTTATGGCTTGGATGGTAGGATGAGAACTGACTCTCTATCAGTTCCTGTCCTTTTTCTCTGACCCTCCAGGGGGTGTCACCAGAAGTACTTGGCCAATAGGCTCTGGGTCCATGGGCCGTCCCCCTGGAGCTCACACATGCTAAGACACATCCCGTTTAGACAGAGTATTAAAATAACTCATATCTTGAGAATTGGCTTTTCACAGACACTAAACATGGGTTATCTCGGAATAACCTCTGACCTGTAAGGCATCTGATCGCTAGCTTGTCTTTCCTAGGCATGAAGGTGTTCATGTTTGATCTTAATTCGATCAGTATTTTATCTTGCATTCAAATATCTACTTTTTGTTAATATGTTATATTCAGGTAGACAGTTATGACGTGGATATGGGTTGTGAGAATTAAGTGTTACTTTTTATTTACAGCTTGCTGGGGAAATTCCTCACAGCCTATTGTGGAGCATCTGTTCCCAGATAAGATCTGCTTTACGACCTCCTGCTGTGTTCCAGGAGACAGGAGTCTGCTAGAATGTGCAAAGGTGGGGGCTACTTTTGCTCCAGGAGGGGGGGGGGGAGGAACTCTCTCACTGAGTACACAGCTGCGTGATGACACAACATGGAGGCCGTGACAAGATGGTGTCCTCACGCACGATACCATTACACGTATGACTTTGTGAACCCACTTGTCTTGCACCAAGGAAGTCCACGGGTCTGGGAACCAGCAAAGACGTCCCCCCCACCCCAGGTATAGGTGAGGGTGCACCTTCATGCTGAAGGAGCCTTGTCTGCGGGTCTGGAGAATCCCCCTCTCAACTTGCCAGACCAAGGTCACTTGGATCCTCCAGAGGAGGCTTTGAAAGGCTTTGATCCCTTGTCGGCCGACCCTGAGGGACGAAAAAACTTCTTGTGAGCCGAGGAGGAGGGGCCATGTCTACGACGAGAATCCTTACCCTTACTAGCCTGCGGAAGGAAGGTACTCTTCCCCCCCCCCCCGTGAGACCCTTAATGATGTCATCCAGGGAGATCAGTTAAGTGGTTTTTAAAAGTCTGGTCCGCAGACCAACATTTGAGCCAAAAAAACACATCTAAGGGCAACTGTTGAAACACACAGTCTGGCAATCAGGGGAGCCACATCCAAAGGGGCATCACAGCCCCTGAATCAACTGGTCCGCCAGCTCAGCAAAGGTGGAGGGAAGCTGCTTTCCCTCCAGGTCACGGCGTAAAAGTTTAGCCCTCGGACAGAGTTTGCGACATCAGGGCAGTGGTGAATACCAGCCTAAGTGCGGAACCAGCAACTGTGAACATATTGCGGGCCACAGCTTCCGCCTTCCTGTCAGCTGGATCCTTAAAGACCAGTGACTCTTTAACCAGAATCATGGTTGCCTTGTTGGTTAATCTGGAAACCCGGGGGGTCCACCACCGGTGGAACAGTCCACTTTTTAAGAAGGGACTCCTCAAAGGGGAAGCGCATTGCAAATTGTTTAGGGACCCCAGGGGGATGTTTTGGATGTCCCCACTCTTTTGTGACAATCCTGTCAAAATAGAAGGTGGAAGGGGAATTCCTTTGCCGCTCTAGATGGTTTGTGAGTGCCAAAGGGAACCAGTGCCTTTGCCGCAGCTGAGTCCTTTTTTAAAGTCTCACACACGGACAAAATCAGTGCGTCCACCAGCGCCTTTTTGTGCATGGCTACAGGAGTGGCGGAATCATACTCACTATCTGAGAATTCAGGGTGCGTGGCTGCAGACCCCGCAGGGTGAGCCACGTCCGCGCCGGACAATTCAGATTCAGGATCTGAGGAGACAGGGGAAGGCGGGGGGGGGGGGGGGGGGGGGCGCTTTTTTGTTAGCCCGCCAACCAAAAGCCAACTTCCCCTGGGACACAAAGGACTCCAGGTCAGCAGTCAGAGCATCAATGGATAGTTGGGACCCGGAGGGCCCTGCAGCCTCTGAGAGGGGGTCAGGTGGGGAAACATGCTCCAAAGACCCCATGAGCAAATAGGGGGACCCCCACCAAAAGGAGCAAAACACTAAGGGACACCCCCACCACTCAATTGCCAGCAACAGAGCACCCCTCTATCCTGTAGCAGAGAGAGAGAGGACCTCACCAGACTCACTAACCCACAGAAAAGGCACCGGCAGCACCAGGGTAAACTGCACTCCATGTGCGGTGTCCAGGGTAAGAAGAGACCCAGGAGTCAGCACCAGGGGATAAGGAGAGGATCCCACACCCAAAATCGCCACCCAGAAAGGCTCCACTGTCATGGCCGCTGTCATTTTTAATGCCGGACAAATGCAAAATGGCGGCTGGACTACAAAAAGATGGACGCTGTGTATTACAAAATACAGGCCACAATAAAATGGCTACCACACGAGGCTCTCAGGGACCCAGGAGGAATCTCTAGGCCCAAGGCAAGGCACAGAAAAGGGGGGCTGTGGCAGGAGCCCCCACCAGGTACAGCCTCCCCCCACCCCCCACAGCTGATCGCTCGGTCGCCGGTGGCGCACCCCCCGGCCCCATCGCCAGCACAGCACCCTGCCCCAGGAAGTAAGCCAGACCACCACACTTCTTGAAGTATAGATGGAGGAGGGTGGGGGGCATGGCAGATGGAGGGCTAGATAACCCACAGGGACCCAGAAGGGGGGAGGGTGCCTAATGAGAAGGAGGGGAATCCGAGGGTCCGGCCACCCCATGGAGAGGCCCACGTCCACCCCAAAGCCCTCCAGGGGGAGAGGGGGGGGAGGGGACAGTTACTCACCATACCAGGAACTAGGCGGGCACCACTCTAGACAGAACCTTCTCTCCATAGAAATGGGGGGCTGTCGGCCAGGATGAGCGCTGCGACGCAGGTGAAACGCAGTCGTATGCGACCGCATAAGGCATTTAACTCGCAGGACAGCTCTCGTCGGGTGGAGCGGCCGACCTAGCGTGGAGCTGAGGTCTGCATGCGCTCGCTGGCCAGACTGGATCTAGATCTAGAATATCCAGCCCGTCGCCCAGTCAGGCAGTTGATTGTAGATGTCACAGAGCGCTGCGACGCAGGTGAAATGCAGTCGTATGCGACCGCATAAGGCATTTAACTCGCAGGACAGCTCTCGTCCGGTGGAGCGGCCGACCTAGCGTGGAGCTGAGGTCTGCATGCGCTCGCTGGCCAGACTGGATCTAGATCTAGAATATCCAGCCTGTCGCCCAGTCAGGCAGTTGATTGTAGATGTCACAGTAAAAAAATTCAAAAACCCATCTAAAAGGGAAGAAAATTGCCAGGACCAAATATCTGAGCAAGCAACTAGGTCCTTACTCCTGACTAGGCAGAAAAAAAAACTGAGTACCTATAGCAGAGAGCTGAAGTACACCTCATGGGACTGCCCATAGGTGTAGTCAGTTTTTTTTATGCCCAGTGTCCTACACTCCTGTAGGGGGCATTATAACCCAATGGTTATGAAGATCAGGAGCTTTGTCCATCAATGAACAAAAGAGAAATAGATTTTTTTTTGTCTGTCCTTCCATAAACTAAGCCATATGTGCATATGTGAGGTACAAAAACCAAACTATTCATTTTCCTAAAAAAGACAATATAGATTAAAAGGTTTAACAATTACAAATATATTGAAAGTATTTTCCTATAGATACCCATCACCTGCTGAGCAATGCTTGTCGGGCAACAGCTGTTTCTAATGAGTGCTATGTGACTAGCAATTCAGAACATGCTCTGAGATAACCTATTTCTGGGTTGTAATCTGTAAAGACAAAGTTACGTCATGACATATATTCCCAAGGCTGAAATATAATCCAGGAATGTGAAAAAACAAGTTACAATATTAAGCCCATTTCTTGTTTGTGTCCGTAACACACCTGGCAGTCGTTTTTTTGTTTATTCAAGGTTTTTTTTTAAATTTTCTTTTATTGCAGGTTTATTCATTTTTTTTGGAAGGGTGTGTGATTTGATGGTGGGGGGGGGGGGGGGGGTGAGGGGTTTATTTTCTTTTGTTTGGTTTTTTTTTCCCCCTAAAATTGGGGCCTGCGGCATACACTTATTGCTGACACAGGCACAGCTGCTCTTTGCAGCACGTCACCAAATACTTGCATGGTAGTTTGCACCAAAAATGATTACCCCTATTGCCATACCTACCATTAAATTTAGGTAATGCCCGTTGTTAAAGGATAAGCTCATAACATGTTACACCCATATTCAGGGTGTAACATGTTATGAAAGGACCGGCTCCAACTTCGCCGCTTTGACAGCTGGGGGGGGATCTTTTCTCCCCACTAGTGGTCACAATAAAAAAAAAAAAAAAATGTGGCTGTGCGGGGCTCCATCTGCCTAGCCGTGTCACTCATTCACAATGTTCTGTGAATGGAAAACTACAAGTACTGACAGGCTTAGCGGCTGTCAGCTTGTAGTTCTCAATGAACTACCACAGCGCTGTGAGCACTTTGGTAGTTCATTGATTCTTCCTGTCAGTGCATCGGCTTGCTGGTACATATACGAGAAGGCAGATACACTGACAGGTCTGTAGGAGACCTGCATTGCATCAGTGATCTGCTGATTGCTGGAAAAATGCTTTACAGGCTACTGCAACAAAAAATAATAAATGCACATTTTTGTACCTGCAAAGAAATGTGCTTTTTGTCAAAAAGTGAACTTATCTTTTTGTCAGGCAGGCCTAAAATGAGAGGCAGATGTTCTGCACATGGAAGTAAGCAGGTTCTGCAGGAAAAAGTGGTGGTTGGGCACATCTGTCTTTTCTATCTAAAGAGTTGACGTGCTGGACAGCCACTGCACAAACAGGAGGTAGTGGAGTTGAAACTAAGCTTACCTCATATTTCATCCACAGAGCAGCCAGTTTTCGACAACTGCTGCCTCTTGTGATAATCTGCCATAGCCCCACTGGCATTAAAGGACTTGCTGTCGGTGGAGGCAGATGACTGCTACTCCCCAGGGTTGGCCAACCGATCTCAGAAATGTGTGTCTTTTTTAAATATATCTGCTGCTGACAGCACTGTTTTACTCTGCACCTATTCGCCATTGTACTGCCTCATTACTTTGGCCAGAAGCCTGTCCTTGCTATCCACTAGCATGTGGAATGTAACAGGTCTGTGTTGCTGGACCATGCTGTTGGCAGGAGGGTACAAATGATAACGGACATGTAGTCCAGTAAGCATGGGGAGGGTGTGACGTTTTTTGGCACATTGGGTCAATCTCCTGGCAGCTGGGAAGGATGAAAGGAGGAGCTCACTGCTTGAGCTGGTGGTCTCACAGCCAGTCTTATCCAGTGGTGACAGAGCAATCACCTGTACCCCCCTCCTCCTCACTAGCATCATCCTCCATGGAACCAGCAGACCCCTCCAAACACCCCAGAGCATATGCAATGCTCCAGGATAAGTGTTGGTAAACGCAATGCTGTGTTACAGCTTGTATGCAAGAGCCACACTGAACCAAATCTTCTGGCAGCTCTTCAGGGCCAGGCTGAGAAGTGACTATCTCCAATCCATTTTCAGTCAGGCAGGGTTGTGAGTGAAAACTGCATTAACCTACAGGCTGTAATTTGTTTTGGAAAAATCACATGTGTACCTTGCCTGGCACAAATAGTCAACCTGGTAATGTAGCGGTTTCCTCATGAAGTAGTTTCCTGGAGGTTCTCTATCAGGCCAGAAGGATTTGTGGCCACTTTAGGCCATCACACCCTGCCATGGCACACCTGGCAAAAAATGCAACACCAACATAAGCTGCTTGCTGACTGCCTCATCTGTGACAAACCCATATGCTGGAACTCAACAATGGCTATGCTGCAGAGGCTGAACCAGCATACCATCAATGAGTACCTGCAATTATGGTACGAGGATATGTTCTTTTTATCTCATCAATAACTCATTATTTAAGATGCAAGCAGCATTTTGTCACCTATTGAAGTGGCGACCAAAATCGTGTGCCTCGGTGAGGTGGGTATTTGTGATACAATCCCTTTTGCGTTGCTCATGGAGCCTGATAGACCAGCCACTGGAGGTAGAGCAGCAGGATTAGAAAGGTGAGTTGCTGCTGGGTTGGGATACTGGTGATGAGAGAAGGAAATGAGGCAGGCTTCAATCAATAAGTGTTAAGGCCCGTACACACGTAGCGATTGTCGGCCGTAAATATTCGGCCACCGACCGATCGGCCGATTTTCGGCTTGTTAGTATGATGCTTCCGACAACAGACTGCGACTTTTCGGCCGAACAGAATCTGGCGTGCAGACTTTAAAATTTTTGTTGGCCAACACCAGAACGGCCGATTGTTCCTCAGTCAGTACAGAATTCGGCCGACAAACAGCAGATGAGCAAGACTGGGCATGCTCAGAGAAGAAAAAACACACGGAAAGTTAACCATCACATTACATCACTTCTGCAGTCGGCTGTTAGCCGATAAAATTCGTGTGCAGTCTTTATCACTTTTCAACCGACAGGACAGCACCGGATAAAAGACGGCCGATCGTTCGGCCGACAATCGGTACGTGTGTACGGGGCTTTACCCTTCCAAAACCCCAGTGTGTCCTCAGTGACACTGAGGACTCAGGGGACCTCTGCTGCAGGCAATTTGTGAATTCTTGTATGCTCAGATGTCTGCACAAGGCTTTAGGTAATCAAAGAATGGGACCCACTATTGAGTGGCCACCCTATTGGAATGTCTATTTACAAGTGTAAAATGGCTGATCCACTGCCACCATGCCAGGGGGAACCCAAAATGAGACACTTTGGCAAATGTGGCAAAGTTTCTTGCAAAGCACCACCTTAATCATGGCAGGATCCTCTCTCACAACCTACATGCCTATGATCATTTGATCCCTGAAGGGAGGGATAATAGTGATGACACTGTCAGGCTTGGCTGCATGAAGCACTTACAGGCAGCACCTGAACCACATTATTGCTGACTATACCAGGTAAAGGGCTGGTGTGAACAATCCCAGAGGTAAGGGACCCATGAATATTGGGTGTCTAGGCTGAAACACTGGCCAGAGCTTGCACAGCATGTAATGAAGTGTCTGGTTGGCCCTGCAGCCAATGTGCTGTTGGAGGTGTTCTTTAGCACAACAGGAGATTATGTTATGTTTGCATGTCTCCTGACAGCGTTTATCGGCTCACTCTTTAAAATCAATCTGTCCTTGATTGTCAAACACTACAAAATTCCAGTTGCGATGCTTTGCCATCTGCCCCCTCCCTAACTGTATAAAAAATAAATGAAAGCTGCCACCTTTATCAGCCCCTGCCACCACTACTGGCCTATATATATGCTCTGGCACTGAAAAGGTGCCCCACAATGTTTCTGCTGCTGAACCTCTGGTGTAAAATTTCTATCATTTGCTGCAGGGAACATTTTTTTCCCGTGAAGCAAATGATAGAAATTTGCTGCAGGGAATATTGCGCCTCAGTGTTGATGACCTACTTCGGTGATTTGGCATGCAAATATTTGTGGCAATCGTCTCTCAGATAATACATTCTAATTTCTATTTCTACATTGTCTCTAATATTGCAGCCTAATAAAGCTTCTTCCATACTGTCCAGCCAATGCACTAATATTATATATATATATATATATATATATATATATATATATATATTGTGAGAGGAAGTCAGGAAAATCTGTGGGTGTTGTTACAGATGGGAGATACATTTCTGCCTTGTTTAGACAATTCACCAATTACTATCAGGTGTCGGCTGCAGAGATAGCCAGAAAGGTTTAAGGACGTTGGAAAGCTTCAGCTATTCAGAATGAGGAAATTAAGGCCTCTAAAAGTTATCCAGAGGATGACTACTGATTGCTGCATCCTGAGGCTTTGTGCGTTAAGGAGAGCAGTGAGCTGAGGGACTTCTGAAGGTGAGGTGGTGTTGACTTTTTCTGTGTGAAAAGAAAACAAGTAGACTATTGGTCTTCTGCTGTATGACCAGCAGTGTCTGCCCAGCAGTAGGTTGGGACAGACACCATAGGTAGGTTCCTGTGTTGTGAAGGTAGATGCCCCAAGTGGCCAGGGTTTATTTTATGTTTGTTTGATTTATGCTGTTTGGATGCTTGCACTTGTTTCCAGCAAATTGGAAGAATAAACCATAGACCGTTGTTTTTAACCACTCCTCGGCTGTCTCTTTGTGTAACGAACCCATCCAAGGGGTCACCCACACCCGCTACCGAGCTAACTCCTTACTATATATATATATAATTTTTTTTATCAAATCATTTTAACTGAAGAAAAACGTTGAAAAAAGTTTTACATTATTATTACAAAAGAAAAACATACAAAAAAAAAAAATCACAATAGCGCAACTTGCAAGTCTTCACAATATTTAAACCTGATGTTTACCAAATAATATACTCTGTTTATTGAAAGAGAATAGTGCAGCGCAATTTCATAAATCTCCAAAAACTCCTATAAAATGCTCATATATATGCAGATGAGTCCATCACAGAGAGTCCATTACTGCAGATGAAACTGGTGTGACAGGCAAATCCTTATTGATGACATCAAACACCCAAGTGCTGGTACAACCTGAAGCCATACAAAGGACATACAGTAGGTGTATACGATCCCTTCACCACAGATATCTCTGCCTCTCACCTCCACAATACGACCCTGCAGGGTCTAAGCGCATATAAACAAGTGCACAGCAAAAGCGATCCTCCTCTCCCTCTACTGTTTCCAATGTATCCAATGCGAACAGCACTCCACAATGTATAAACATAAGGGAAAACAATAATAGGAGATCTAAGTGCTCTCTGTTAATAGTGCACACACTTTATTTGAGGAAGTAAAATAAATGCACTCACATGGTGGTAGAATGTAAAAAGCATCTCTCATACACTGCACACAATGGTGCGAGGTCGGCCAAGTCTATCTGGCTTCCGGGATGGCTGGCGGGTCATGCGGCGTCCCCCCGTACGCGTTGCATCTGTGGGCGGGACTTCAGCGGGGCGGGGACAACCACTAACAAGCCAGCCTATATATCCCTAACTCTGCCCATATGTAAATCGCGGGAAGCGTTGCCTCGCAACCGCCCTCTCTCCTTACGTTCCGGAAATTAACATCATGGGACGTCACTGCCGCTCTGGTCGGAGTGTCCGGATGCCATAGCAACAACCCGAGTCCTCTTTATATGGGAAGACGCTCCTAAAGTACTTTATAAGAGGGCAAATAAATAAACCTCCAATCGGAATATCCAATGGGGCTAAAATTATTACACATATCATCATCCCTATATTAAAAGGATATAATATGTAAAATATTGCCACAAAACCCATACCATCTCGGAAACCACTAGGTGGCAGCAGTACCTCAACCTCTCACATATATAATTCATATTGCAAATATAAATACATATTAAATATATAAAACACCACACATAGCATAATAAAATGACCACAAATAACATTAAAAATAATAATCATATTAAAATTAATATAACAGTATTTTAAAATGTTAAAAGATTCTTAAGATACTAAAAAGCCGCACTGAAAGAATAAATTATATTATCTGTCGGAAATAAAACAATTTGGATCGAAGTCCACATTGAGTCCTAGTGGCGATAAAACCTTGGCTTCGTAGATCCAAAAAGACTCGCGACGACTCAATTGTTGTACAAAGTTCCCCCCTCTCCAATGGCGATTAACTTTTTCTATCCCCCAGAATTTTAATCCGGAGAGATTTTTATGATGACCTAATTGAAAATGCCGGGAGACGCTGTGGGTAACTAGACCCTTCTTTATATTGTTCACGTGCTCACCGACTCTCACATGGAGGGCTCTAGAAATTCTACCTATATACTGTAGGCCGCATTCGCATTGCAACATATACACTACCCCTTGGGTAGTGCAAGTAATCAAATTCTTAATCTTGTATGTTTTTTGCTTAGCGGTGGATATAAACTCCTTTCTCCTCTTAACGTTTCTCCTACAGTTCCTGCACGTGGTGCACTTGCCACATGCATAGAACCCCAAGATAAACGAAAAAAGGCGGTTCTCCCTGGTAACCGGGGGGTCAACCACACCTGGCGCAATTTTATCCCTCAACGAGGGTGCCTTACGGTATACAAATTTTGGACGTTCTGATATGGCAGGACCAAGAATTTTATCGTGCTTCAGAATCTCCCAATGTTTTTTAATGATGCGTTCAACTTTTTTGTGCTGGACATTATAGTCCAACACAATACGAAAATCCGACTGGACTTTTTCTGTTTTTTCATCATTAATCAAGGAATCTCTATTGATGTTACCGACACTGGTAATCTCTTTTTGGATGTCTCCCTGTGTATAACCTTTTTCATGGAAGCGGCCGGCCAAAACCTCAGATTGCATTTTATAATCCTCATCGGTGGTACAATTGCGTCTGAGCCGCATAAATTGACCGATGTTGCAAAGCCATAATTTATGGTGGCAACTCTCCAATGGTATATAGGCATTGCGATCCGTTGGTTTGAAGTAGTTACGAGTTTTGAACCGGCCATCTTCCTTATACACCTCCAAATCAAGAAATATAACTTTTTCAGTTTGGATGTTCCATGTCAGGATGATATTCTTATCATTATTGTTCATCCGATTCATGAAAATTTGGAGACTATCGATATCCCCTTCCCAGATAAGGAATAGATCATCGATATATTGCCTATAATAGGCTAACTGAGAGGGTGGGCTGCCAAAAATGATGTCTTCCTCCCAGTGGGCCATAAAGAGATTTGCCGCACTGGGAGCAAATCTGGCTCCCATTGCCACTCCCCTCGTTTGCAGATAGTATCGACGATCATACCAGAAATAATTTTTCCGTAAACAGAATCTTAGACTCCGGAAAATAAATTTCTTTTGCCTCCTTGTGAGATCTGAATTCATGAGGGACCATTTTACTGCATCCAACGCATCTGAATGACTGATTATTGTGTAAAGTGATCCGACATCAGCCGTGACCAATATACTCGCTGATGTGTTGGATAAAGTACTCAAGATTTGTATATTGTGTTTGGTATCTTTTAAGTATGATTTCGTTTGTCGGACCACTGGCTGCAGATGGTAATCTATATACTGCCCAAGCCTCGCAGAGACCGGATCGATCCCGTTTACAATCGGGCGACCTGGAGGATTTTCTGCGTTTTTGTATACTTTAGGCAAGCAATAGATAATAGGGGTTCTGCAAAAAAGAGGATCTAGATATAGGGCCTCCTTTTTATTTAAAACTCCACTGTTCACCTCTAGTAATTAAACCATGTAAATCCTCCTTAAATTCCAACATGGGATCAGCTGGGAGGATCTGGTAAGTGTCTTGGTCACTAAGCAACCTAGACATCTCCTCTCTGTAATAAGCTCCACTAAGGATCACTAAACCACCCTTATCCGCTGGGTGGATAATAATGTCACACACACGTTTTTCTAATGATGAAATGCCTCTTTTAATGTATTGCGGATCAAAAACTTTTCGTACATTTAACTTATCCAGATCATTACAGACCATGGTTCTGAACACATCCAGGTGTTTTGTGTCCTGGCCTGGTGGGTTAAACGTTGATTTATTTTGCAAATTGGAGTAATTCAGATCTCACAAGGAGGCATAACAAGTTTCTTTTCCAGAGTCTCAGATTCTGTTTACGGAAAAATTATTTCTGGTATGATCGTCGATACTATCTGCAAACGAGGGGAGTGGCAATGGGAGCCAGATTTGCTCCCAGTGTGGCCAATCTCTTTATGGCCCACTGGGAGGAAGACATTTTTGGCAGCCCACCCTCTCAGTTAGCCTGTTATAAGAGATATATTGATGATCTATTCCTTATCTGGGAAGGGGATATGGATAGTCTCCAAATTTTCATGAATAGGATGAACAATAATGATAAGAATATCATTCTGACATGGAACATCCAAACTGAAAAAGTTATATTTCTTGATTTGGAGGTGTATAAGGAAAAACTCGTAACTACTTCAAACCAACGGATCGCAATGCCTATATACCGTTGGAGAGTTGCCACTATAAATTATGGCTTTGCAACATACCCCGCGGTCAATTTATGCGGCTATTATGAGGATTATAAAATGCAATCTGAGGTTTTGGCCGGCCGCTTCCGTGAAAAAGGTTATACACAGGGAGACATCCAAAAAGAGATTACCAGTGTCGGTAACATCAATAGAGATTCCTTGATTAATGATGAAAACACAGAAAAAGTCCAGTCGGATTTTCGTATTGTGTTGGACTATAATGTCCAGCACAAAAAAGTTGAACGCATCATTAAAAAACATTGGGAGATTCTGAAGCATGATAAAATTCTTGGTCCTGCCATATCAGAACGTCCAAAATTTGTATACCGTAAGGCACCCTCGTTGAGGGATAAAATTGCGCCAGGTGTGGTTGACCCCCCGGTTACCAGGGAGAACCGCCTTTTTTCGTTTCTCTCGGGGTTCTATGCATGTGGCAAGTGCGCCACGTGCAGGAACTGTAGGAGAAACGTTAAGAGGAGAAAGGAGTTTATATCCACCGCTACGCAAAAAACATACAAGATTAAGAATTTGATTACTTTCACTACCCAAGGGGTAGTGTATATGTTGCAATGCGAATGCGGCCTACAGTATATAGGTAGAACTTCTAGAGCCCTTTATGTGCGAGTCGGTGAGCACGTGAACAATATAAAGAAGGGTCTAGTTACCCACAGCGTCTCCCAACATTTTAAATTATGTCATCATAAAAATCCCTCCGGATTAAAATTCTGGGGGATAGAAAAAGTTAATCGCCATTGGAGAGGGGGGAACTTTGTACGAAAATTGAGTCGCCACGAGTCTTTTTGGATCTACGAAGCCAAGGTTTTATCGCCACTAGGACTCAATGTGGACCTCGATCTAAATTGTTTTATTTCCGACAGATAATATAATTCTTTCAGTGCGGCTTTTTAGTATCTTAAGAATCTTTTAACATTTTAAAATACTGTTATATTAATTTTAATATGATGATTATTTTTAATTTTATTTGTGGTAATTTTATTATGCTGTGTGGTGTTTTATATATTTAATATGCATTTATATTTGCAATATGAATTATATATATGTGAGAGGTCGAGGTTCTCCTGCCACCTAGTGGTTCCGAGATGGTATGGGTTTTGTGGCAATATTTTACATATTATATCCTTTTAATATAGGGATGATGATATGTGTAATAATTTTAGCCCCATTGGATATTCCGATTGGAGGTTTATTATTTATTTATTTGCGCACTTATAAAGTACTTTAGGAGCGTCTTCCCATCTAAAGAGGACTCGGGTTGTTGCTATGGCATCCAGACGCTCCGACCAGAGCGGCATTGACTTCCCATGATGTTAATTTCCGGAACGGAAGGAGAGCGGGCGGTTGCGAGGCAACGCTTCCAGCGATTTACATATGGGCGGAGTTAGGGATATATAGGCTGGCTTGTTAGTGGTTGTCCCCGTCCTGCTGAAGAAGTCCCGCCCACGGACGCAACGCGTACGGTGGACGCCGCATGACCCGCCAGCCATCCCAGAAGCAAGATAGAGAGAGGCAGGGAGACGCCGACCTCGCACCATTGTGTGCAGTGTATGAGAGATGCTTTTTACATTCTACCACCATGTGAGTGCATTTATTTTACTTCCTCAAATAAAGTGTGTGCACTATTAACAGAGAGCACTTAGATCTCCTATTATTGTTTTCCCTTATGTTTATACATTGTGGAGTGCTGTTCGCATTGGATACATTGGAAACAGGAGAGAGAGAGGAGGATGGCTTTTGCTGTGCACTTGTTTATATGCGCTTAGACCCTGAAGGGTCATATTGTGGAGGTGAGAGGCAGAGATATCTGTGGTGAAGGGATCGTATACACCTACTGTATGTCCTTTGCATGGCTTCAGGTTGTACCAGCACTTGGGTGTTTGATGACATCAATAAGGATTTGCCTGTCACACCAGTTTCATCTGCAGTAATGGACTCTCTGTGATGGACTCATCTGCATATATATGAGCATTTTATAGGAGTTTTTGGAGATTTATGAAATTGCGCTGCACTGTTCTAGTTACTTTTTTCTGGAAGGAGATATAGATTAAATATAACAAAGGTGCAGCGCTAGAATTGCATACAGTAAATCGCATAGACTGCTTAATGTATACAAAAAATGTCCATAATAAAGAAACAAATAATAAATATAGTAGTCCTTTCAACTTCACAGAGGAATGCACAAAGATGTAGTTTAGGAGACCCGTGCTGTAAAGGATGAATACATGCGCCACTTCAATCGTGAATCCATCACCAAAGTAAGTACAAGCCTCTCACCTCCATCACTCGACCATTAAAGGTCATTGCACTTTTAATCAGGGTAAAGACCAGATGGACTTCTGCCAAACCCGATCTCCTATGCTCTGCAGCGAACTCCAAAAACGATCAGCAGTTGTGCATCCCATAAAAAAACATGAAAACATCCAGTGCTCTCCGTTTTTTAAAACGACATTTATTGTAAAGCTAAAAAGTTCTACTCACATAGAAGGCACTTTCCTAGTGCATTGAGAAGATCATATAAACATAATGGCAAAGATGTGCTCCGATGCATCGATTCCTCCAGAGCGTCGCGGGTGACGTCACAACTCCTCCCCCGTACGCGTTGCGTCAGTGGGCGTGACTTCTTCAGCGGGGTACGGAGAAAGCGGCACGGCCGGCACCCGCACGCTATTTAACACTTGCTTAGCAACCGGACGCTCTCCCACAGGCGGAAGTGAAGACAAACTCATCTCCACCTATGAGCCAGGAACCCGCCCAGCTTCCGGGAGGCACCGGAATATACAAAACCAGTCAATGTTGTATCGAAACTCAGGGGCTTGAGATCATGGAACAAAGCACCCCAGATCGAACAACATTCTATGGGGTATATATTTAGAACATTGCGCATGACCCGCATCTATGCACAAAAACCTGCAAAATGCAGGAAGAAGCATAAAGTATAAAAAAATATATATAAAATATATAAAAATATGTATACTTATAAACAATTGTTCTTAAAAAGAACTAATTGCAATACTTCTCATTTAAAAATCACATTTTAAATGTGAATAAAGACGTGTACCCGCGAGACTCCGTATAAGATCACAACATCTTCAAGCACCAATACATAAAATAGAATAGGACTCTAAAATACATTTAATACTTAGAAAAAACAATTTGGACATAATTTAAAACATAAAAAAAGGGAGCAAATCTATTGGAAATAAAACAATTTAAATCAATCTACATTAAGACCTCCTGGAACCAAAACTTTAGTTAAGATATATCCAGAAAGATTCTCTGCGACTTAATTGTCGCACAAAGTTTCCTCCCCTCCAGTGATGAGTTGTTTTCTCTATGTCCCAAAATTTCAATCCGGTTGGATCGCAATGATGGTACCTTTTAAAATGTTTAGGGACATTATGCTTATCCTTACCCTGTCTAATCTTATTCATGTGCTCACCAACACGTACATGTAATGCTCTCGTGGTTCTACCCTCATACTGGTATCTGCATTTACATTCAAGCATATAGACTACACCCTTTGTTGCACAGGTAATGAAATCTTTAAGGACATGGACTTCTTGCGTAGCTGTGGCCAAGAACTCTTTTCTTTTTCTGATGTTGCCCTTGGAGGTCTTACAGGCAGCACACCTTCCACAGGCGTAAAATCCTTTTAAAGACGGGAATAGTCTATTATCAGTTTTAATTGGTGGATCAATAACCCCTGGGGCTAACCGATCTGAGTGTTGGTGCTCGGTTTTGTAGGGAGAGCTGGACCTAATATCCTATCATGTTGTAAAATAGGCCAGTATTTAGCAACAATATTTTCAAACTTCCTGTACTGGACATTATAGTCCAGCACAAAACTGAATTCGTTACTGGGGGCTATTTTCCTAGATGTAGTAAGGGTAGTCTCTCGTTCAATGACACTGACTTTAGACAGTTCCTTGTCAATGTAGGCAGGGTCATAACCCTTTTCCAGGAACCTAGAGGCTAACACTTTTGACTGGGACCGAAAATTTTCTTCCAAGGAGCAATTACGTTTCATCCTCAAAAATTGCCCCCTTGGAATGTTACATAGCCACAGATGGTGGTGGCAGCTGCCGGTGGGTATGTACGAGTTTCGGTCCGTAGGTTTGAAGTGCGGGTTTTCAGACAACCATCATCTTTAAAGATCTCTAAATCCAAGAATACAATGCTGTTGGCATTCACATTCCATGTCAACTCAATGTTTCTATTATTGGAATTGAGATGGTTCATAAATTGCTGCAAGCTGGTCATGTCTCCTCTCCAAATAAGAAGGAGATCGTCGATGAATCGACGGTAGCAGCTCAATTGGGGAGGACGGTTTGAAAAGATGACCTCCTCCTCCCAGTGTGACAAACAATTTTGCCACACTGGGGGCAAACCGTCCTCCCATAGCTACTCCCTTAACTTGTAAAAAGTATTCTCGGTCATACCAAAAATAGCTTTTTTAGCAAACAGAAATCCAGACATTCTACCAGAAATTTCCGGTGTCTAGATGATAGATCTGCTTTTCTTAAAGCCCATTTAACAGAGTTCAGAGCATCTTCATGATTTATGATGGTGTAAAGTGGCCCTGCATCCACGGTCACCAATATGCTATCTGAGGTCTCTGATAGGCCGGCAAGCAATTGTATGACATGCTTAGTGTCTTTAAGGTACGCTGAGGTACTGCACACCAAGGGCTGCAGATAATGATCAATATATTGACCTAGCCTTGCCGTAACGGAATCTATACCGTTTACAATAGGGCGGCCTGGTGGGCAGTTCTGATGTTTATGAACTTTTGGAAGAAAGTAAATTATGGGAGTCCTACAAAACAAAGGGTTGAGATACTGTGCTTCCTTAGAACTCAAAATTCCCGATTTTTCTCCCTTACCGATCAATGCTCCCAGTTCCTTTTTGAACCTTAGCATTGGGTTACCTGGAAGAGGGGAGTAGGTATCTCTATCACTTAATAGCCTCTGCATCTCTTGGCGGTAGTAAGTACCACTCAGTACCACTAATCCCCCCCCCCCTTATTCGCGGGGCGGATTACAAGATCTTTCCTGCCCTCAAGTGACCTAATACCTTTTCTAATCTGCTGTGGATCAATGGCTTTCCTTATCTTAAGGGAATCAAGATCCCTACTGACCATATTTTTAAACACTTCAATGTTTTTAGTATCCACATTCGGGGGGTTAAACACCGACTTATTTCTTAACTGGGAGTGGTGTGAGGTACTTACCTCCCCTTTTTCCTGTTTTGGATTTGACAAAAAGTGTTTTTTGATACTTAAAGTTCTGGTAAATTTTTGAAGATTAATGTATGTGTCAAATTTATTCATATTTTTAGTAGGCGCAAATTTTAGTCCCCTGTCTAAAACTCTAATCTCATCATCTGTGAGAGTGACGCCACTTAAATTGAATATCCCTGTTCCTATAGGGATTTTGGCTTTTTGTACCCTTTTACCTCCCCTGCATCCTCTTTTTTTCTTTTGATTCTCCGTTCCATTTCCGGCCGGATTCGGACGGTGCTGAGGGGGGTAATAAGGTCTGATTCCCGTTGGGGTTGATGGGCCCGGTTGAGGGTCCCTCCAAGGGGTCCTCTGAGCCCCTAAAAAATGGGGATCCTCTCCTTGATTTTGAAGTGGTAAATACCTATTCTCAGTTGGGATAGGACGATTCTCTGATGGAAAGGTACCTCTATGGCCTCTATAACTTGTCTGATCACTTATTGTGATAGGGTACAGTTTGCCAATGATAATTAGGCTGGTATTGCTCATTACCACTCCAATTATCTCTGGATGAAGATTGGTGGTTAAACCTCTGGCCTCTTCCTCTCCCTCTAACCCCCACGGCCTCTTCCTCTCGGTGGGGGACCTCCCACGGAGGAGAACCTTGGCCAGGGCGTTTCATAATTGGTTTCTGAATTAAACAGAGGTTCTTCCTCACTTGGTAAGGAACTGGGGATTGTTTTAGGGATGGCTGTGGGTAAAAGACGAACTTGCCATCTATAAACTGTATTACTGCCAAAATCTCCTATATCTCTCACAAATTTTTTCTTTTTATTTTCCTGAGCTTCCTTATCCCATTTGATAAGTTTATTTTTAAGCTCCTCTGATAATCTGATAAACTCTGGCTTATCCTTCTCTTTCTCAATGGAGGTTTTGATGGCTTCTATTTGGGTTTCTCCCGATCTCCTGTCTTCTGTTTACAATTCTATATATATTTAGCCGCTGATCACATGAAATGGATATCTTTCAATATATTGAAGTGCATGAAATTAAATTAGACGATGTATTTACACGTACAGCAGTATCTAAGAAACCCAGTGACTTTTCTTATACTTTCAAAAAATTAGGTCATATCTTTGAGAAAAAAAAAAAACATGGTGGGATATCGTTTCATTCCAACAGCATTTGTCATCTAAAATCATCCCACGGCGCTTGCGCTGGGACATCCCACCAAATGATGGGTTATTAGATGAAGAGTCTTATACGGAATGGAGTGATTTCTTTACTAAAAAGAGTCTGGAGCTTCTTACTTTCCTGTTATCACGGAAACAGAGAAAGATGGAGGCTCTAGAAACCCAAATAGAAGCCATCAAAACCTCCATTGAGAAAGAGAAGGATAATCCAGAGTTTATCAGATTATCAGAGGAGCTTAAAAATAAACTTATCAAATGGGATAAGGAAGCTCAGGAAAAGAAAAAGAAAAAAGTTTGGCAGTAATACAGTTTATAAATGGCAAGTTCCTCTTTTACCCACAGCCATCCCTGAAACAATCCCCAGTTTCTTACCAAGTGAGGAAGAACCTCTGTTTAATTCAGAAACCAATTATGAAACACCCCGGCCAAGGTTCTCCTCCGTGGGAGGTCCCCCGCCGAGAGGAAGAGGCCTTGGGGGTAAGAGAGGGAGAGGCAGAGGAAGAGGCCAGAGTTTAACCACCAATCTTCGTCCAGAGATAATTGGAGTGGTAATGAGCAATACCAGCCTAATTATCATTGGCAAACTGTACCCTATCACAATAAGGGTTATCAGACAAGTTATAGAGGCCATAGAGGTACCTTTCCATCAGAGAATCGTCCTATCCCAACTGAGAATAGGTATTTACTACTTCAAAATCAAGGAGAGGATCCCCATTTTTTAGGGGCTCAACCGGGCCCCTCAACCCCAACGGGAATCAGACCTTATTACCCCCCTCAGCACCCTCCGAATCCGGGCTGGAAATGGAACGGAGAATCAAAAGAAAAGAAAAAAAAAGGAGGATGGAGGGGAGGTAAAAGGGTACAAAAAGCCAAAATCCCTATAGGAACAGGGATATTCAATTTAAGTGGCGTCACTCTCACTGATGATGAGATTAGAGTTTTAGACAGGGGACTAAAAGTCGCGCCTACTAAAAATATGAATAAATTTGAAACATACATTAATCTTCAAAAATTTACCAGAACTTTAAGTATCAAAAAACACTTTTTGTCAAATCCAAAACAGGAAAAAGGGGAGGTAGGTACCTCACACCACTCCCAATTAAGAAAGAAGTCGGTGTTTAACCCCCCGAATGTGGATACTAAAAACATTGAAGTGTTTAAAAATATGGTCAGTAGGATCCCCTTAAGATAAGGAAAGCCATTGATCCACAGCAGATTAGAAAAGGTATTAGGTCAGTTGAGGGCAGGAAAGATCTTGTAATCCGCCCTGGGAGGGGGAATTGGTGGTACTTACTACCGCCAAGAGATGCAGAGGCTATTAAGTGATAGAGATACCTACTCCCCTCTTCCAGGTAACCCAATGCTAAGGTTCAAAAAGGAACTGGGAGCATTGATCGGTAAGGGAGAAAAATCGGGAATTTTGAGTTCTAAGGAAGCACATTATCTCAACCCTTTGCTTTGTAGGACTCCCATAATTTATTTTCTTCCAAAAGTTCATAAACATCAGACCTGCCCACCAGGCCGCCCTATTGTAAACGGTATAGATTCCGTTACGGCAAGGCTAGGTCAATATATTGATCATTATCTGCAGCCCTTTGTGTGCGGTACCTCAGCATACCTTAAAGCATGTCATACAATTGCTTGCCGGCCTGTCAGCTACCTCAGATAGCATATTGGTGACCGCGGATGTAGGGTCGCTTTACACCATCATAAATCATGAAGATGCTCTGAACTCTGTTAAATGGGCTTTAAGAAAATCAGATCTATCATCTAGACACCGGAAATTTCTGGTAGAATGTCTGGATTTCTGTTTGCTAAAAAACTATTTTTGGTATGACCGAGAATACTTTTTACAAGTAAAGGGAGTAGCTATGGGAGGACGGTTTGCCCCCAGTGTGGCAAATTTGTTTATGTCACACTGGGAGGAGGAGGTCATCTTTTCAAACCGTCCTCCCCAATTGAGCTGCTACCGTCGATTCATCGACGATCTCCTTCTTATTTGGAGAGGAGACATGACCAGCTTGCAGCAATTTATGAACCATCTCAATTCCAATAATAGAAACATTGAGTTGACATGGAATGTGAATGCCAACAGCATTGTATTCTTGGATTTAGAGATCTTTAAAGATGATGGTTGTCTGAAAACCCACACTTACTTCAAACCTACGGACCGAAACTCGTACATACCCACCGGCAGCTGCCACCACCATCTGTGGCTATGTAACATTCCAAGGGGGCAATTTTTGAGGATGAAATGTAATTGCTCCTTGGAAGAAGATTTTCGGTCCCAGTCAAACGTGTTAGCCTCTAGGTTCCTGGAAAAGGGTTATGACCCTGCCCACATTGACAAGGAACTGTCTAAAGTCAGTGTCATTGAACGAGAGACTACCCTTACTACATCTAGGAAAATAGCCCCCTGTAACGAATTCAGTTTTGTGCTGGACTATAATGTCCAGTACAGGAAGTTTGAAAATATTGTTGCTAAATACTGGCCTATTTTACAACATGATAGGATATTAGGTCCAGCTCTCCCTACAAAACCGAGATTTATCTACCGAAGAGCCCCAACACTCAGAGATCGGTTAGCCCCAGGGGTTATTGATCCACCAATTAAAACGGATAATAGACTATTCCCGTCTTTAAAAGGATTTTACGCCTGTGGAAGGTGTGCTGCCTGTAAGACCTCCAAGGGCAACATCAGAAAAAGAAAAGAGTTCTTGGCCACAGCTACGCAAGAAGTCCATGTCCTTAAAGATTTCATTACCTGTGCAACAAAGGGTGTAGTCTATATGCTTGAATGTAAATGCGGATACCAGTATGTGGGTAGAACCACGAGAGCATTACATGTACGTGTTGGTGAGCACATGATTAAGATTAGACATGTCCCTAAACATTTTAAAAGGTACCATCATTGCGATCCAACCGGATTGAAATTTTGGGGCATAGAGAAAACAACTCGTCACTGGAGGGGAGGAAACTTTGTGCAACAATTAAGTCGCAGAGAATCTTTCTGGATATATCTTACTAAAGTTTTGGTTCCAGGAGGTCTTAATGTAGATTTTGATTTAAATTGTTTTATTTCCAATAGATTTGCTCCCTTTTTTATGTTTAAATTATGTCCAAATAGTTTTTTCTAAGTATTAAATGTATTTTAGAGTCATATTCTATTTTATGTATTGGTGCTTGAAGATGTTGTGATCTTATACGGAGTCTCGCGGGTACACGTCTTTATTCACATTTAAAATGTGATTTTTAAATGAGAAGTATTGCAATTAGTTCTTTTTTAAGAACAATTGTTTATAAGTATACATATATATTTTTATATATTTTATATATATTTTTTTATACTTTATGCTTCTTCCTGCATTTTGCAGGTTTTTGTGCATAGATGCGGGTCATGCGCAATGTTATCTATATATACCCCATAGAATGTTGTTCGATCTGGGGTGCTTTGTTCCGTGATCTCAAGCCCCTGAGTTTCGATACAACATTGACTGGTTTTGTATATTCCGGTGCCTCCCGGAAGCTGGGCGGGTTCCTGGCTCATAGGTGGAGATGAGTTCGTCTTCACTTCCGCCTGTGGGAGAGCGTCCGGTTGCTAAGCAATAGTGTTAAATAGCATGCGGGTGCCGCCTTCTCCGTACCCCGCTGAAGAAGTCACGCCCACTGACGCAACGCGTACGGGGGAGGAGTTGTGACGTCACCCGCGACGCTCCGGAGGGATCGATGCATCGGAGCACATCTTTGCCATTATGTTTATATGATCTTCTTAATGCACTAGGAAAGTGCCTTCTATGTGAGTAGAACTTTTTAGCTTTACAATAAATGTCGTTTTAAAAAACGGAGAGCACTAGATGTTTTCAAGTTTTTTTATGGGATGCCTAACTGCTGATCATTCTTGGAGTTCGCTGCAGAGCATAGGAGATCGAGTTTGGCAGAAGTCCACCTGGTCTTTACCCTGATTAAAAGTGCAATGACCTTTAATGGTCGAGTGATGGAGGTGAGAGGCTTGTACTTACTTTGGTGATGGATTCACGATTGAAGTGGTGCATGTATTCATCCTTTACAGCACGGGTCTCCTAAACTACATCTTTGTGCATACCTCTGAAGTTGAAAGGACTACTATATTTATTATTTATGTTTCTTTATTATGGACATTTTTTGTATACATTAAGCAGTCTATGCGATTTACTGTATGCAGTTCTAGCGCTGCACCCTTGTTATATTTATTTGTTCCATTGGGTATTGATAGTTTTGACCTTTACTGGTGTTCAGCTGCTTATTTACCATTTTCTGTCAGATCTGAGCGCTGAATAGTCTCCTTTTATTTCTTCAGGAGATATAGATTACCTTTTAGTGTTCAGCTGGTAGTTTCATTTTATTCATTTAGTTTTAGTTCAGCGCTGAATATTCTATTATTTTTGATATTGAAAGAGAATACCTACTTTGTTTCTTTCTATTTTCTGCTATTCAAGTACTTTCCTTTTATTTTATTTTTTTAAGACAATGCAGCGCTGTACTGTGAAAAAAATAAGTACCGGTATGTACCTATACTATTCGCACCATGACTGGACTTGTTAAAGCGTATGAACTGTACTTTGAACGATTGGTGACCAAGACAGGTCCTGGGCTCTTTTCAGTTTGGCTCAGAGGAACTCAGAAGTCAATGCGGTTTGCTGTCCTGATGATCTGATACCTGAATGATCATGTGACAAACTCCTACTTCAGACTACGGTCACTGGTTTCTCTGTTAATTATAAGAAATCAATTGAATATCTTAGTATGCCTTCAGCCATGAGAGACCAGTGCTACATGGAAATCTGCAAGTACTGAAGCCACCAGAAAAATGGGGCTGAGGTGAAAGACATTGACAGTGACAATGATCAGAATTTTGAACTGTGGTTATCTGAGGAGCTGCATCTAATAAAACAGTTAGAATAAAATGACCTGGTAAGGAACTTAGGTTTGTCTACATCAAAAGCAGAACTACTGGGTTCAAGACTGCAAGGATGGCGTTTGCCATCACCAAGTATGAATATTTTTGTCTTTTGAAGTAGCCAAGATTTAACAAATGTTTTTGCAAAGGTTGACAACCTAATCTTCTGTACTGACATGGACTGTCCCTTCACAGCTTTGGGTTGTGAGCATGGCCCAGAATGGCATCTCTTTTGATTCATCACTGTTAAGCCTCAAGGCTATCTTGTTATGCAATGGTAATGTACATTCAAGAATACCTGTTGCCTATGCTGTACATATAAAAGAAACATACGAAAAATGTGAAACTCTTGTTGCTGCACATCCAGTATGCCAAGTACAACAGAAATATCTGCAAAGATCTAGAAGTTATTTATACAAATGGGACAGACATTCAACGTGGTGAAATGTTAACCAGGATATTGCCACAATAGAAAAACGATATCTGTGCAAATGGATTCCATCAATGCTAGCTAACTATTGTTGGATGCAACAAGATGCACCATACACAGAGTACAAATAAAAATCAGCAGCAAAACACTTTTAGACCCATCAAACTCATGCAGCATGTTGAAATGTCTCCTGTTCTGGGAGGCCTTGGCAACTATGTCTCTGGACTATCCTCTGTGCAAGGCCTGCCTTTTATATATATTCCAAGTGTGTCCCCCAGTTCACGGTCATTACATTGTTACCCCCCGCCCCTTCCCTCCACTTCCCCCTTTCCTACCTATCCCTGTAGCTCATAATTTGTATTGGTACTGTAAACCAAACTTATATTATGCCATACTTGTTGATCTGTATCGTTATAACCGTTACGGTTTTCTATGGCTTACAGCCACACTTGATACCTTTTTACAATGTTGATTACATTTGTACAGTTTATACCATGTATCTTCCAAAACGTTAATAAAAACCTATTGAAAGTGAAAACATTATGCAATTAACTACATTAAAGTCATTAAAAGTTAGTTTCATGTTTCTCAAGATTCCCACATGACAGTTATTCTGAAACTATATTTGTGTTCAGTTTGAAGGGGTCTATCATAATCACCAAAAGTTTTTCCGAAACTAAAACTTTTGAAAAAAAAAAGAAAAAAAAAATCGTTGCCCATTGTTCGACATCTTAAATATGCGGTCAGAAGATGGCATTGCTAAATGCAGTTCATGAAAGACATACTGCTCTGTAACAACAAACACAGGTTAAAAAGCTCTTTAAAGCATGTAATATAAAGGACTGGTGTTTTTTCAATGTGCTTTAAAAGCCTCATTAAAAGGACCCTCTCCCCGCTGTGTTGGCATGGCTCTCCCCATGGCCTTTTTTGACAATAGGTTGGCCTTGAACCTGGGCAGAATTTCGTACCAAAATTTGCCACCACAAAGTCTTCAATGGGATTCTCTGCGAAGATCAAATTATATTAAATCTAAATTGTAATATATTGCAGTTTACCAATCATTAGATGTGGTGGCTGCATTAGTTTTCATTTTTTTTCTGGTTTCCCCTGTAACACACCTCATGTATTAGATCACTAGTGATGAATGAGCACAGGATGGCTCATTTAGACAGCAGCATTGTCAGTCTGCGGGGAGGGGAGAGTTTGATATACTAGCAGATTTAAATACACTAGCAAACTGGAGCCAAACTGCAGCTAAATGAAAAAATATAAAGTGGTTCCTGCACTACGGATTAAAATTAACCTAAAATGCCGCTGCTCAAAATCTGGTGATTTCGTAAAGATCTGTTAAATGGTACACAGCGCAAAAAAGGTATACTATATTAAGTGCAGAACTGAAATGCAAATTATGCAAAATGGGTAAGTAAATTATTACAAATGAAGAAAAAACACATTTAACCTTGTTCAAACTTAATATAATAGCTTTTATTCTTTAAAAAGTTCACTCATATACAAATAGTTAAAATCAGAGTTCACTCTAAACCGGAATACAATTTTTCAACAAAAATAACTGAATAACATATTTGGTCAAACATTTTCTTGGTGTTCTGTAAAACAAGTGTTCCTTAAATATAGAATATATTATTAAATTACAGTAACATATTTTGCATTTTTTCTGTACAATGGATCTGCTCAGTAGTATAACAAGTGTATACATTCCATGATGAATTATATCAGAAAAGATAATAAAACATTGACCCCAATTTGACCGTTCGCTGACAGTGTGGTAGAAATCCCTTATTATATGTAAGGTAACAATTCAAGCAATAGTTCATTAAATATGGTCCATACAATGAAAAAATAATGGGGAAGTTATGTCTTTTGACCTGACAACATGAAGTACACAACTGCAATTTTCTGTTCCCTTTGTGTGGTCTGCTGCTAAGCTGTATGTGTTAAGCTGCCGTATGTGTTAAGTATATTGAAATATAACGAGGATATGTGAATTAAAATGCAAGGAAATGATGAAAACAATGATGGAAAGTCCTTATAATACCTGCTTTCATTGTGTGAAGGACTGACATTTCTGAACGAATGTGGTTGATGTTTAAATGAAATTGAACTTTTTCACAAGGGCATGAAAATCATTAGCGGGACTTATCAACGTGAATATTCTGCGACTGCTGAAAGTTTCTTCTTCCTTGCATTTCACAGAATAATATGGATATAAAGGAGTATTCAGATACAAAGGAGAATACTCATTAACAAACGGTAGTAACAGGGGCTCTGAAGTCTGGTTCTGTAAAGCTAGATGCAGCCACTCATGGTAAAACACATGCTTAACACACAGGTTAAATGGTAAAGGGTATAAAAATAAGGCATCGCTTCAAATATATATATATTTTTTTCATCCCTGGGGATCCTGACCCATCAATCATGAACTGTTGTGTTTAAAGCACATTGTAAAAATAATAAGTTACTAACACAGCATAAAACGCTTATGTATGTATAATTACTTCGTTCCTGTGCTGAAGCACAAACCTGCACCCAAAGCAACATTGATAAACCGTCTACTGCAATGTTTCAAACAAACAATATCCCTATAATACACTATCATTAATGTTCAGAACAACTTAAGTATTTAAAATTACTTAAATAGGTTTCTTATATGAAACAAAAAAAAATTTGGAATGAATCCATTCATTTTTAGTTTGGTAGGTGTATTTTTAGTTTCTGGAGTCAGTGAAACCCCTACATTCTCAGGCTTTTATTACATTTCTATTAGTAGAACCGTTGCATACTTTGTTATTACATAAGCTAGTTACAGTGCTATATTACAGTAAAACAGAACTTTGTGTTGCTACACTGAAATGAATAGAGGGCTATTAAAAAGGGGACCCATCATGAAACTGTTACCCGTTATAACTCAGCCTCACATGTAGAGCTTGGCTCAAAGGTGCATTGCTAGTTCTGGGGCAGAGCAGCACCTTTGTATAGTGACATTTCTACCCTGCAATTAGTGCAGCTTCTGGGGATCAGGCAATTACAGCCTCAAGTGCTGGATGGGAGCCTTGGCTGTGTCAGGGAACAAATGTTATGACAGGTTAACTTAAAACAAATGTTTCCACTGTAAAGATAGCTCTACATAAATGCATAACATATAAAATGTCACACAGTAAAATGTCACAGCTTCTCAGTGAATATTTTAAAAATGAAATATGAATTTGCAGATCAGCTGATTGCGTGGTTTCAAACATCAGCTTACGGCACTTTTATGGCAAGAGCAACAATGTTGCTGTATATGAACTATATATACTGACAACAAAGCACTGTAAAGTGCCTCTGTTTCTCATGATGACAAAACTATGCTGCAAAAACAGGCTAGTTGTTTTTTTTTTAACCATCAATGCCTGTGATAGCTTCCCTGTCATGAGTATTTCAGCACCCTCAAGACCTCTTCATTTCTTGTTTATGACACACATATGACTAACAAACAAATCCTGGCTTTTCAGTAGCGTCTGTTTTCAATCCTGCATGGCCAAATCTATGTAAATTTTATCCCCACCACAGTAAAGATGTCCAGTTATTGCACCTTTATGTACAGAAAAAAAGCTACAAACATATTTCAGTATTTTTTTTCTTTTATACTTTTCACCCGCATTTGTCTAATAGGTGTAAAAGCTTGTCTTTTTTTTGGACTTTCAGACACACAGGATTCTTCAGTTTGAACTGGTATGATGGGACACATTATTTAGAAATATTGTTGTCCGAATGTTGTGGGTATCTTTTCCTCCTGCAAAAGAAAAAAAAAAAGAACAAATGTAGGAATACCCCATTCTGAAAATTTCCATAACCAATGGCATTTATTAAAAGTGGACTAGTCAGGACAGCTTGAGACAAAAGACACATAGGGTTCCTGAACACTGCAACTAATCAGTTTTTAGCTGTAGGGTCTTATCACGTCAGCAATGTGTGGAACAGATCTGAGGCACAGGCAGAATCACTTCCCTTGGTATTTTTTGTTGAATAGCAGACAATAAAGAGTTTGTGCTTGCAGAGGTTCCAGTGATTTATTTTTCAGTTGATGCACGATAGTCTTTTTTTTTTTGCACCTAGCTACAGAATCTTTACCCAGCCCAGCTGCTAGTAACAATGGCACACCGGCAGTTTGTAGCTGAACAAAGAAGTATTGTAACTAGCTACAAACTACCACGGAAAATTATCAGAGAGATTTATAGAGGATACAAATCTGTTCTACAAAATTGCTGATGCTACATGACCCTTACTTTTCTCACGTACCCTAGAAATATGCCAACTGGAATCTGACTAGCTGCTATAACATACCTTCACTTTGTTTCTCTTCATATCAGAGGCGTAACTAGAACCTTCAGGGCCCCGGTGCAAGAAACCATGAAGGGCCCCCTGGACCCCTGGAGCCCTTTACTCTAGTTGCGGGGCCCTTTATTACGGTGAGGGAAGGGAGAATTCTGAAGGGGGGGCAGCACAGAAGTGGGGGGGGGGGGACCAGGGGAGCACACAGGGGCCCAGAGACAGCAGAACACAAGTATACTGGATAGGAGGAGTGGCGGGGGCAGCATACAGAGGAACCAATCTCCTCCACTTTCCTCCTGCAGCTACAGAAGGAAAAAGGAGGACAGTGATTTCTCTACATGCTGCCCCCGCCACCCCTCCTATTCAGGTGTACAGGGGAGCCACATGGGCCCCCTTGAGCATGGGGCCCGGTTGCGATTGCAACCCCTGTAGTTACGCCCCTGCTTCATATGTTCATATATCAGTGTGTAGCAACATATTTAAATAGCATGAACATTGTTAATGTGCATTCAAATATTTGCCAAGTTGCTTGTAATTGAATAAAAGAAAAATCGATTTCCAATTTTAAATACTATAAGTTTGCAGCATGCATACATGCATGTATGACAATCTCAGGTTTCTGCGAGGTTCCATACCTTCCTGTTTGCTACTTAGTGTACAGTAAAGTTTATATTCTCTGGTCACTCAGAGCTGTTTCTCAGTGAGAAGCGTAAACATTTTTTCCTGGATACGTTTTTTTTTTTTTTTTTGTTATTGGTTCTATATGGCAATTATTGGGGAGTTTATTATTATTCAAAAATGTATCAACCTAAAAAAAAGTTATTTACCATTTAAATGAATGACAGCAGAAAGTCACTGGCATGTGCCTTACCTTTTTTAGGTGCTGAATTATAAAGCAATGCAAGAAAAGCAAGAAAGTAGAAAAGCATAAATAAATGTCTAATAGGTAAAACATTTCCACACATTGTAATTTCAGTATTTGTATGCCAAGAATGCCTAGAAAACGATGATAGGAGTTCAAATAATGCTTTTACTAAAAATATCTGGCAGACAACCATATGTTTGAAATGTGTGATAAATAGCAATTTAACTTGTGGGCTTCGTGTGATCAGCTCAGTGTTTACCTCAGAGGTCTCCCAGGGAAACTGTGGTAACAACAAGATGTTACTGTGCACATTTCCCTGTCACAAATGTGTACAGTCTGCCAGTCTATTTATGGCTGTGCTAGCATCCACTGCCATTTTAGGATACCAACATTTCGGAAAGGAGCACATGCATGGTTGCACCTTTAGTGGACCAAATTTTATTTCCAAATCCAATCATTCTTGCTAAAGGAGCAATGGAAAGTATACAGCAATGTGTGATTAAATACGTTTAAAGCAGAGTACACAATTATGACAAGGCTGGCACAGAAAGAATTATAGTTAAATTCTTGCTTTCATCAGCATTGTTAATGGCAAAACTTCCCCAAAATTACATTTTTTTATACATGGGGAGGACTTGACTGTTTACAAGAAAACAAATTTCTTCCAAGTACAGATCACCTGTTTGTGTTACCACATAAACACTAAGCATTAAGGTTAACTTTTAGTATCATGAGTATACGAAGAAATGTCAAGGAAAATATATGACTGATGCTGCAGATATAAATGAAAGAAATTTTTTTTTTTTTTTTTTTTACTGATGGCAGAACGTAGTATTTGGTAGCCTCAGCATTTTCATTTCTGTTTAAAATACATTCTCAAAGTGATATTAAAGTCTTGTTTTTTTGTTTTTAAATACCAAACATGTTATACTTACCTGCTCTGTGTAGTGGTTTTACACAAAGCAGCCCAGATCCTCCTCCTCCTCCGGTCCCTCGCCTCAAATTCTGTGTTGAAAGCGAAGATTTTTATTTTTTTTTGTACAAATTGGTACAGTATTTTTTTTTTTCTAGACTATTTAGGCGAGCTTTGAGTAAAGCAGACCTTTAAATGCACACTGATTACAATAGTGTTAATCTTGTGCTCCCCATTTTGTTTTAATTATTGTCACCTACTGCTCAATATTGACATTAGAACATTGTGGGGGCCTACTTACAACCTTCATAGGAAAATTGGATTTTTGTACTTTCCGTAAAATCCATTTCTCTGAGTTAATCGACGGACACAGCGCTCCATAAATCATCGGCAGCAGGCACGCTCAGAAACGCGTCACAGTTTTGTGACGTCATCCAGTCACGACGCCGGAGTTTCATGCTTCCTAAGCCTCGTTTCCGATTGCTTGCTCTCTGAGCCTCGCTTTGAGTTCCATCCACCGTACTGCCGGTACCAAGGTGAAGAGAGGAGAGTGGCGGCGTCCGTACAAGACGTTCACACTTTTATTGGAGGAACCAGGGTCGGTTCCCATCCCCTTGCTTGTAACTTAACTGATGTGAGTTTTTACTATACCTCATTAAAACTACAAAAAGTCTACACTTAGAGGCGCCTCTTCTTTTGTTTATCCATAAATCATAACTACTGGGCTATATTGCCTCCTCCAGGAGTAGGACTAGGCAGAAACAAAAAAACACCTGGCTACGCCCATGGGCTGTCCCCAGCTGGTATATAACCCCCCCTCTGCTCCAGGTAATCAGCTTAGTAGCAAGCAGTATTAGAAGTATCAGAACTCCATAGAGGGGTGGGTGCTGTGTCCATCAACCTCAGAGAAATATATTTAACTGTAACTACAAAAATCCCATTTTCTCTTTCGTTAATCGACGGACACAGCGCTCCATAAATCATAACTACTAGGACGTCCAAAAGCAGTGCCAAAAGGAAAATGAGGGGTGGGGAAAATAACCCAAGGCTAAACATAACAGGCCTTAACCAGGACACAGGAGCCTTAACTGTCTCACAGGAGCCCCGTCCGAATAATAAAGGTTTAAAGAAAAAATGCCCCTCAAGAGGGAACAGCTCTTCTTTAACAGCAGCCTGCAAAACTTTGCGGCCAAAAGAAGCATCCACAGATGCCAAAGTATCTACCTTATAAAATTTTGTGAAGTTATGCACGGATGACCAAGTGGCAGCCTTACAAACTTGAGATATTGAAGCCCGATGACGGAAGGCCCAAGAAGCACTCTGCGCCGGAGTTGAATGTGCCGTGACAGGGAAAGGTGGAACCTGACCTATAATGGAATAGACCTGAGTCATCGTCTGTCTGATCCATCTGGAGATGGTAGCAGAAGAAGCGGCCAGCCCTTTTCTTGGTCTGTTTGTAACAACAAAAAAGGGAGCCTGACCTCCGAAAGGACTCAGTAGCTGTCAGATGTATTTAAAAGCCACATCCAAGGTATGCAAAGCAAATTCCTTGGGATGAGATGGCTTGGGACACAAGGAAGGCAACACAATGTCCTCATTCAAATGGAAACAGAGAGATCTTTGGGCAGGAATGATGGACAGGGACGAAGAACCACTTTATCCCTATGGAGCACCAAATAGGGACTGCGACAAGATAATTCCACCAACTCAGATACCCCGTGGGGTAAGGTAATAGCCACCAAGAAGGCCACCTTCTGGGATAACGTAGGCAAGGCAATCTCCCGAATATTCCCAAATGGAGGTTTCTGGAGAACCGAAAGCACTAAATTTAAATCCCATGGCAGCAAAAGAGACCGTGCAGGTGGAGCCAACTTCTGATCAACGCCCTGTTGAAGAAAGCTTAAGATCCGAGCCACAGAAAAGGATCGAGGATGAGCGCCGATCAACTCACACCAAGAAATGTTTGCTTTCCACGTACGGTTGTATATCTTGTTGGAAGACTACTTCCTTGCCTTTACCATAGTAGGGATCACTGATCCAGACAAACCTCTATCCCTCAGTACCTGGCTTTCAATAGCAAAGCCATTAAAACCAGCAACTGTAAAGCAGGATGGTAGATCAGCCCTTGGGACAACTGGTCATTCATTGAGAGAAGCCCCCAAGGGAAGTTTATGGCCACTAGGATGATTTTAAGATCCTTGCTCTTGATTTCTCGCAGGGACTGAGGAAGAAGCCTGAGACGAGGATGATGGTGGCCTTACCAAGGCCCTTGGACGCCTACGGCGTCTGCCAGAGGAACCCGAGAACATGCAACGAACCTCAGTATCCTCCTTTGGAGCCAAACCTGCTAAAGGAGCTGCATGTAGGACTGTGCAAACAGAACTGTCTTGAAGGTGGATACCACCAGACACAGAAACTGTATGCAAATCGGGAGAAAAAACTGTCTGTGTGACAGCAGACGGTGAATAACTGCCTGTGGTTCCTGAAATTTGTCTAGAGGAAGGACCACCCTGGTAAGAATTAAAATCATACCTAGGTAATTCAATTCCCTGAATATGGATAGGGGGAACTCTATCACCTGAACCTTTGCAAGATTTTGCGGATCTCCTTGACGCTCAAAGAAGTCCACAGGGCCGGAAACCAGTGAAGATATCCCCCCACCCCAAAAATGGGTGAGGGCAGACCTTCATACTGAAGGGGTCTTGTCTACGGGTCCGGAGAAGCTAGCTCTAGGCTTACCTGACCAAGGTTTCTTGGAACCTCCCGGGGAAGATTTGAAAGAACCATCTCCCTTATTCTCCGTCCCAGAAGTACAAAATAATTTTCTATGTCCCGAGATGGAGTCTCCTTCCCTTTCCTGAATTGTAGAAGGAAGGTACTCCCCCCGTGATACCCTTAATGATGTCATCAAGCCCCAAACAGGCAATCGCCTTGAGAGGGCAGATCAATGAGAGCTTTGTTAGAGGCTTGGTCTGTGGACCAATTCTTAGGCCATAGCACACGCCTAATCACCACCACTGAAACAAAGTTTGGACAGCACAGGAGCTGTATCCAAAGCTCCATCATAAATAAACTGCAGCCCATGGACCAACTAGTTCCCTAAATAAACATAAGCAGCAGGGACCTGCTCACTCCCAGGCCCTGGCGCAAAAGCTTGGCCCATTCAGTTAGGGTCTGAGACACCAAGGCTGAGGCAAAGACTGGCTGCAATGCCGAACCAACCATAGTAAACATGCTGCATGCCACAGCCTCCGCTTTTTTTTAAGCCAGGTTCTTAAAGGATGGAGATTCCTCTACTGGGATCATGGTTAAACAAAAAGAAAAATGTCAGTGCCTAATCTACAATCTACAAAAAATAGCAGCTTGCAAAACAGTGTGAACACCTGTGAAATTAATAAATAAAAGGTTGCAGCGCTAAACAATATTATGAAAAGTGTCTGAAAAATCAAGTCAATCATGGGGTCATGATTGCTTTACTCAACCTGGAAACAGGAGGGTCCACCGCTGGTAGAATATTCCACTTCTTTAAAAAGGGACTACTCAAACGGGTAACGTACAGCAAAACATTTGGGGAGCACAAACAGTAATTTTGGTTGCTACCATTCCTACAGGAAAACCTGTCAAAATCAGGCACATAAGGAAACACCTTTGGAGAGCAAGGGGACTTATGCGTACCAAACGACACAGCCACGTCTGTGGCTACATCAGCCGCATCCTCCATTTTTGAAGTCTCACGCACTGCAGTGCATCAATCAGCGCTTTTTCATTTGCTGCTGCTGCAACCATGGAGGAATCATCTTCACCATCAGATGTATCTGGGGGTTATTAAGCCCCACTGGACAGGCTGCGTCCATGGCGGCATCAGGCTCAGAATCAGATGAGACAGGCGGGGGATGCTTAGCCCCTGGGCCTTTGTCCACATGCCTCTTCCACCCGGGACACTAAGTCAGTGGTCATCAACTCCGGTCCTCAGGGCCCACTAACAGGCCAGATTTTAAGGGGAGATGCAGACTAGAGTACTGCAATCACTGAGCAGCAAATTATATCACCTGGGATGGATTTCAGTTATCTTGCAAACTTGGCCTGTTAGTGGGCCCTGAGGACCAGGGTTCAGGACCACTGCACTAAGTAATGCAGGACTAACGTCAGTGCAACCATGGGAAGCTGGGATTTCCGAGGGACCTGCCACCTCCATGAGGGGGTCAGTGGGGAGATGTGACCCTGAGGCTCCATGAGGAAAGGAAGAACTTGCAGTACAAAAACAATCTTTTTGGCACCACTAAAGGATCCCCCCAAGGGTCAGGGTACCTATCAGCAGAGAGAGAGATAACAGGAACCCCCAAAAACTCACCTGACCGACTGGAGGAGCGCTGAGAATTCAAACCCAGCATCATCATGGACGCTATCCTTGTTCACATGTCCTGGGCACAGGAACAGGAGGAGCTTCGGCATCTCCAAGAGGCCTCAGTCCTCCAGCATCCTTGTGACATCATCCGCTACACAGACATGGCCGCCAACCGGAGATCAGCTAGACTAAATGAAAATGGCCCCGTGACATTATTCAGGTACACAAACATGGCCGCCAACCAGAGACCAGCTAGACTAAGGGAAAATGGTCCCCATCAGCTACACTGAAGCATGCTGCCAGAACCTTTCCTGCACCCTCTACAACGCCCCCCCCCCCCAAAGGTAGGACGCACGTATAGGGAAGACTCTGCTGTGCACTCTGCACTGGCACCCCCCTGCACTATACCCACACTGCAACTGCAGGGCATGCACCTTGGGGGTCTCCTACACTGGGACCCCTCCAGACTACCAGGGCGGGACACACACTATCCAGGGACCCTTACAGAGTGGGGATAGCAGGGGAGACCCCAGGGGTCTCTGCTGAATTCTCTACCCTGGGACCCCCACCAGACTCTAGGTCCAGATAGGGGAAATGGGAGTGGGGGAAGCCCAGCTCAGTGAGGAATTTAAGGATGGGAGGAGGGAACCTGCAGGCAGGTCCGACCATCCCTGGAGATTACCCGCGTCCTCCCCAAAGAAAAGGGGGAGGGGGGGACTGTACTTACCCTTCCATGGTGCGGGTAATGCTCCAAACAGAACTCCTCACCACTGAAGTAGGGGAGCCGTCGGCCAAGGGACCGCTGCGATTCAGACCCAAGTCCGGTCATATGGGACCCTGCAAGACGTTTAACTTGCAGGCCAACCTCTGTCATGTCGCGGCCGACCTAGCTCGTATATGCGGTCTGCACACACTCACTGGCTGGGCTGGGGGGACCACTGAATCTAGATTATCCAGCCCGTCGCCCAGCCTGGCAGTTGATTGTAGATCTCCCGAGAGAAAAAACAAACAAAAAAGATGTAAGGAAGGAGAAAATTGCTATGACCAGAGATCCCAGCCGGGAGCCTAGGTCCTTACTCCCGACTAGACAGATTAAAACTGATTACCTAGAGCAGAGAAGGGGGTTATATACCAGCTGGGGGTGGCACATGGGCATAACCAGGAGTTTTTTGTTCTGCCTAGTCCTACTCCAGGAGGAGGCAATATAACCCAGTAGTTATGATTTATGGAGCGCTGTGTCCATCGATGAACGAAAGAGAAATATAATTTTAGTTTTACCTATGAATAGGACTGCTCTGGGCAATTCTTCTATTATGCCATATGTCGCAGATGAATGCAGTCCATCAAAATAATTTTGTAGCTAATTTGACCAGTTTTTACATTTTTGCACTACATTTTTACTTAAAATAGAGTAATATGGCCAACACTTTTTTGACCTTACTCTTCTGGGTCACAGGAGTGCACTTATTTCTGCACCTTATTTCTGTGACTCCGATTCAGCCGACACTGTTCTGCTCCAGTCTCTGAATGGATCCCAACAATGTCGGGATTCACCCAGATGCCTGGACCTGCAGCTGGCTCAGGTTCTCAGCGCACTGCTGAGAGCCTGAGCCAGCCTCTCCTGCTCCCTCCACAGCCCTGCGCTCCAGAGAGCTGGCGACTGACAGTCACATCTCTCATCTCAATGAAGACCGAGAACAGAGATCACATAACTTCTCGGTCTTAGAGCAAGCAGGGGACAGCTGCAGCATCGGTCATAGGTGACTTCACCTTTAACATTTCACTGATAATATCCTTCTTAACCAGCGAACATTCTTTTTGCTATTGCTTGCTGTAGGTTAGAAGTTATATATGAGCCATATGTTGTATGCTTTGTAGTCTGAAAGTCTTTTTCTATAGGAGAGGAGAAAGCACTAACATACAATGCTGGTCAGCCACTCTATTGCTCAACAAGCTTTCAGGGTGGTAAGATCAATTTTACAAGCAGAAAGGAGAAAAACAGATGAAGGGTTAGAGAGCAGATGCCTTACCTGAAAACCGGAGGGGCTTACTAGAATCACTTAATACTTTATTTTATAACAAGGCGAAAACACCTACAGGTATCTCCTACAGCATGGCATCCCATTTGGATGCAGTCATAGAAAGCTAAAGTTGGCTAAACACTAGTAGATTTTTGAATGAACAATTAGAATTAAAATTTCCAAACAACACTCTTACTACTGTATGTCTTGCTTAATTGTCAGAACGGTTAAAGCCTATTTTTTGCATACATGTCTCAAAAATACAAAAAAAGGTATGAGTTTTGTTTACAGCAAAAATAAATAAATAAAAAATGAAATACAGAAAGCATAAAAACGTGTCGTGCTCCAAAGCAACATGGTATCATCCTAAACAAACTAATAAAAAAGATAATAATAATCACCCAGTCTGATCTTGACTCCTGTTAGTCTTCGTCTGAGCAGTCCCATTCCAAGACTGTTCTACAGTTTTTAATAAACCTAAAAAAATAAAAAAGTAAGTACTAAACAATAAAATGCTAGTGGGTGTCATTTAGCGGTCTCATACTTTTGGTTATATGACAAGAAAAATTAGAAGAGAGTGTCCCAACTGATACCAAATCATCACTGGTCTTTATTACTGCATCTTGTACATCATGATTGGTGTTTGTACTCTTTCGGATTCTCTTTCTGGCTTTTATGTGATCAAGTTATTCACTCAACTGAACTGAACAGTTGTAGCAATATAGCTACAAGTAAACCCACAAAAATAAAATTGGTCTGCATATGCAGTAAAGCATGCTTGTTATACTCATTGTGGAACCTAAGGGGTTAATCCTCTGCACTGTGTAAAAAGGCTGTTTGATCCTGTATGCACAGAGGCTCCTCTTCTTCCACTGACTCCAGAACATGTCCGGATAAGACAGAGCCTTTGGAGTCAGTGCACACCGGAAATTACCTCTGCAAATCTTAATGATATTTCTTAGCCAAAGTGCACCCTGACACGGTTTTCAGTAATGACTAAAACAAAAAAAAAAAAAAAAAGGAGAGTATACTTACCTATTTTGCGCAATGATATTCCACAGAGAGGTGTCTTACCTCCTCTTCTGGAAGTGCCCCACCAGGGCTGCCTACTTCTCCCTTTTCTGGGTGCATCAATAACAAGTCGGATGCTCTGGGGGCACCTGTGCTCCCAAGTTGGGCTGTGTGCATCCGGAGACCCACATAGCTCAGGTAAGCCATGCCCCACTCCCTCTTTACATGAGTTTACCTGACAGCCTATGGCTCCAACTGCCCTCAGTGTCTCCTGTGAAACCAGGAAGTGAAAGGAGCGATGCTGTAGCTGGACAGCGCTGGATCGGTGTCAGGACTCAGGTGAGTGTTTAGGGATGGGGTTTTTTTTTTTAACCCTAATTCAGTGAATGCATGGGGGTAAAAAACAGTTGGACTTTGGAACTACTTTAAGGCAGAACATCAGTTAAATATAAAAACTATTAGACTTTAGTCCAGTCATACATTCATTAAAAAGAACTAATAAAAGTAAGTGTAGGCAGATATAAGAAGACACCCATTTAAAAGCAGCTAAGTAATAATTAAAAAATATAGAACGTATTTTAAAACTGTTCCTTAATCTATTTTTATAGGCTCTCTACCCCCTGTATATCAGAACTGACACTGGAGTGGAAGAGGCAGTATTGTAATCCAGCTACTTTACTTTTTCAGCTACACAAACTTTCTGAATTGGAGCAGAAATTAGAGAGATATGATCATTAGTGAGCTGCTTGCTGCTCTTGCACTATTACAAAGTAAATTTGCAAAGTATTAGCTTTAAGCCTGGTACACAGTACTAGTTTGTTTTCCGTTCAACCCAGCAGCGCTGAATGAAAAAAAAAATACCTGACGGCTCAGGAGGAGCCGCTGTATTAACTATGCGATGTTAGTACAGTGATGAAACAAATATAGCTCACATGGAAACCCATATAAAAGGTCTATTTTATTTAACAAATTTCTTAAAAATATATTAATAACAAGGCTTCCAAATGAGCCAGAACAAGGGGAACAACCCCTAGAAAGATACCCTCAAAACACAACACAGAACCAAAGTAATCATAAGTATCCAAAGTGAACTGCATAAACATATCATCCAGATACTCTTGTCCGGTTTGACTGTCAAACAGCATGTTTAGGATGTGGCATGCTCTAGAAAGCGATTACTACTCCCCTGCTGTTCTATTGTGTTCTGACAAGGGGGACCCCCCTGCCAGAACACTCCAGTCAGCAGACCTTTTTTGGTCAATGCCCCTTTGACGGACCGACTGCAGTACACACGGCCGATAGTCAGCTGATTTCTATTAACCGGCTGATGCTTGTCCCGTGTGTACTAGGCTTTATTGTAAAGAGTTGGTCGGGACCTGGACATGCTGTTTGTGGGGTGGCTGAACTATGCACATTTTTTAGCAAGAAAGACTGTTCACGGGTATATACAGTATATTAACTGTTTGCTTAGCTTTTTGCTTCCATTTGGATGGATTTTAAAATACTTCTTGTATAGTACATTTTTGTATTTTCTTTCTACAATCACCAGTATAGCAATAAATCTAGCGGTGATGAAGGGAGCTTGACTCCCGAAATACGTTAGCGGTCCTATCTACAGGGACATGTTCCATTTCACATGTGGTGGACTCTTGTAATGTGATTTTACTCTTCATGTCTGAGTATGTTTTTGGCATTTTATTAAAACATTTTTAAGGTGATCAGGGGTTTTGCGCCTCCTTTTCTTTCATATATAAAATGTTAATACATGGCCAAGTCAACATGTTTTACATGGATAGGCTTGTATGGCACCTTGACCTGGAAGGAAAGGTGTTTAGGTAGTTAGCAAGGGAGAACCAGGAAGATGTCAGCATTCTGATTACACCAAATTATAACAATTACCAAGCAGGTAACATATAAAGCTTAAAAAAAAGTCCCTAAGGGACTTTTATTACAGTTATGGCTGAACACAATTACAACTATTTCAGCAGGCATATTTGCATCTCATCTGGCTAATTTTTACCAGGTTCCTTAAAGCAGATTAAACCCACATCCAAAATGTAATATATTTCAGCTCACCAATCAATAGCTGTGGTGGCTGCATTAGTTTTCTTTTTTAGGCTTTTTCACTTCAGTTTTCTGCTAGTGATATGGCCAGTGCCACACCCCATTTATTAGAGTGCCCCACTATGGATGAAGCAGCACAGGGGAACATTTGGACAGCAGCATTGTCAGTCCGGGCGGGGGGGGGGGGGGGGGTGTTAAATGTACTAGCAGATTTAGATCCATTAGCAAACTAAAGCCACGCTCCAGCTTACATTTCATTTACAGCAACATTTTTTTTTCTTTCGGGATAAATGTTTTACATTAAAAAAAAAAAAAAGCTGATCATTGCAAGTACCCATGTCCATGGTAAATGTTTTTTTTTTTTTTTCAGCACTCTAAACAGCTACATTTGAAAAGAGCTTGTTCTGAGGAAAAACATACTAAGGCCCCTTTCCCACAGGCGGACCGTTCAGATCCGCCTGTCCGTTTTTTTGCTGGATCTGAACGGATGCCCCATGCATCTCTATGGGGCATCGGATGTCAGAAGAGACATGTCCGCTGACATCCGATCCGTCAAATCTGGACGGATGGAAACCCTATTTTCCATCCGTCCAGATGATCGGATGAGAACGGACAGACGGTCCGTTCTCATCCGATTCCCCCATGAAGAACAGCGGGGACCTGACAGCTCTGTCTCCGCACACAGCGCGGAGACAGAGCTGCCATCCGTCTGCTCAGCGGGGGTTCGGCAGATCGATCCCCCACTGAGAAAAACTGAGTCCACCGACGGACTCTACAGTGTGAAAGGGGCCTTACTGGCTTGATCACCAGATGAAAATAAAGAAAGCCCAACAAAGAAAACAAATGCAGCCATCATATCCAAGAATTGGTAAGCTGCAATATAATAAAACAATTGCTTTTGTGTTTAATGCTGCTTTAAATACAGTTAAAGTGGAAAGAGCCGGGGGGGCGTGGCCAATATGGAGACCTGAGCGGACGTACTTGCCGGAGCTCTGGTGAACTTTTATGCAAAACCTCCCCGATCGCATAGATCCTGCAGCTGCTGGACTCACCCCGGGTTTTCTTCCATGCGCCGCCGATCCGCCAGCCATACGGGGAGGGGTAAGAAACTTAAATTTCCGGCCGTTGTGGAGGGTCTTTCTCGGGCGCCCCGGGCCTCGTGGTGGGTCGGCCTCGCTCCTGCTCCAACATGGCGTCCCAAACTGACTCTAGGCCCTCGTCTCCCTCCCCGCAGCTCCGCCTGGAGGACGTGATGGCGGCTATTGCTACCTGCCAATCTACCTTAACCTCCAAAATAGAGGCAGTGCAGCTAGATGTGGGGCTTATCCGTCAGGACATGGACAAGCTGCGATCCCGCCTGTCCACTGCTGAGCAATGGTTGGGCCATACTGAGGACCAGGTCTTGGACCACACTGGGGCTATCCGTTCTCTCCAGACGGAAGTCCGGGCTCTGGAGTACAAAGCTGAGGATGCGGAGAATCGGAACAGGCTTAACAATCCCCCCGGATTGTGGGGTTGGCGGAGGGCACTAATCCTACGTTGTTTGTGGAGGAATTGTTTCGTTCTCTGCTGCCTGAAGCCCGCTTCTCCCCCTTCTACACTGTGGAGAGGGCTAATCGTGTTCCACCGAAACCGGGCCCTCCTGGGGCGTCCCCTCGTACACTGATCCTTCGCCTCCTAAACTTCAGAGACAGAGATGAGATGCTGCGAGCTGCTAGAGTCAAAGGGGCCCTTGCATATCAAAAACAATAAAATTGCTGATATTCCCGGATTATTCAGTTGAGACGCAGAAGCTCCGGAAGTCGTTTGATGCTGTTAAGGTGGCCCTGTGTACTAGGGGCATTAAGTACAGTGTGCTGTTTCCTGCTAGACTCCGGGTGCAAGACGGTGAGTCAGTGCGCTTCTTTGTTTCCCCGTCGGATGCCTTGGCCTGGATGGATACCCTGCCGCCACAACGCTGATTATCTGCCATTGTTCATCCCTGTATTTTTCCTATTTTTGCACATACCACAGCAGTGCCTGTCCGGCTCCTGCCTGCTGCCTGGCTGGGCTTTGGGTTGGAGCTGGCACGGTGGAATGTCACCCTTACAGAACTGTCGGTGAGGTCTGGTGTGTACTTATCTACTCATCCGACCGCTGCTCCCTCGGGAAGATCTCCGATGGTGGTCGCCCCTCCCGTTTGGGGATCCATGCTCACCATGGTTTGGGGTGGTGGAGCGGGGTGGGGGGTTGTTGATGCCTGTGTTCTTTTTGTCGGGGTCTTAATTTGTTTTTTCTTTTTTTGGTTAAGTTACTGTTTTGGGAGTGCTTTGTTGCTAAACATGTCGTGGGGTGGGGGGGGGGATGAAATTTTGCTGTATGTACTGCCTGTTTTTTTGGTGCCTGCCGTCCTCGGGGGGCCTGCGCAGCGGGGACTTTTTTTCCTTGCTGTGGGGGCTCCACGAGGTGGAGGCCATTCCTATTTTTCTGTTTCTATGGTCCTCTCATGACACTGTTAAAAATTATCTCGTGGAATGTCTGGGGACTCAATGCAGCTGTTAAGAGGTCGTTGGTGTTTAAGTTCCTACAGCAGCACAATCCCCACATTTGTATTCTCCAGGAGATGAACCTGCAGGGCTCCCGCCTCCAGGGTCTTCGGAGGCCCTGGGTGGGACCCCTTTATCATGCGTCTTATTCCTCATATGCTAAGGGAGTGTGTTGGTGCGTAAATCCCTCCCCTTTCATGCTCTTGATGTTAAAAACGGACCCCGGGGGTAGATTTGTAGTGATTCATGCTAAGATTTATGATATACCCATGGTTCTGGTGGGACTCTATCTGCCTCCTCCCGCCTCGGTCCAACTGCTCTACTCGCTCATGGAGACTCCTACAATTTGATACACCTCATATATTGCGGTTGGGGGATTTCAATCTGGTGCTGTGCCGGGGCCTGGATAGACTGCATGCCGCGGGGCGGGATTCTCCAGACCTCTCTCGCTGGGCTGATACTTTTGCCCTGACGGAGGTGTGGAGATTTCTCCATCCGACTCAAAGGGCCTTTACGTGTCACTCTGCCTCGTATCGGGCTTTGTCTCGTATTGATATGGCCTTTGCGTCTACGCCGCTTTTGCGTTTAGTCAAGGGGGCGGAGATCCTCTCCCGTGGTATTTCGGAACCATGCACCTGTCTGTGTGTCCTTGGAGGTCTCCCGTGCGGCGGGGCCGCGGCTCTGGCGTTTGTCTAGGTACTGGGCGCAGGATGACAGATTGCAGGCTCAGATGGCTGACATCATCTCTGCTCATTGGACTAGTAATGAGGGTGCTACAGCTCCTCCGGTGGTTTGGGACTCCTTTAAGGCTTGGATCAGGGGGGAATATATCTCACGCATTTCTCACATTCAGAGGCGGGCTGCTCTCCGGGAGCTGGAGGAGCGGGCGTCTGCTCTGGAGGAGGCCCATGTCTCGGACCCGTCCCAGGAGAAGCATGCGGCGCTGCAACAAGCCCTGCGTGCTCTCTCTATGTTTTGCATGGAAGTCACTAAAAAGGCTATGGTCCACTCTGTCCAGCAAGTGTTTGAGCATGGCGGCAAGAATGGCAGACTGTTGGCCTGGCTGGCTAGGGGTTGCTCCCTGACCACACCGGTGGGCTCTGTTCGGTTGGAGGGGGGAGATCTGGTTTCGTCCCCCGATCGGGTTAATGCCCGCTTCACGGAATATTATGAGGCTATCTACTCCTCTAGGGTTTCGTATTCGCGTTCTGCTCTCTCCGCTTACCTAGGATGGAGTTTCCTTCCCTGCGCTGGCTGAGTCTGCCAGACACCGCTTGGAAACTGCTATTTCCTTGAAAGAGGTCCAGGGGGGTATTGCTGGGCTGCAGAAGGGTAAGACGCCGGGGGCTGATGGGCTCCCTTGTGAGTTCTACTCTGCTCATGAGGAGATCCTGGCACCGCGCCTCTTCGATCTGCTGTCTGACTGCCTCCCTGGACTCTCTTCCTGCTTCGATGGAGGAAGCGGTTGTGGTCCTGATTCCCAAGCCTGGCAAGGACCCCCTGGATTGCGCATTGTATCGCCCCATCTCGTTACTGAACGTGGATGCCAAGATCTTTGCTAAGATTCTGGCCTCCCGGTTATCCACGGTTATCGAGGATCTCATCAATGTTGACCAAACTGGTTTTATGACATTAATATCTGCAGATTGTTTCTTAATTTATCCATTCCCCATGATAACGCGGGCATTGCCTCCTTGGATGCGGAAAAGGCGTTTAACTCGGTGGAGTGGGAATATCTCTGGCTTCAGTCCTAACTTTCTTCATGGCCTACAGCTGTTGTATAGGGCTCCCAGAGCACGAGTACGTACCAATGGGGACCTGTCGGACTCCTTCCCACTCCACCGGGCCACTCACCAGGGCTGCCCCTTGTCCCCTAGCCTTTTTGCTCTAGCTTTGGAACCTTTGGCTATTCTAATTCGGCGGCAGAAGGGGTGGGCGGTCTCCGGGTGGGCGCGGTGGAGGAAAAGATATCCCTATACGGATAATACCCTTCTTTATCTCCGGGATGCGGGTCCTTCCCCCAGGGCGCCGCTGACGATTTTCGATACTTTTGGGGAATTTTCTGGAATTCGTATTAATTGGTCTAAATCGGTGCTCTTCCCTATTGATGATGCAGCGATGCAGGCGGCCCATCAGACTCCCCTCCGTTGGGTGACTGAGTTTCGCTATTTGGGAGTTCAGGGGACTAAACCCCTTGTGGCCTTTGCGGACAAAAATTTGCTGCCCTTGCTTTTTGACCTTAGAACGCGCTGCGCCTCTTGGGCCGGCATGCCGCTTAATCTCCTGGGGAAGATTAACCTTCTGAAAATGATGATCTTACCCAAATTTACCTATATTTTTCGTAGTACCCCGTGCCGGGTATCGGTGCGTTTTTTCCAGGATTTGGAGAGGTGTGTGGGGTCTTTTCTCTGGGGTAGCTCCGTGCCGCGTCTTGCTAAATCTACGTTGTGGCTTCCAACTGCCCTGGGGGGCCTTGCCCTGCCTAATTTTCGGGTTTATTTTTGGGCGGCGGTTTTGGTGACCGTTCACTGGTGGTTTCAGGGGTCAACTATGAATGCAGCCACATGTCTTGAGGCTGCCTACTTAGGGTCCCTTGCGGATCTTCGCAATTTTGTGTACAGGGGTCCTCAGGCGTATGCCCATGTGCCCGGTCCCTCTCGAATGACCTGGCAAGTCTGGATTGCAGCCTGTCGCCAATTTGCCCAGCCTAACCAGTGGTCTCCCGCTCAGCCCCTGTGGGGGAACCCTTTCCTGCCTCATCTGCGTCTACTCCCAGACCCGCAGGCCTGGGCGAGATGCGGGGTGAAAACTCTGATGGATGTTATGCCGTTGGGTAGGCTTCTGTCATTCTCTCAGCTTAGGGACCAATTTAGGTTGCCTCTGTGGATGTGTTTTCGCTATTTTCAGTTGCGCCATGCTCTTAGGGCGCAGTTTCCAGCCTGATCCCATTGAAAAGCTTCTGGCCCCGGGGGATCTGCAGAAACCTCTGTCCTCCTTGTATGCTTCCCTTTTGGGAACGGAGTCTCCTAGAGTTGAGCGACTTTGGACTATGTGGCAATCGGATCTCCCCTTCCTAGAGCGGGAGGATTGGGAGGAGTGCTTGGAGTCGGGTCCCAAACTGGTGATTCCGTCCCGGGATAAGTTGATTCAAGTAAAATTCCTTCACAGAGTATATTACACCCCGGTGAGGTTGCACCGCATATATCCTGAGCGGGATCCTACGTGTCCTCGCTGCCATGCCCACCCAGGTTCTTATATTCACATGTTCTGGGAATGCCCGGTGATAGCTAGCTACTGGAGGGAGGTCTTTGATGTTATCAATAACCGGTTGGGACTTGCTATCCAGGTCTCCCCTGCGTTGGCATTGCTGGGTATTCATGATGATGACCAACGCTCGCATCACTCTAAGCTGTTGCTTTCGTACCTTCTTTATTATGCTAAGAAAGATATACTTCTTCGGTGGTCCTCCGCCTCACCTCCGGCTGTGTCGTCCTGGCTCAAGCTGGTCGACGCGGACCTGCCTATGTACAAATTGACCTATATGAATAGGGGTTATTCTTGGAAATATGATAAAGTGTGGGCGCCCTGGACTGCTGAATAAGCCGAGTCTTTCTGCCCCCCCCCCCGTTTTTTCTCATGATTTTCTTACCTGTTTTTCCTTTTCTGTCCCCCCCCCCTCTCTCTCTTTTCCCCTTTCTTTCTCCCTCTGAAGCTGGTGGTACGGGATTACTTGGTGCATTCATGTTTACTTGTGTTGTGTCATGCGATGCTATGCTGCTCACTTTGTTGGATTGTCCTTAACCCTCACGATGTGTTGATTACTGGGTATTATTTTTTTGTATTGTTATGTCTTGCACAATAAAGCACTCCTTGTTTGTTAAAAAAAAAAAGTGGAAAGAGCCATTTTTCGTCTTGAGTATGCCTGGGCATCTAAACATATCCACTTAAAGCGGAACTTTACCCACTTGATAAAAATAATGTTCTTTAGCAAGGATCATACACTCCACATTTTTAGGCTACCATTATTAGTGAATGCTGTTGCCTCCGGCATTGCCCCGGTTTCTTCTTCCTGGAGGCTGCCATTTTTCCTGAAGCCCAGAGCCCCTGAACAGAAATAAATCATAAAGCAGAACTAAACCCATCAATTTGATAGTTTCAAAAAACAGTTACATTCCTGGAATTCTGGGATTGCTAGCTGTCACATTTGCTTGTGAATTCAACCAAACTGTGAAACCATAAGATGGCTGGTGTCATAACTGATCACATGTGCAACACCATACAGTTGCAAATCAAACAAAAGCAGCTTCCTTGGCTGTAAAGCATAGGACTATTTCATTCTGCTTTAAGGCTGTCAGCAGATCGGCTTCTACAAATTCGGCAGTGCCTAAAAATGGAGAGCAACTGAGCATGTGCAGAACAGGGTGACCGTGTATTACTGGATTTTAAACAGTTTAGATGCTTATTTTGAATGCGTTATATAGCTATACCTGCAAAATGGGCCAGCCTCAAGTGATCTAGCAGGACCTAATTTCTGACCAAAGTTCAACTTTAACTTGTGCGCTGTGAACTACCACGCTGCATTTTGAGTTGATAAATTCCCTTTGCACTACATTAATCATTTATATAAAAAAATATAGTTAAGATTTTTTATTTTTTTTTTGCACTGTTGCTTTTGTGTCAGATGTTGGTTACATATATTACAAATATAACCCTGTTGTCAAAACAGTTGTTGATTGGCAAATACGCATCCAATCACATTCTAATTTAAACTTTCAAATGTTCATTTTCCTATTCATGAAAAGATTCAATTGCAGACTTTTAGCTAAGGATCCATAATGAAAAAACAGACTCAGGAGAGCATAGACACATGGTTATTTTATATACCGTGCCACCTGAATTTCAAGTAGTAATGGTTATGCTAAATAATTCAACTATGTAAGATTCATAAGGGAAGTTTTTTTATTTCTATTTCTTGGACACAAACACAAACTGCTAGGTTATGTATTATAAGCTGTGAAAATTACCATATATTTCCATAAATAAGTCAACCCAATTCATAAGCAAAAGCTGATACTTCCTAACATTTCAGATGACACCTAGTGGCTAAAATACAGAATACCATTTAAAAACAAAAGCTAAACCATAAGGGCTTGTTTACTAAAGAAATAGAGCATTTGTCCCTACGTGTGTATGTATGTATGTCGGGTAGTTTAGTGAATTAGGTGAAGCAGTTTTTAAATAAACATCCAATCTTGATTAAGTATAAGGCCCCTTTCACACGGGTGTTCCGTATATCACCCCATCTGTTTGCGGGTGATATACGGACATAATGCATGTCAATGGGATTGCGGATGTCAGCGGATGACTATCCGCTGACATACGATTTGCGTCCTTTCAGTTCTGTTCCGTTTTTTGGAACGGAACAGAACCCTATTTTTCTTCCGTTTAAAAAAATGGAAAGGATGCAAAATCGGATGTCAGCTGTGTCATCTGCTGACATCCGCAATCACATAGACCTACATTATGTCCGTATATTATCCGCAAACGGATGACATGCGGACATACGGAACAGAACCCTATTTTTCTTCCGTTTAAAAAAATGGAAAGGATGCAAAATCGGATGTCAGCTGTGTCATCCGCTGACATCCGCAATCACATAGACATACATTATGTCCGTATATCATCCGCAAACGGATGATATGCGGACATACGGACCGGATGACACAAGTGTCATCCGCGTCCGTAAAAAAAAAAAAAGTGCCGCAGCGGACTAAATAAACTGAGCGGCCGTGTGAAAGAAGCCTAAATCCTATTTTTTTTTCCAATTGATAAACAAAAGGCCACAACATTTGGCCAAGAGGAAGCAATTCAACAGTTAGAGCAGTAGTTTGTGGAAGGGTCATTACAGTTATCCAATAAAAACTTGAGATTACAGTCACTTTGCAACATCAAAACAGAATCATGAGAAAACAAGCATTCCATGAAGTAAGCAAACAGTAACTCTGTTAAATGGATGAATAACAAATATTGAATGTATGAAGGGCGATGTTCAGTTACCCAATTTCCAAGGGGGGTAGGAGGTCTTAATTAGAACTGATATGCGCAGTAAGTACAAGAAATGAGACATTAATTGGGGAATCATTAGCAAGCAGTCTGGTTATGTACCACTGGGTATCGCAAAATAATTTTTCTATCCACTGCAGAGTATCAGCTGGCAAAGTTTGTATACAGTGGGGGTCAAAAGTTTGTATTAATGTGCATTAAGAAGCCAAGGAAAGATGGAAAAATCTCCAAAAGGCATCAAATTACAGATTAGACATTCTTACAATATGTCAAAAGTTAGATTTTATTTCCATCATTTACACTTTCAAAATAACAGAAAACAAAAAATGGCGTCTGCAAAAGTTTGGGCACCCTGCAGAGTTAATATCTTGTACTCCCTCCTTTAGCAAGTATCACAGCTTGTAAACACTTTTTTGTAGCAAGCCAAGAGTCTTTCAATTCTCGTTTGAGGTATCTTTACCCATTCTTCCTTACAAAAGTCTTCCAGTTCTTTGAGATTTCTGGTCTGTCTGTCACGCACTACTCTTAAGGTCTATCCATAGATTTTCCATTATGTTGAGGTCAGGAGATTGTGAAGGCCATGGCAAAACCTTCAGTTTACGCCTCTTGATGTAATCCCCCGTGGATTTCGAGGTGCGTTTAGGATCATTATCCATTTGTAGAAGTCATCCTCTCTTTAACTTCAGCTTTTTCACAGATGGCATCAAGTTACCATCCAAAATTTGCTGAAATTTTATTGAATCAATTTTTCCTTCTACTCGTGCCACTGGCTGCAATACAACCCCAAAGCATGATTGATCCACTCCCATGCTTAACAGTTGGACAGAGGTTCTTTTCATAAAATTTTGTGCCCCTTCTTCTCCAAACGTACCTTTGCTCATTCCGGCCAAAAAGTTCAATTTTAACCTCATCGGTCTACAGAGCTTGTTTCCAAAATGCATCAGGCTTGTCTATATGTTCATTTGCAAAGTTCAAATGCTGATTTTTGTGGCGAGGAAGTAGAAGGGGTTTTCTTCTGATGACTCTTCCATGAAGACCATATTTGTACAATTATCTCTTTATAGTGGAATAGTGTACCACAACTCCAGTGTCTGCCAGATCTTTCTGGAGGGATCGTGCAGTCAAAAGTGGTTTTTGAATTGTTTTTCTCACAATCCTGCGAGCTGTTCTGTCTGATATTTTTCTTGGTCTTCCAGATCTTGCTTTAACTTCCACTGTTCCTGATGACTGCCATTTCTTTATTACATTCCGAACAGAGGACATTGACATCTGAAAATGCTTTGCTATCTTCTTATAGCCTTCTCCAGCTTTGTGACCGTAACTATTTTCAGTTTTCTAGACAACTGCTTAGAAGATCCCATGGTGCTGATTGTGGACATATTATAAGAATGTCTAATCTGTAAATTGATGCCTTTTAGAGATTTTTCCATCTTTCCTTGGCTTCTTTATGCACATTAATACAATTTTTACCTTGGGTGCCCAAACTTTCGATCCCCACTGTATATGATTCCCATACTTTTTTTTTTTTTTTTCCTTTACCCTGTACATGACTACATATTCAAAGTGAACTCAACTTCACCTTATTTAATAAGCTAAGTGAAGTTGATTTTGTTAATTGAAAGTGTTTAACCCTGTGAAACTTGTGATTATTTATCTCACCTTGTTAACCCTGACCTATGACGTTGCATTCACCCCCTGCAATGTTAAAGTGGTATTAAAACCAAAAGCAATATTTTTATTACAGTTTACCAATTCTTAGATGTGATGGCTGCATTCGGTTTCTTTTTTTTAGACTTTCTTTATTATTACCTGGTGATCTGGTCAAGAAGTCTAATTTTTCAGTAGAACAAGCCGTTCTGCAGATTTATCAATTACAGGGTTGAGACAAACCAGTTACTACTGACAGGGTTGCTCACAATGATCAGTTTCTATTTATGTAAAACGTTTATCCCAAGAGGAAAAACTGGATTTTTGACTTACCGTAAAATCCTTTTCTCTGAAGTTTATTGACAGATGCAGCTCCATATCTTCTTGACCATTGGGTTATGCTTCCCCCTACAGGAGTAGGACACCAGGCAGGGAAAAACTATCACGCCTGTGGGGCAGTCCCTGCAGGCATACACCTAGACACTCTGTCATAGCCCTCAGTTTTGTTGCAAGCAGTGTTTAGAAGGAAAAAACCCATCCCACTCAATTAGAGGGGCGGGTGCTGCATCTGTCAACGAACTTCAGAGAAAAGGATTTTACGGTAAGTCAAAAATCCAGTTTTCCCTATTGTTCATTGACAGATGCAGCTCCATATCTTCTTGACTATTGGGACGTCCCAAAGCAGTATTTGCATGAGGCGTGGGAAAAACAATGCAAAGATAGAACGCAATTCCCCAAAGGCTAAAAACTTAGCCAACCAGGTAAAATGGAGTTCAATCAGGAACAACTGGAGCTCACCTAAATACAACATACACCCTTCAAGGAGAATAGTTTCTCTTTTAGACAGCAGCCTACATTTTTGTGAACGTGTGCACCCACAACCAATTTGACGTCTTGCAAACTTGTATCACTGATGCCTGATGGTGAAAAGCCCAAGAGGCACTCAGCGCCCTAGTAGAATGCGCCTTCACAGGGAAAGGTGGAACCTGACCCTTCAGTGAATAAGCCTGAACTACCGTCTGCCTGATCCATCTGGATATGGTAGCAGCAGACGCAGCTAATCCTTTGAGGTCCTTAGGTGAGGACAAAGTCTGATTTCCTTAAAGATTCAGCAGCCGCCAGGTAAACTCTAATTGCCCAAACCACATCCAAAGAATGCAAAGCAATTTCCTTGGGATGCTTGGGCTTAGGACAGAGTGAAGGCAGCACAATGTCTTCATTCAGATGAAAATCAGAAAACCCCTTAGGAAGGAACGACTGATTCGGTCGAAGTACCACTATCTCTGTGGACCACCAGATAAGGTGGACAGCGCTGCCAATTCAGATACTCTGCAGGCAGAAGTAATAGCCACCAAAAAGGCAACCTTCTGAGCCACTGTATGCAGAGGAATCTCCCTAATGTTCTCAAAAGGAGGTTTTTGAAGAACAGAGAATACCAAATTAAGATCCCTCGGAGGAGCCATATGGCAAACTCCTTGTATAAAAGTGCGAATCAAGAAATGCGTAGCTAAAGGGCGTTGGAAAAATACAGCCAAAGCTGACACTTGGCCTTTGATAGTGCCCAAAGCCAACTGCTGTTCAACCCCTTTTTGAAGAAGGGTCAAAATCCTAGCCACCAAAAACAGGCGAGGATGCACCCTCAGCGATTCACACCATGAGATGTACGATTTCCACGTACGATGATAGATCTTCCTGGAAGTAGACTTCCTGGTTTTCAACAGTGTATGAATCACAGAATCAGAAAGACCTCTATCCTTGAATACCTGGCTTTCAAAAGCCACGCCCTTAAAGCCAGCGACTGTAAAGCAGGATGTAAGATCGGCCATTGAGACAGCAGATATTCCCTGAGAGGAAGTCTCCAAGGAGCATCGGCAACCAACCTTACTAGATCTGCGTACCAAGACTGGTGAGGCCAGTCTGAAGCCACCAGAATCCCTTCCACCTCTCTCCAGTTTGCACCATGGTTATATTTTAACCTAATTATTTGAACTTTTTGAGACAATAGCCAGTCGTGCATGGGGATAGGTTGGGGGAGGTTGGGCTGTCTCCCTCTCACCTGTTCCCCATCCACCCATTAGCGGCCATGTGCCTCCAGTGTGAGGACACTAAATTAAGAGTGTAGGACTGCAGATTTAAACAGGGTGCCGTGACGTGGCTCTGCAGCTTTCACATGCGTTTGCAAATGTGTGTCAACTAAACCCCTGTTCTTTGTACCAAGAGACAGGTCTTATTTGGTTGGTGACAGACTGGAAGGTGAGTACATCAAACTGGGGGCTGGCTGACTTTCATGCACCTCTTACAATCCTTCAACCTCATTTTGTGTTTTGTTATAGGGATGGAGACGCCGGGCAACACCAGCTTGGGTCTCATCTAAAGTCCCACCTAGTCCAATATGTTTAAAGCAACCAGGGATGGAGACGCCTTGCTTACAGCTTGGTGCCTCATCTAAAGTCCCACCGTGCGATTTTCGTGCGTTTTTGGTGGATGCAGTTTTTGATTTGACCCTAGTGTTTTCCGTATACAGGGATGGAGACCAATAGCATGACCTGCTTGTCTCATATAAAGTCCCAAAGGAAATAAGGGATTTCAAAAGGCAGTGTGCTTTACAGGCCATGCCCCATATATAAAATTCCTTCCTATCCATATACTGCATCCACCAAGGGGATGGAGGTGTAATGCTTTTCAGCTGGTCTTCTCCAGTTTGCACCATGGTTATATTTTAACCTAATTGTTTGAACTTTTTGAGACAATAGCCAGTCGTGCATGGGGATAGGTTGGGGGAGGTTGGGCTGTCTCCCTCTCACCTGTTCCCCATCCACCCATTAGCGGCCATGTGCCTCCAGTGTGAGGACACTAAATTAAGAGTGTAGGACTGCAGATTTAAACAGGGTGCCGTGACGTGGCTCTGCAGCTTTCACATGCGTTTGCAAATGTGTGTCAAATAAACCCCTGTTCTTTGTACCAAGAGACAGGTCTTATTTGGTTGGTGACAGACTGGAAGGTGAGTACATCAAACTGGGGGCTGGCTGACTTTCATGCACCTCTTACAATCCTTCAACCTCATTTTGTGTTTTGTTATAGGGATGGAGACGCCGGGCAACACCAGCTTGGGTCTCATCTAAAGTCCCACCTAGTCCAATATGTTTAAAGAATCCCTTCCACCTCTATTCTGCGCAGAAGCCTCGGCAGGAGTTTTAGCGCAGGGAATGCATAGATCAGCCGACACTGACCCCAAGGAGCCACCAGTGCGTCTGTGGCTTTGGCCAGAGGATCCCTTGACTTGGCTACAAACCTCTGAACCTTCTTGTTGAGTCGAGAAGCAAACCGGTCGACATTGGGTGTCCCCCTCTGGACACACAGGAGGTGAAACATTTCTGGGTACAGGGACCACTCCCCTTGATCCAACACCTGACGACTCAGGTAATCTGCCTGACAGTTTTCCACACCTGGTATGTGCACTGCAGAAAGGGCTGGAACAAACTTTTCCTCTCAGTCCAGGATCTCCGCCACCTCCCGGGCCGCCAAGACACTCTTGGCGCCTCCTTGATGATTGATGTAAGCCACGGCCGTGACATTGTCCGACTGAATCCGGACTGGACAACCCCGTAAACGAGTTGTCCAGTGACTCCGTCTAAGCTTTATCGCTCTGAGTTCCAAAATATTGATCGGAAGTCTGGACTCTTCTACTGTCCAAGACCCCTGGACGCAGAGCTTCTCCAGAGTCAGGCCCAGATAATCCAATCTTAAGGATGGTATCAGGGCAGATTTTTGAAAAGTGATGTTCCAACCAAACTCTTGCAGAGTCCGTACAGTAAATGTCAAGTCGCCCAACAGGACTGAATGTGAGTCTACTCTTAATAGGAGATCTTTCAGGTACCCCAGTACTGTAATCCCCTGTTGTCACAGTAACGCCATCACTGGAGCCAACACTTTGGTGAAGACCCTGGGGGCAGAGGCGAGACCAAAAGGTAACACCACAAATTGATAATGCTCGTCTCCTACAGTGAAACGAAGAAAACGCTGGTGTCCAGCATAAATAGGGATGTGTAGATATGTGTCCTTGATATCTATGGAGGCCAAAAAGTCTCCTTGGTGTAGACGACACTATCGTGTGAATGGACTCCATTTGAAACTGCTGTACCCGCACAAAGCGGTTCAGAGCCTTGAGGTCTAGGATTGGACGTACTTTGCCTTCTTTCCAGGGCAAAGTAAACAGGTTTGAATAGAACCCCTGAAAGCGTTTCCGAGAAGGAACTGGCACAATCACCCCTTGCGACAGCAGATCTTGCACCGCCTCTCTTAGATCCCTTAAACGGTCTGGCGTAGATTGGACGGGAAGAACCTGTCCGACAGTCGAGACCGGAATTCGATCTTGTAACCCGATCTGATCAGTTTGTGGACCTATTTGTTCTGAATCAAGGAAGTCCATGGTTCTGGAAAGAAGGGCAGACGTCCCCCCCACCCAGAAACTGGTGAGGGCGTCCCTTCCTGCAGGCGAAGATTTGCCCGCAGATCCAGATTAGTCTGTTCTCGGCTTACCCGACCATGTCTTCTTTGAACCTCCAGAAGACCTGAATGGCTTAAGCTCCTTTCTCCTGCGACCCAGAGGTATGAAAGGGCCACCTATGAGCAGTAAATTAAGCCCCCCCTCTAAGTGCCTTGCCCTTGGTGGATTGGGGTAAAAAGGTATTCTTCCCTCCCGTAAGGCCTTTGATCAACTCATCCAGGGAGGATCTAAACAACCTGTCCCAGCAAAGGGAAGGTCAGAAAGAGCCTTTTTGGAAGCCTGGTCCACAGACCAGCTTTTCAGCCACACCATGCGTCTAATAGCAATCCCCACCGCAGACACCCTGGCTACCAGTGGAGCCGCATCCACCGACGCATCGCATATATACAGAAGGGCTTGAACAATTTTCGTTCTGTGCAGAGAAGAGAAACAATTTGACACAGGAAACAGAAAACACCTCGGTCATGCCTAGAACCCCTAGCATCTCCCTTGCTGTCCAGCGATCGTGGACATCAAGAAAATGGCAGCCCAATGCATTCCTATGGGGAACTACCCAATTTCAATGGGAGACTTTTTACATTGATGCAGAGCAGAAAACGACAGCAAAATGGCGGCCCCCACGGTGCGCCATGCGGTCTCCAGGACCCCCCTGCAGAACAGCCGCCCCCCAGAGGTAGGAACCTGCTTGTGGGGGGGAGGTGAAAGCCGAAGGGGGGCCTGGTATCACCAAGAGGCCAGGGGAACGGAGGGATACCCGAGGGTCCGACTTTCCCAGGGAGGGGGCCTACGTCCACCCCAAGACCACCAGAGAATTGGGGGGACACTTACCATAAGACGGTATCAGGTGGACGCCATCTCGGAACAGACTACCTGTCCACCCGGGGTGGGGGTGCTGACGGCCAGGGGGTTTGCTGCGACTCAGGGCATCCAAGGTCGTGTGCTCTCCTGGCGAGGTGTTTCACTTGCGGGCCAGCCCCTGTCCATCAGGGCTCTGTCGTGGCGAGGCCTAGTGCTGGACTATAACCTGCTCACGTTCGCTAGCCAGGCTGGGAGACCTTAAGGATCTAGCATATCCAGTCCGAAACCCAGCCGGCTGTTACTTGTAGTTCTCTCAGGAACACTAATTAAAAAAATTAAAGTCTTACAAAAAGTTTCCCAAAAAAAAAAAAAACCCAGCTAAGAACGAAGTCCCAGCAGGGAACTAGGTCCTACTCCTAAACTAGGCAGAAACAAACTGAGGGCTATAGCAGAGTGTGTCGGTGTATGCCTGCAGGGACTGCCCCATAGGTGTGGTAAAGATTTTTTTCTGCCCAATGTCCCACTCCTGTAGGGGGCAGCATAACCCAATGGTCCAGAAGATATGTAGCTGCGTCTGTCAATGAACGATAGAGAAAAAATGTTTGCTATAACTGCTTATAAAGTGTTAGCTGGAGTTCAGCTTCAATGTGTTAGCGTATCTAAACCTACTAGTACATCTAACTCTACTCTCCCCACAGACTGACAATAGTCTATCTAGAGTGGTTGCACACTAATACAGGAGGTGGAATACTGGCCAGATTGCCAGGTGAAAACAGAGGTGGGAAAGCCTGTAACTGAAAACTAATGCAGCCACTACATCTAATGATTGGTAAGCTGCAATACATTTTTGGTTTTGGGTTTAAATACTTTTTATTTGGAAAATGGGTAATAGATATTGTTGCCAGTCAAGCATATAATAATCAATTGAATGTACAAGTGTATGTGCCTGCAAGATAACAATGAATGTAAATGATTAAAACAAAAAAAAAACCCTTAAAACTGCATCACATGAATCATGGTGCATTCTGGAAATAAATGAACATACAGTGCATCTGGAAAGAATTCACAGTGCTTCACTTTTTCCACATTTTATTATGTTACAGCCTTATTCCAAAATGGATTACAGTCATTATTTTCCTCAAAATTTTATAAACAATAATGACAATGTGAAAAGTTTGTTTGAAATCTTTGCAAATGTATTTAAGAAAAAAAAAAATCACATGTACATAAGTATTTACATCCTTGGCCATGACATTCAAAATTGAGCTCAGGTTCATCCTGTTTACACTGATCATCCTTGATGTTTCTACAACTTGATTGGTGTCCACGGATGGTAAATTCAGTTGACTGCACACGATTTGAAAAGACATACATCAATCTATATAGGGTCCCACAGTTAACAGTGCATGTCAGAGCACAAACCAAGCCATGAAGTCCATGGAATTGTCTGTGGACCTCCGAGACAGGATTGTATATAGGCACAGATCTGGGGAAGGGCACAGAGAAATTTCTGCAGCATTGAAGGTCCCAATGAGCACTGTGGTCGCCATTACCTGTAAATGGAAGAAGTTTGGAACCACCGGGACTCTTCCAAAAGGCACCTGAAGGACTCTCAGACCATGAGAAACAAAATTCTCTGGTCTGATGAAACAAAGATTGAACTCTTTGGCTTGAATGGCAAGCGTCATGTCTGGAGGAAACCAGGCACCGCCCATCACCTGGCCAATATTGTGGGGATGTTTTTCAGCAGCAGGAACTCGGAGACTAGTCTGGATCGAGGGAAAGAAGAATGCAGCAATGTACAGAGACACCCTTGATGAAAACCTGCTCCAGAGCACTCTGGACCTTAGACTGGGGTAAAGGTTTATCTTCCAACAGGACAACGACCCTAAGCAAACAGCCAAGATAAAGGAGTGGCTATGGGACAACTCTGTGAATATCCTTGAGTTGCCCAGCCAGAGCCCAGATTTGAACCTGACTGAACATCTCTGGAGAGATCTGAAAATGGCTGTGCACTGATGCTCCCCATCCAACCTGATTGAGCTTGAGAGGTCCTGCAAAAAAGAATGGGAGAATCTGCCCAAAAATGATGTGCCAAGCTTGTAGCATCATACTCAAAAATACTGGAGGCTGTAATCGGTGCCAAAGCTGCTTCAACAAAATATTGTGCAAAGGCTGTGACTACTTACGTACATGTGATTTTTTTCATTTTTCTATTTTTAATCAATTTAAAAAGATTTCAAACAAACTTCTTTCACATTGCCATTATGAGGTATTGTTTGTAGAATTTTGAGAAAAAAAAATGAATTCAATCCATTTTGGAATAAGGCTGTAACATAAAATATGGAAAAAGTGAAGCGCTGTGAATACTTTTCGGATGCACTTTATAGAGCTCTGGCATTTGGAGAGAGAATACATTACTATATAGTATTAAATAACAGGAACACAGAAGAAAGGCCTTACCTTCCAGGTGATGCCGTGATATATACTTGAGACCTTCATCAAGCAGAATAACAGGCAATGAAATCTTCATGACTACAATCCACTGTGTCCAGTTCAGAGGAGTTACTTGAAAAATAAGCTGTTAATTGTAAAACATTATTTGAAATACAACTGGAAATAAACAGGATTTTTTTTTAGCAAGTTAAGAAACATTCTAAATTCAGATTAACTATTTAGAATTCATGAAACACTGATGTGACGAACAATGAAATGTGATTTGTACATTGCGGTTCTCTGTGCTAAATTACTAACCAAGTATAATGCAATGTGGGATGCAACAATGATATTCAGTAATGCAATGTATAAAGTAATAACGATGTGATAAAAGTGTATTGGGAAAGAGTTTTCTAAATTGAATGGATGCTTTGGGTTACTGTACATTGCACATAATCCATTGAACTAATTGCCCTATTCTAAACATAGATGAGGCATATGCATTACATAATTCAAATAATAGTGTGCTAAGTGGCCAGAGCAACCAATGAGATTTTACTTTACTGAAGTTACACCTGTATAAAAGATTTTGAAGCTCTAAAACAGGGCTTTGTAAAATGATATTTAAATACTATGTACTGTATCTCAACTCTTGTTTCCTGGGAAGAAAGACTTTTCATTTTAAGGACAATAGCTTACTTTTTAATGGACCTGGACAGCTACTGTATATGACTGGATTTTATGTTTTGAAAAAAATTCAATGTAACGCCAACATAACAAATGGAAAAACTTGGTTAATCTGTTACACTTTTGTAAACGTTAACAGAAAAAAAAAAAAAAAAAAGAAAATTTAAGATCTGTTCTGCAATGTGTAATAATTTCCAACACACAGATTACTTTGGCGCTTCACATTACTTAGCCAAAAGTAGCTAATTAAAAGTAATAAAGTGCACTTAGGTGAATAGTGAGCTTTAATAAGTATTTCTATTCTGAAAACATTAGGAGCCTGAGATACATTTTGCATAGAAGGAAATTACAATTGTTCTTCTAGACTTCTAATCTAATATTTTTTTTGTACAACTATAGGGGCCAATTCACTAAAGTACAGCGCATAAAGTATTTTCATTATAGGTTTGAATCTTGCATTATTTTGTTTGTAAACCATAAATTCACAGAAAAGACAGGTGAACTCCAGGTAGACATAAAATACACAAATCAATGCAGTTTTTATTACTAAATTATTTTCCTTTTTTTTTTTAAATGCCAATAGTGTAAGTATCTGAAAGTTTTTTTGGTATTTGCCTCTTCCGATCCCCTATACACTACTTTTCACACTGGAAAGGAAGTCAAACATATGTACTGCATGCAAATATGATGACAATGGAACATGTGGATAGGAGGAGACAGCAGTCAGTCTACTGCTGCTCTTGCACTCTGAACTGCAGGCAGGGATGGAGAAAACACCACTGTATTTATAAATTGAGAAAGTGCTGTCATATTTCAGATTGTGCTATGTGGCAGGGAAGTGTTACTCCAAGAACTGGATGGACAGATAAACCATCCTTGTATTTCTTCTGAATATTTAACTTTCTATCTGGAGTTAAGCTTTAAGACACATCTAGCTGGTGCATGAAATGAGTATTGTGGAAAGCATAGGATGAAGAAAGATGAAGAGGTGGAATAAAACAATGCTTAAAGTAAATCATGGCAAACACACAGGGCTGCCACTGCTGCCCTACTTCTGAAAATACTAGTTGCTTGGCTGTCATTTGGACCCTTTTGGCACAATACAGTTCAGTGACCCATGATAACTGTGGATAAGGACTTCCAACTTTACTTTGAATTTTGAGATCGGTGTACTTTTTCTGGATTAGTGATTAAAAAAATTGAATCCAGGGGTCAGCATAACAGAGAGGCATGTAGCATTTTCAGGTCAGCTATTGGTAGCATCTGCTTGTTCTCATGACAGGTTTACTTTCATGTAACTATTTACCCACTTGAGTCCCCACCTAGTTGCTGTATAAAACAGCACATTGGGGGCAGGGGCGGGGGGGGGGGGGGTGCAAAGTGGTCTGGATTAAGTCTGGTCCAATGACCAGATCCGGAAGCCCAGGAAGGAAAATATGCAAAATGAATCTCCTCAGCTCTTTGGACATGTCTAGTATGCTAAAAGTCTGCAGAGGTGAAGGGTGCATTCTACCTTACAGCATAAACATAAAAACACTGACTCCTGGTGCACAACTACCTGTGTACAGTGGAGCATGCATACAGATGCAAGTCCCCCAACGGCAGCAATAATCATGAGTTTGTTTCAGTTTTATGCAGCAGGCTCCTGGCTTTACTGTTAAAGGTTATCTATTCAATTAAAAAAAATACAGAAAAAAAGAACAAATGTGCAGCGCTAGTGATAAATGAGAGTCCGACTAAAATTGCAAAAAGTCCCATGTAAAAATAATTAGTGATAAAGAGATCCAAGTATAATTAAACATAGATGGTGCGACTAATCCCAAATCCAATGAAGGTATATGTGAATTGCGCTCACCAGATGGATGGGACCCCAATGCTATACAGCAAGGGGGTCAAACAGGCTTAAAGGGTAAAGCTGTATCCCAACAGATTTCACCGACCATAGAGGGAGATGTACGAATCCTTGATAGATGTGATCAATCAGAGACTCCACTCCCAGATGGTAGATGGTAAATCAAAAAAGAAGGGGGATATACATAGCGTAATATTGCTAAAAAACTGGTTAATTGATAAAATAGCCGATACACTTACAGACATCCGTAATGAAATGGCATATCAAGCAGCTATTCCCAACACCAATGCATGCAGCTAATCACACCACCAATGGAGATATATGTGAATTGCGCTCACCAGATGGATAGGACCTCCAAGCTGTACAGCGAGGGGGTCAAATGGGCTTGAAAAGGGTATGGATATATCCCCACAAGATTCACAGACCACTGAAGATGATGAACAGGTCCTTGGCGGATGTAATCGTCAGAATCTCCACTCCCAAGTGATGGATGATATATCAAAAAAGAGGGGGGGTATACATAGCGTAATATTGCTAAAACTGGTTTATTTAGTAAAATAGCCGATACACTTACAGACATCCATATTCAAAAGGCATATCAGAGGACTTCAGTCAGCTCAGCTGTATATGCTTGATATGCCTTTTGAATACGGATGTCTGTAAGTGTATCGGCTATTTTACTAAATAAACCAGTTTTAGCAATATTACGCTATGTATACCCCCCCTCTTTTTTGATATATCATCCATCACTTGGGAGTGGAGATTCTGACGATTACATCCGCCAAGGACCTGTTCATCATCTTCAGTGGTCGGTGAATCTTGTGGGGATATATCCAAACCCTTTTCAAGCCCATTTGACCCCCTCGCTGTACAGCTTGGAGGTCCTATCCATCTGGTGAGCGCAATTCACATTTATCTCCATTGGTGGTGTGATTAGCTGCATGCATTGGTGTTGGGAATAGCTGCTTGATATGCCATTTCATTACGGATGTCTGTAAGTGTATCGGCTATTTTATCAATTAACCAGTTTTTTAGCAATATTACGCTATGTATATCCCCCTTCTTTTTTGATTTACCATCTACCATCTGGGAGTGGAGTCTCTGATTGATCACATCTATCAAGGATTCGTACATCACCCTCTATGTTCGGTGAAATCTGTTGGGATACAGCTTTACCCTTTAAGCCTGTTTGACCCCCTTGCTGTATAGCATTGGGGTCCCATCCATCTGGTGAGCGCAATTCACATATACCTTCATTGGATTTGGGATTAGTTGCACCATCTATGTTTAATTATACTTGGATCTCTTTATCACTAATTATTTTTACATGGGACTTTTTGCAATTTTAGTCGGACTCTCATTTATCACTAGCGCTGCACATTTGTTCTTTTTTTTCTGTATTTCTTATCACTTTATGGTCTAGTGATTAGTGCTAGCCGCTTCCTACACGTTTTTAGTTAGCGCATTATCTTATTTATTCACTTTATCTATTCAATTACTTGTATGTGACTTGGGAGTAGAGCATCCCCCTCTCCACCGGAGCTTCCCCATATCTGGGAGCCCAAGACCACAATAAACACTATGAGCATGGTGAGTGGGAGTCTGCTGAGTGTGAACCAAGAAGTGATCAGCTTGGAGCTGTCAAAATCTGGGCTCTAAAATCTGGTGCACAGAGGTAGAGGGCTGCAGACATAAATTAACAGAAACTTGCGCGTGGAGTGCACGTTTATGTAAACAGTTTTGCAACACATTAAATCCTAGAAATGGCCATACACGTCATAAGTATGTGAGTAATAGTTCTGGCTCCCTAATCTACAGTAAATGCTACACTTATAAGCTGTAAAAGTCATTTTGTGGTTTTGATGCTTAATATATTTGATATTGGTTTACTCGACAAAACCTAATTTTTTTTACAAACAAATCATGTGCACCAAAATTCATTGTACTGCATTTCTTTTATAAAAATAGGATTTTTTGTACTTATTGTAAAATCCTTTTCTCTGAGGTCACCAACACAGCTCCATATTCTTTACCATAGGGTTTTGCTGCCCTCTAAAAGAGTAGAACTAGGCAGACAACATAAAAGCTTGGCTACGCCCCATGGGCCGTCCTTGGCTGGCATAATCCTCCTCTCTGCTTTGAGATATTCAGCTTTGCAACAAGCAGTAATAGAAGCATAAAAACTCCTTAGAAGGGTGGGTGCTGCATCTGTCAATGAACTTAGAGAAAAGGGTTTTACGGTGAGTACAAAAATCCTATTTTCTCTTCTGTTCATTGACAGACAGCTCCATATTCTTCACCATAGGGATGTCCCACAGCAGTGCCAAACATAAGGGGTGGGAATAACAAACCCAAAGCTAAACACAAGCCAATCCAGGAAATGGTAGCTAAACTAAAACAGGAGCCCAACTTGAAATACATTCTTAAGAGGGAAAAACAGACCCATTAAATCGCAGCATGGAAAACTTTGCAGCCAAAGGAGGCATCTGCAGATGCCAAAACATCCACTCTATAAAACTTTGAAAAAGTAGGCACTAACGACCAAGTGGCCATTGTGCACACCTGCGCCACTGACTACTGATGACAGGAAGGGCCAAGAAGCACTAAGTGTCCGAGTAGAATGTGCAATCACAGGGAAAGGGGGGAACTCGACTCTTAAGTGAATAAGCCTGGATCACCAACTGTTCATCTAACAATGGCAGCAAAGGAAGACCCTTTTGTCGACCGTCTAATCAAAAAGAGCAAGTTTGACCCACAAAAAGGACTCAGTGGCTGCCAAATAGACCCGAATATCTCTAACAATACCCAGAGTATGCAAGGCATGAGCCGGCCTGAAACACAAGGACGTCAGCACAACGTCCTCATTCAAATGGAAATCAGAGACAACCTTCGGGAGGAACAACACCCATGGTCGCAGGACCACCTGATCCCTGTGAACCACCAAATAGGGAGAACAACAAAACAAAGCCGCCAACTTTTACACCCTGCGAGCAGAGGCGATAGCCACAAAAAAAGTAAAGGGATCTCCTGTATGTCTTCAAAGGGAGGTTTTTGAAGAACCAACAGAACCAGGTTCAAATCCCACGGTGGCAGAGGAGAACCTACAGGCAGAGTAAAATTACAAACCCCTTGAAGGTATGTACGCACGAATGAATGGGAAGCCAAAGGTCTTTGAAAAAAGACCGCCAAGGCAGACACTTGGCCTTTCACTTTGCACAAGCCAGTTTCTGATCAACACACCGTTGAAGAAAGGCCAAAACCTGAGCCACAGAAAAAGGAACAAGGATTGACTCTTCGAATCTCAGACCAGGAAATGTACGCCTTCTATGTCCGATGATAAAGCTTTTTAGATGTAGATTTCCTCGCCTTCAACATGATCAGAATCACTGAGCCAGACGAGCCCCTGTCCTTCAGCACCTAACCCAACAGCCAGGCTGTCAAAGCAAGCGACCATAAAAAAAGGATGGAAGATCGGCCATTGAGACAACATATTGTCCCTGAGAGGAAGCCTCCAGGGGACATCAGCGACCAGTCCCACCAGGTCGGTGTACCAAGACCAGCAAGGCCAGTCCAGAGCCACCAGATTGACCGAAATTCCTTCAGCCCTGATCCTGTGTAGAAGTCACAGAAGAAGCTTGAGCAGGAGAAAGACGTAAATCAGATGGTACCGGCTCCATGAAACCACCAGAGCATCAGCGACGTCTGCCAGAGGATCTCATGACCTGACCACGAACCTCGGCATCTTTCTGTTGAGCCGAGACGCCAACAGATCTATCTTGGGGATGTCCCACCGCAGACAAATCTGAAGAAACATGTCCGGATGGAGGGACCATTCCGCCAGGTCCAGCGCCTGACGACTCAGGTAATCCCAGAAATGTGCATGGCAGAGAGGGCCGGAACAAACTGTCAAGTGGGGGCTATGTCGCGTCTGACCAATCGTGGAGCTACGTTCTGCGCGCGCTCGCTGGCCAGGCTGAGGGGACCACTGGAACTTTAATAGTCCAGCCCAAAGAAGATCTCCACAGGAAAAAAACAGGAAGAAACCCAAAAACAAAAAAACGGTAAAAAAAAAAAAAAATAGACAAAGCCAGGACCTAGGGCCCAGCAGGGAGACTAGGTCCTACTCCTGAACTAGGCACACAAAAACTGAGTATCTCCAAGCAGAGAGGGGGATAATGCAAGCAAGTAACAGGAGCGCAACAAGAACACCAGGAGCCCCACCTGAAAAAACACACCCCCAAATAGGTAGACCCTCTAAACAGCAGCCTGCAAAACCTTGCCACCAAAGGAAGCATCTGCAGATGCCAAAACGTCCACTTTATAACATTTTTGAAAGTTTGCACCGACGACCAAGTGGTCGCCTTGCATACTTGTGACACTGATGACTGATGATGAGAGCTCAAGAAGCACTAAGTGCTCAAGTAGAAAGCTCCGTCACAGGGAAAAGAGGAACCTGACCCATTACAGAATAGGCCTGAATCACTGTCTGTCTGATCCACCTGGAAATGGTAGCAGAAGCAGACAGCCTCTTCCTTAGTCCAGCCATATTCACAAAAAGAGTCTGACCTCCCAAAGGACTCAGTGGCAGCCAGATACACCTGAATCGCATAAACCGCATCCAGGGCATGCAAAACAAATTCCTTGGGATGAGAAGGCCTGGGACACAAGAAAGGCAACACAATGCCCTCATTCAAATGGAAGTCAGAGACAACTTAAGGTAGGAACAATGGACATGGACAAAGGGCGGAGTCCATTGCGTCATACGTCACATCCGGTCCTTGAACATCGGGCCGTGGAACGCGGAAAATTCCCGGCGTGCCTATACTGATCGAGAACAGCCTACACCGTGAGTTTCTACACTTGCCTTTGCTCTCTACAATTGTATATTGCATCATGGGGCTCCCTCTCTTTTCTCTATGAAATTAACCAGCTTGTGCCTGCTCGGATGATGGGAGGAACCCCTGGAACCTTATGTAATCGGCTCCACTGCATCTGCAACAACAGGTTGTATATAAGTGGCGACACCTAGTGGCCACACAGGTTATGCAACTTTTCTCATTCACGGATTGGGAAATTCTTAAACACTTTTTCATTATTTGCACTTTACAAGAATTCCCAGATTTAACAACTTTTATTTACAGTAAACACTGATGTTTTATTAGACTCGCACTGTATATATATTTGGAATAAATTATCACTCTTTTTTCTAACTCTTGTTTATTTGCACATAAGCACTTTGCACGTGGTCACTGCACACAGTTGGATTAAGTTCCTTTCCAAGTGGGATAATATCTTTGTACACTCATTTTATTTTGCCATTTTATTAAGTTTGAAATTTATCACTTGGAGTTACTATATTAGTTGATTTGACACTTGGTCACTCACAGGTAGCGCCGTATCAACCTCTTTGCACTTCCATTTAATGGACAAAGAATCACCTTATCTTTGTAGACCACAAAATAGGGAGTACGACAAGATAAATCCACCAGTTCAGACACCCCGCGAGCAGGAGGTCACCTTCTGGGAAACCACAAGCAAGGAAATCTCCTGAATATTCTCAAATGAAGGCTTCTGGAGAACAGAGAGTACCAAGTTCAAGTCCCACAGTGGCAAAGGAGATCGCACCGGAGGAGACATGTGTTGAACACCTTGAATGAAGGTACGGACCAAAGAATGCGTGGACAGGAACCGCTGAAATAAGATCGCAAAAGCAGACACCTGGCCCTTTATGGTGCTCAAGGCCAACTTCTGCTCAACACCCTGTTGAAGAAAGGCCAAAATCCGAGCCACTGTAAAGGATCGAGAGCGAGTGCCTAGAATAGTCGGAATTACCAACCCTGGCAAACTTCTATCCCCTAACACCAGGCTTGCATTAGCCAGGCTGTCAAATCCAGCGATGGTAGAGCAGGATGCAAGATTGGCCCTTGGGACAACAGGTCCTCCCTGAGAGGAGGTCTCCATGGGAATGGGATGTCCGTGACCAGCCGCACTAAGTCGGCGTACCAGGACCAGTGAGGCCAGTCCGGGGCAACCGGAATGATCAGTATCCCTTCCGCCTCTGCACAGGAGCTGCGGAAGAAGTTGGAGCGGAGGGAATATGTAAATCAGACAATACTGGCTCCACAGCGCCACCAGGGCATCTGTGGCGCCTGCCAGAGGATTCCCTGACCGTGCCATTAACCTCACAACCTTCCTGTTGAACCGAGACTGCAAGAGATTGACGTAAGGGGTACCCCATCGCCACACAGCAGATGAAACACGCCTGAGGTAATCCGCCTGCCAATTGTCCACCCCTGGAATGTACACGGCTGAGAGTGCCAAAACGTGGCTTTCTGCCCACCGGAGGAGGCCACAGACTTCCAGTGCCACCAGCACACCTTTTGTTCCCCCTGGTGATAGACATAAGCTACTGCCGCAGCACTGTCCGATTAGACCTGTACCGGGCACCTCAGGAGACGTTTCATCCAGTGTTCCAGGCACAGCCTGATCACCCGCAGTTCCAAGACATTAATCAGTAATCTGGACTCCTGCAGCATCCAACATCCCTGAGCCTATCTCAGCCCCAGGACACCTCCCCACCCAGACAGGCTGTCATCTGTTGTGACCACTGCCCAATACAAGGGGAGAAAGGACTTTCCCTGATGAAGGGCCAGAGATTGAAGCCATCAGATCAGAGAAACCCTGGCCTCCAGGCTCAGACAAATCTGATTATCCAGAGAATTTGGAAACTTGTCCACTTTAACAGGATCTCCTTCTAGAAGAGCCTTGGATGGAACTAAGCAAATGGGACCGCCCATCAGGCCCAGCACCCACATGCAAATCCGAAAGGGAGGACCACCTGTGAGCCAGCAACAGATGAATCACGGAATGCAACTTCTGTAGTTTCTCCAGAGGTAGGAACACTTTGGCCAGTGCTGAATCCAGAGTCAGATCCAGGTAATCTAATTTTCTGGACGGGGTAAGGGCAGACTTCTGGTAGTTCAGGAGCCAACCAAACTCCTGTAAGGTCTGGATTGTGATCGCCGCATCGCCCGTCACGGCAGACGAGGACTCTGCCCTCAAGAGGTGGTCGCTCAGATAATCTAGCACAGCTAGACGCATTTGACGCAACAATGCCAAGAGTGGGGCCAACACCTTTGTGAAGACCCGAGGAGCGGAGGGGAGACCAAAGGGTAACGCCACAAACTGATCGTGCTCCTCCCCAACAGCAAAACGGAGGAAACGCTAGTGTCAAACACAAATCTGAATGTGCAGGTAGCCATCTTTGATGTCGATAGAGGCCAGGAAATCCCCTTGATGCAGGGAAGCCACGACTGATCGAATGGATTCCATCCTGAACTTCGGCACCCACACAACAATTCTTGAGGTCCAGAATCAGACGAACCTTGCCCCTCTTTTTCGGGAGGGTAAACCTATTTGAAACAAGCCCTTGAAACCGTTCCGCAACTGAAACCGGGACGATTACCCCGACACAAAAGGTCCTGCTTTTCTATCAGCCAGGTCTTTAACCACTTAAGCCCCGGAAGATTTTACCCCCTTCCTGACCAGGGGGTATTTTGCGATTCGGCACTGCGTGACTTTAACGGACAATTGCGCGGTCATGCGACGCTGTACCTAAACGAATTTGACGTCCTTTTTTTCCCACAAACAGAGCTTTCTTTTGGTGGTATTTGATCACCTGTGCGATTTTTTGATCACGCGCTATAAACAAAAAAAGAGCGTCAATTTTGCAAAAATAACAATATTTTTCACATTTTTTTATATGAAATTCCCCCCCAAAAAAAAGTAAAAATCAAAATTTTTTAAAATTTTCGGCCAATTTGTTTTATGCTACATATGTTTGGTAAAAAAAAAAAAAAAAAAAAAATCGCAAAAAGCGTATTTTGATTGGTTTGCGCAAAAGTTATCGCGTTTACTAACAAAGGGAAAGATTTTTGTCATTTTTGTTGTTTTTTTTTTTAACGCGTAATGGCGGCGATCTGCGATTTTTTTTGCGGTACTGCGACATTGGGGCGGACAGATCGGACCCTTGACTGACATTTGTGACACTTTTGGGGTTACCAGTGACATTTCTACAGTAATCAGTGCTATACATATGCACTGTTACTGTAAAAATACACTGGTTGTGAAGGGGTTAACTTTATTTGGAAGGGAGGGGCTGTGTGTATCCCTAGGGGCGTGCTTTCTACTGTGATTGGCTGTGGGTTGAGCTGTAAGGACACTGATCAACGGATCTACATACTAGATCCGTTTTATAAGTGTCTTTACAGCGAGGAGAATGACAGGCAGCTTGTTTACACAAGCTGCCTGACATTCTCCCTCTCCCCCGCCGATCGCCGAGTGACCGGCGGACATCGGGTCCGCTGGTCACACGCGCGGGGGGGTCCGTGACCACGCGGGGGCGCGCGCTCGCTCCCTAGACCCTCACAAGCTAGTGACGTAGCCCTACGTCACTTTGCCTGTGAGGGGCTGACTGCCGACGTAGATCGGCGTTAGGCAGTCGGCAAGTGGTTAAAAGCCGGGGATTCCTCCACTGGAATCATGGTTGCCTTGTTCATACCTGGAAACAGGAGGGTCCACCACTGGTGAAATGGTCCACTTCTTTAGAAGCCATTTCTCAAAGGGATACTGCACCGCAAAATGTTTAGGGACCACAAAGGGAAGTTTTGGGCGCTCCCAATCCTTGTAGACAAATTTGTCAAAGTAGGTAGGATAAGAAAAGGCTTTGGCAAAATGAGACGGCCACATCCACAGCTGCCTCAGCAGCATCCTCTATTATCCTCTCAGCAGCATCCCCCAGCTCCTTCTCATGCGCTGCTGCGATCGTGGAGTCATCCTATCAGACAGATCAGGGAGTTTGGCTCACATGCCCACGGGCCGGGCCACGTCCACAGCAGCAGAGCCAGATTCAAGATCAGATGAGACCGATGAAGTAGAAGAGGGCGGGGGCGCTTCCTGCCAGTTTAATTTCCAAAAGCCACCTCCAGGAGGGGGGGGGGGGATGAGGTGGGAAGCTGTGCTCTTGAGACTCCACGAGGAAAAGAGGGTACCCACAGACCAAAATCTTTACGGCACCGCCAGAGGACCCACCTGTACAGAGCCAGAACCCCCGCACTGCAGTAGAGAAGGGGACACCCAACCAGGACTCCACCTGATTTGGATGTAAATACCCTCAAATTAAAGCTGAAAGTCTGCAGTTAAAGCACATCTTGTTTGTTTCATTTCAAATCCATTGTGGTGGTGTATAGAGCCAAAAAGATTCGAATTGTGTCCATGTCCCAATATTTATGGACCGGACTATGTATTTTAATGTACAATGTATTTTGTTACATTGGGAAAAATTTCAGAAAACTGCATTTTTTTCAAATTTTTTACTATGTATTGCCACAAAAAAAAAAAGTATATGTAACCAAATTTGCTGGCAAATTAAAACCCTATACTTCCCCCAGAAAATGATGTAAAATATGTCAGGATAGACTACGAAATCTAAAAAAGTATTAAAAGGTGGAACAGAGACAAGGGGACTTAAGGAGATTTAGGGCGCAAAAGGCCTGGGGACTCAGTGGTTAAATAAGAATTAGTTAATGCACCTTTGAGATATCTACATACATGAACGGAATGTCCTGTTGAGAAATTATTCAATAAAACAATCAACACTAATAAAAACCCTTACAGTTTAATTTATCTTAAGTACAAATATTACTGAATTTGATTTTTTTTAAATCAACTTTCCCAGAAAAAAATAACAAACAATATCTACCGGCATTGGTTTCACATAGAGGATCAAGAAGTGCAGTGCCATGGACATGATGATTGCACCCAGAAGCCAGATGTTAAGCCAAGGTGGCATCCTCATTAAAGACTGGTTTTCAGATAGACTGCAGATATTAAATTGAGATAAGTGAGTTGTGCATTGGCTTATTTTGTGAAATACAGTTAGTTACATTATGACAACTTGAGGATTCTCCTTGATCTCTAAAGTGCTGGATATTTTCCCAGAGACCTATATAAACAACATGGTTGTGGAGGGGGAGAGATTGGCTTTACTAATCAGTTACAAGTCAGTTGGCACCTTCCCCATTGTCAAAATTGTACAGAAAGGTGGGGGGGGGGGGGGCGCCAAATCTGTCCACATTAGACAGAGATGGGACCAAAGGGGATTTAAATGTGCCACTAATGCAATCATTTTTTCCAAATTCAGTCCGTATTTAAAAATTGATAAAAAAGTTTTTATTTCATATATATTAAAAACAGACTTACATGTTGGTTACAGTTTTATACATAAAAATTTTGCACAAAAATGGAATGCTTAGATAACAGAGCCCAAAATGGGACTATACAGAATGAGCAAGAAGTTGCTGGAACTACGCGTTTCGCTGTAAAAGGCTTCTTCAGGCTCCAGCTATTTCAAAGTATTCTTAATATATATAGAAAATCTATAGAACAGACAATTTATATGTTACCACATAGAATACATATATTAATTGCCAAAGTCAATACTTTCATATCAATGTTCTCAAATTAAAGCTCCTGAAAATTCTTACTCATTCTGTATTGTCCCATTTTGGGCTCTGTTATCTAAGCATTCCATTTTTGTGCAAAATGTTTATGTATAAAACTGTAACCAATATGTATGTCTGTCTGTTTTTAATATATATGAAATAAAAACTTTATCAATTTTTAAATACGGACTGAATTTGGAAAAAATTATTGCATTATTGGCACATTTAAATCCCCTTTGGTCCCATCTGTCCAATGTGGACAGACTTGGCGCCCCCCCCCCCACCTTTCTGTACAACCTATATAAACAACTAATAAAAAGGGCGGTTGAGAAACAGAATGCAGACTTTGGAAGTTTTGAGCAGCTATTGGTGTAATTAACATTACATTTTTCATTCCACCTGCACCAAAATTATTTCTTGATATTTATAGTGAAAAGTTATTTTAAAAAAAATGCAATATTTCTTTTTCGAGAATTCTCTTTTATACTTCAATAAATTCTTGGATGAATTATTTTCACTGGGAGGTCTAGCATCTTTATTTTTCCCATGAAGAAAAATACAAGGCAGATTAAAATCTATTTAGCTGGGAAATCATTTATATTGACTTTGCTTTATCAAAACTATTATATCAGCGTCATGAAGTACTTAACATTCCTTGTATGGTAATATGAAATGTTATTTAAAGAACCACAAAGATATTTATTACATCAACCAGTGCAATGTCAGCTTGCTTTGTTTTTAATGATAATATACAGAATTGGAAAATAAGTCTCTCGAAAATAAAGAGTCTAAAAAAAAGTCCATCCTCCCATCTCTCTGCTTATGGTATGTAAATGCTGTAACCGTCTTGCCTTATTTAGTAGTTTGAATACACTCTTGTATAAAATGACAATATAAACTTCGCATTGAAATTGCTCACTGTTCTTCCCTAGTTCTCCTAAAATCCCCTATCATACCCACATAAAAAGATGATTGTAATTTTAACAATTTTGAACAAGTTGTATGTGGAAATTGCTCTAAAGGCTTGTCCACCAAAGATGCCCCCCCCCCCCCAGTCAAAGAAGCCTAATGAGGTGAATGTTCTGAAATTAGTAAAGATAGGCAACATTATTTTAAATGGCTTTACCTCTATATAATCATTATTTACCTGTTGAGGGCATTACACATCTCGATGGTTACCAGCACAGACAGGGCCATGGTAGTGGGATAGCGAGACTCAAACACTTCACAATCAATTCCTTCAAATAATGGATTTTCAGGGGTACACTTCATGAAGTGTCTCTATAAGGAATATAAGAAAAATCATTATGAACATCAGTAAGGGATCTAAATGAACTCTAGGGTTTAGGTGGAACTTCAACCCTTGGTGTGGTTGGAGGTAAGTAACTGGTCAATAACATTCCACTTCATACCTCAATTCAGACAAAAGTGCGAGTGTGTGCCATTACTGTCCACTTCTACCTTCCTGTGGTTGAATTCTCAGTTTTAAATTATTTTATAAGGGAATTTCTGCATGCCCATTGGAAAAAGCAGATCAGTAATATCTAGATCAGTGTTTCTCAACCATTTATCAGTCAAGGCACCCTTTAAAAGTTATGGGCATTCTCAAGGCACCCTTTAAATTTGTGAACAGTCTTGAGGCACCCTTTAAAAATGATAGGTCTTCTTAAGGCATCCCATTCTTAAATGTAAAAAACTATTCTAATAGTTTTGCATAACATAGCAACATTCACACAAGTAGGACACCCAGTGTTAGAGGTGATTTATTCATCCATAGCAAATACACTTTTGCAAACTGGTACTGATTAGTATTGCAATGTTTCTCTTCTCCCGCCATTTTTTTTCCATTGATCAGCTAAGATGCCCTCAAGAATTTTGTAATGGTACCCAATGAAAACCCATGGCTTTGTATAACTAAAAGGCAGTTTTATCTACACGCAGCTTGTATAAAATGGGGCAATTTTTAGGCATTTTGCCAAGGCACCGCTGAAGAAACCTCAAGGCACCCCAGGGTGCCTGGGAACCCTGGTTGAAAAAGGCTGATCTAGATGCATCTCAAACTGGTTCTTTTAGGGTCTGTGTCAATGAGATTTCGGTTTCTGTCAATAATATTGGTTTGAGATGATTCTGAGATTGTTCAGAATTCATTGACCGGTGCATTTGATCTCCTACATGTGGGTAATACTAGTTAGCTGACCAAATCAAGTAATGTGACTGGTCTGTCCTCTAGTGACATTTTTCTGCACAGAAAAAGTGACACTAAACTATATAGTTACTCTACAAAAATAATCCATACACATACACTACTTAAAGGAATTCTATTTTTTTTCTTCATCTAATTTTTTTTACTAAGTTTATTTGCCTCATTAAAACATTTTTACACCTTCTCCTTGTAGCTGAACCTTTTTTCCCCTCATTTCCTTTTGTTTGGAACAAGCAGCGCACGTTAGTTGTGGTCATGTGCACTGCTCTACGCACACTACCAATCCCATAGCCCCTAGGCCAGGGATCTTCAAAATACGAACCTCCAGCTGTTGCGCAACTACACATCCCACGAGGCATTGTAAAACTCAGACATTCACAGACATGACTAGGCATGATGGGAATTGTAGTTCCTGAAATAGAGGGCCATAGTTTGAAGACCCCTGCCCTAGGCCATCTCAGGAGAGATGGCGCCTACATTCTCACATACAGTGGGACCATGGAAATGAATGTAGTCACCCTCTAACAGAAATTCTGATCACAGCAGAAAAAAGAAAAAAAAAAGAAAGATTTGGAGGAGGCTGAAAGCAACAAAAAGTTCTCTCGCCCCCTTTTTTTGTGTTCAGAATACATACTTAAATATAATTTTTTTTTTCTCCAACCTTTTGACATTTCTTGTCTGCTGCCACTTGTCCGCATCTGCTCATCATTGCTCCATTGCTCTGGACTGGCCACCTGACCACGATAACGGCAGACTACGCCTGTACAAGGTGTTTTGGCGCAGCTGCTTGCAATTTCAACCAGGGATGAATGTGTTAGGGTGGCAACGCAAGAGCACAATTTAGAGACAGTTATTACCCCATAACAGTAAGTGCCTGAGCACTTGCATAGCAGGATGAATAGATTTTAATGAAAGCTACATATGGTAAAATATTAAAAACAACCTCAAAAACTACTTTACCAGGTTAAGGATTATATGAGATTTTATTGATGGGGTTTATATATACCACTTAAACTCACAAGTGCAATCAGCACAACCTTCCAGCACAAATGTGTAAAACAATAAATAAATCAATAAGCCCCCGTTCACATAGAGGCGACCTGTGAGGCGACCTGGTCGCCTCACAGGTCGCCGCAGGTCGCCTTCCATAGGGAAGCTGCGGACCCGTTCTAATAGGAGCGACACAAGTCGCTCCGACTTAGAAAAAGGGTCCGGAGCTTCTTTGGGGCGACCAGGAGGCGACCGCCATAGACTTCAATGTTCTGAAGTCTGTGGCGGCCGCTCCGAGGTCGCGGCGCGCTGCTCGCACCGCGACCTCGGAGGTCGCCAGCCGAAGTCGGATCGCCCCTATGTGAACGGGGGCTAAGCAAAAGATGCTCCCCATTCCTCCAGTGATGATATCATTACCGATGTTGCTGCTAAAACACTAAACAGGCGATTTCACAACACCCTCTCCATCTCCAAATCAAACATAAAAAAGAGCAGTGCAACTATATCAAACTAACATAAAAAAAAAAAAGGCACTTGTGTAAATATGACTCTATACAAATAGTGATGATCTCAGTCCAAAGCATAAAATAAAATATTTTAATAGTCCCAATAATCTTGACAATTAATCCTCCTCACAGGAGAACCATAGTGCTCTCTATCTCATAAATTTAATTAATGGCGCCAAGGGATTATAAAAATTTACAAAATCTCAAAGAAAACAAACTTCAATTATTTGTATTAACCACAGCTCACCACATCAAAATGGCCGCGGTATAACGTAATGGGCTTGGCTCTTTCCTCCTATACACGTTACGACCATGATTGGGCCGTCCTCAGTAGGCCTTTTTTTATGGCCTAGAGGTACGTCCTACATATTGGATACCATAAGAGCATTCCAACATATACACTACACCTTTAGTGTTGCAAATGTTCCACTGAGCCCTGGTTCACATTTGTGCGATTGCGGAGATCGCATGTAATTTGGAGCGCACTGTTCCTAAATTACATGCGATCTCATGTGCGGTGCGAATTTCAGCCATACACTTTTTATGGCTGAATTCGCACTGCATCCGCACTAAACTCGCACATGAGGCTTTTTTGTATTCACAGCAGAATCGGATCGCATAGTGGTTCACACTAGTGCAATCCGATTCTGTGCGAACATGCAGATCGCACTGCGATATGCGATCGCAACTGGGGGTGTCGTTAACTTTTAATTGACACCCCCTGTGTATCGCATATGGCAGTGTGAACTGCCAGAGGTTCGGATGTGATGTGGGATCACGCTGCATATTCGCAGCTTTCCCGCATCGTAACAAATGTAAACCGGGACTAAAGGTTGCTTTCTTTTTTGTATGTTTATATAATCCTTTTTAGAGAGGTTCTCACCTTTGTGTTTTTTAATATGCAGTAATTCTGGTGGCTGAATATGGTGATAGGAAAGAAAACATTGCGCGACCAGGAGGAGGAGTTTCATAAGAGATTGTCATAAGCGATGTCTGACCCTGTAGTTGGGTCTAATCTGGAGGTGAGCAGGTTTTTCACCTAGAGGTGAAGGTTCACATGACACAAGATGAAGATGGAAGAGTTTTGAATCACTTATCACACTGTGGTGTTTGTCACAATTCATTGGGACTATTTTACATATTTTATTTTATGTTTTCGACTGGAATCATTGTATTATTTGAATAGAGTCAGATTTACACAAGTGCATTTATTTATTTTTCATGTAAGTTTCATATAGTTGCACTGTATTTTTTGATGTTTGATTTAGGGTTTAGATATATTTAATAATTTTGACTTGGCCGTAAACTTCATACCTTAAAATCTGGTACGGGCAAGGACCACGTCTTACACAATGGGCTCGTACCATTAGGCAATTGGATACTGCAAAGCTTTTGAGGACATGTCCCATCACCCCCCCCCCCCCCGCCCCCAATATCCCACTATGTGAGCACTCAAGTTTTGTCGAAAGCAATGCAGTGTAATAAAGAGAGTTTAGGGAGAGTGGCCTTTTTCCTGTACGGTACTCCAAGTTATGGAATTTACAGGCAAGTCAGGATTCCTCCTATCTTAATTGTACAGTACAGGACACAGGCAATTTATTTATACACGATGGGAAGTCCACAAACAATGAATACAAGGGTGGGCAACAACTAAACAAATGGAACTGCGCCAAAAGGCCCATGGAGCGACAGGGATTAAAACTCAAGTTCAGAGTGTTGCTGCAAGAACATTGCAGCTGTAAGCTGCATGTGCAGAAAATTAAATTTCCACCTGATAAAACTTTGAAAAAGTAGGATCTGAAGACCAAAGTGGTGGCCTTACAGAGTTGAGCGACAGCGGCTTGGTGCCTAAAGGCCCATGATACTCCGACAAACCTGGTAAAGTGGGTGAATAACAGCGCAGGAGGGGGTATTCATTTCATGTAATCAAATTCCTTATCCACCATGCATGGGTGGATTTTGAACCAGGATGTCCCCTGCGAGGCACCAAGGGAAGAACAAACAGGGATACTGTATGTCTAACGGAAACAGTAGCTTTTAAGAATGTCTCTGACTATGTCCAGGCAATGCAGAGAAACTTGCTTCGGATGCTTAGGAGCATGGCACAAGTATGAACAATGTCCTCAATGAGATGAAACGACCTTTGGAAGAAAGGATGGTTTTGGGCATAATACAACATTGTCATTAAGAAGTATAAGGATAGACCACCAGTTCAGGGACACGTCTAACAGATTTCATAGCCATCAAAAAGGCTGCTTTAAAGGGGGCATGACATGGGAAACACATTGAATAAAACTTTTTACAAGGGAATGCGAAGCCAAAGGTATTTGTAAAAGGATGGATAAGGCTGAAACCTTCCCTTTCAGGGTGCAAAGAGCTGGTGGAGACTTGTTTGCAGGAAGGCCAGAATGCAGGAAACAGAGTAATATCTAGTAATTGTAAGATTTTTAGGTAAAAAAAAAAAAATACATCTTCCTGAAAGTAGCCTTCCCTGCTTTCAGCAAGGTAGGCATCACTGACTCAGAAAACTCTGAGTTTCAAGAGCCATACTGTTAAAATCAAAGACTGTGATGCAGGGTGGAATAGGGGCCCTTGAGATAACAGATCTGGCTTGGTGGGGAGAGGCTAGGGGTCATCAGAAGGAAGTCTGAGTATGTCTGTGTACCAGGTTCTTCTGGGCAAATTCGGTGCCAGAAGATTTGCTATCTTCCTCTCTTGCTCTATTTTGTGGAGCAGGTGAGGGAGGATGTTTAATGGAGGGAAGGTTTAGATTAGCCTGAACGTAGACCAGGGGATAACTTATGCATACAAGGCCAGAGCTAGAGAATCCCTACTTCTGGATACAAAGGTAGTATGTGGTTTTATCTGGAGGCTAGGAAGTCCAAATCTGGAGTCCAAATACTCCTGGACCTGCAATATATTATTTTTTTTTCCATATTCTTTATTTAGTAGTTTCACAAAAATGTGCAGGGTATGCAGTCATAATAATGAGAAATACAAAATATGACATTGGTAGGATACATGAATTTTCAGATACCACAGAAAGTAGCAGACGGAGTTACATGACGCATCTAAAAACATACTTGTAGGCCTTACTGCTCCAGGGAAATCATTAGGTGCAACGGGATGAAGTAAATGAGACAGAGGAAAATGAATAGCAGGGGAGAAGAATAAAAACAATTTAGCATGGGTGGGTTGAGGAGTGGGGAAAAGCGTGTGGCTATGGCAAGCAGAAGGCGATAGAAAAATATAGTACTTCAACAGTACTGAAACAACATACTCAGTGAAGACTCTAAATTGTTCCCAATAGAACAGTGGTTCTCAACTCCAGTCCTCAGGACCCACTAACAGGCCAGATTTTAAGTATTAACTTGGGGAGATGCAGATTAGAATAATACTGCAATCACTGAGCAGCAAAATATATCACCTGTGATGCATTTCAGTTATCTTGCAAACCTGGCCTGTTAGTGGGTCCTGAGGACCAGAGTTGAGAACCACTGCAATAGAACCCTCTGGCAATATGATTTTGGACCTGTCAGTGTTGAATGACCGCCGCAATATATGTACTTGCGGCAGTCGGCAAGTGAATAGGCCTGAATCACTGTCTTTCTGATCCATCTGGAAATGGTCACAGCAGAAGCAGCCAGCCCTTTTCGAGCTTCATCCGTGAATACAAATAGTGAGTCTGATTCCAGGGAATGCAAGCAATTTCTTCAGGATGTTTAGCCCTGGGACATAGGGAAAGCAGCACAATGTCTTAATTTAAATGGAAATCAGATATGACCTTTGGAAGGAACGACAGGCAGGGACGAAGAACCGCCTTATCTTTGTGAACCACCAGGTAAGGTGAACAACAAGACAACCCCGCCAGCTCCGACACCCTGCATGCGTAGAAGTAATAGACACCAAAAAGGCCACCTTCTGGGAAAACGTAAACAGGGGAACCTCCTGATGACTTTCGAAAGGAGGTTTCTGAAGAACTGACAGCACCAAATTGAGGTCCGCCCCAAGGAATGTGTGGCCAATGGACGTTGAAAGAAAACCACTAAGGCTGAAACCTGGCCTTTGATGGTACTCAAGTCTAGGTGCTGCTTAACCCCCCTCAAGCCAATATCTGAGCCACTGAAAAGGAGCGAGGGTGAACCCCAAGAGACACCACGCAATGTACGTCTTCCAAGTACGATGGTAGATCTTGCTAGAGGTAGATTTTCTAGCCTTTAACAGCATAGGAATCACCAATTCAGACAAACCTCTATTCTTCAGCACCTGGCTTTCAACAGCCAAGCGGTTAAAGCCAGCGACTGTAAAGCAGGATGGAATATTGCCCCTTGGGATGGCAGATATTCCCTGAGAGGAAGTCTTCAAGGAGCATCGGCAACCAGCTGCACCAGATCAGCGTACTAAGACTGGCGAGGCCAGTCTGGAGCCACCAGAATGACCAGAATCCCTTCTGCCTTGATCCTGCACAGGAGTCTTGGCAGAAGTATGAGAGGGGGAAGGCGTAAATCAGACAATACTCCAAGGGGCCACTAATGCATCTGTGGCGTCGGCTAGAGGATCCCGAGACCGTGTCACAAACCTCTGTACCTTCCTGTTGAGATGAGAGGCCAACAGGTCCACCTCAGGAGTACCCCACCAGAGACACAAATGATGAAACACCTATGGAGGAAGCACCCATTCCCCCTGGTCCAATGCCTGTTGACTGAAGTAATCTGCTTGCCATTTTTCCACCCCTGGAATGTGTACAGCAAAGAGGGCTGAAACTAATCGTTCTGCCCACCTTAGAATACCGGCTACTTCCCAAGCCGCCAGGGCCTTCTTGTGCCCCCTTGGTGATTGACATTGGCCACGGCCGTGGCATTGTCCGATTGAATGCATACCGAACACCCCTGAAGGAAATTGTCCAAAGAGCCTGACAAAGTCTGATCTCTCTCAGTTCCAGTACATTGTTTGGCAGTCTGGACTCTGGAAGAGTCAAGACCCCCTGAGCACAATCTGTGCGGGGGGACACCTCCCCACAAGGACAGGCTGGCATCCATGGTGATAACAGTCCAGTACAGGGGGAGAAAGTATTTTCCCTGTTGAAGTGCTGGAAAACGAAGCCACCAGATCAGGGACCATCCCGTACCCCTGCTCAACAGGATTAGATTGTCTAGAGACTGAGGATTCTTGTCCCATTTCACCAGGATCTTTTTTTGCAGAGATCTCGTGTGGAACTGTGCAAACAGAACCGCCTCGAAGATAAGACACCATCAGGCCCAGCACCCACATGCAACCCCGGGGGGGGGGGGGGGTTTGGGGTGACCGTCTGCTGGACAACAGAAGCTGAATTGCCTCCTGCAATTTTTGGAGTTTTTCCATATGAAGAAACACTCTGGCTGAGGCCGAGTCCAGAGAGTCAGACCCAGATAGTTCAGTTGTGTGGGCGGATCCAGAGCAGACTTCTGAAGGTTCAGTATCCAACAAAACTCCCTCATATTTCGCAGAGCAATCTCCAAGTTGTCCATCAGAGCAGTCGGAGACTCCGCTTGCAGAAGAGGATCATCCAGGTACCTCAGTACCGCGATCCCCCGCTGATGCAACAATGCTAGCACCGGGGCCAACACTTTCATGAAGGTCCGAGAAGCGGAGGCGAGACCAAAGGGTAACGCCACAAACGGATAATGCTCCTCGCCCAGGACAAAGCGGAGGAAGCGCTGGTGACCGGCACATATTGGAATGTGAAGGTAGGTGTCCTTGATGTCGATAGAAGCGAGAAAATCTCACGGATGTAGAGACGCTAATACTGTGGACTCCATTTGGAACTTCTTTACCCGCAGAAAGCAGTTTAGTCCCTTGAGGTCCAGAATTTGATGTCCCTTGCCTTCCTTCCTCCCTGAGAACTGTAAACAGGTTTGAGTAAAACCCCTGAAAATGTTACGAAGTCAGAATCGGAACAATCACCCCTTGTAGTAACAAGTCTTGCACTGCCCCAAAGAGACCTCATAAGCGCTCTGGGGACAAGCGCATGTTGGAAGTAAAGACCCTTTCCGGAGGAAAAGACCAAAACTCGATCTTTAGCTGGACCGAATTACTTTGTGGACCCACTTCTCCTGTACCAGGGAGATCCACGGATCCGGAACCAGCAAAGACGGCCTCCCACCCTATGTACGGTTGAGGGCGCCCCTTCATGCAGAGGAAGACTTGTCCACAGGTCTGGAAGAGCCCGGTCGTGGCTTGCCAGACCAGTTCCTCTTAGAACCTCCGGTGGAAGCCCTGAAGGGCTTAGATCCCTTGTCTTGAGACCCTGAGGGACGAAAAGGCCTCTTATCAGCCGAGAAGAATGGCCCCCGTCTACAACGGGGCTCCTTGCCCTTGGAAGCCTGCGGAAGGAGAGTACTCTTCCCCCCTGTGAGGCCCTTTGATTATGTCATTCAAGGAAGCTCCAAACAGGCAATCCCACACAAATGGGAAATCAAATAAGGCCTTCTTTGAAATCTGGTCTGCAGATCAGCATTTTAGCCAGATAATATGCCTAAGGACCACTGCTGAGACAGACAGTCTAGAAATAATGGCGCCGCATCCAAAGAGGCATCACAGACAAACTGTAGCCCCTGGACCAACTGATCCGCCAGCTCCACAAAGGCAGGGGGAAGCTGTTCCCCCTCCAGGTCCTGGCTTATAAGTTTAGCCCACTCGGTCAGAGTTTGCGACACCAGGGCAACAGTAAATACCGGCCTAAGTGCCACAGTGCCTAAGTGCCACCAGCACTACATATGGCGGGCCAGAGCCTTTGACCTCCTATCAGCCAGATCTTTGAAGACCGGGACTCCTCAAGCAGAATTAAGGTGGCTTTATTTAACCTGGAAACCGGCGAGTCCAGTACAGGTGGGACTGTTCACTTTTTAAGCAGGGAATCCTCATAAGGATACCGCATTGCAAAATGCTTAGGGATTGCAAAAGTGCGTTTTGGACAACCCCACTTTTTTGTGACATTATTATCAAAGTAAGCGGGAAGGAGGAACACCCCTGCCGCCTTGGAGGGTCTTGTGGGTGCCAAAAAGGACAGGCACCTCCGACGTAGCATCAGCCGCATCCTCAATCTTTAAAGTTTCACGCACTGACACAATCAGCACATCCACCAGCTCCAGGGACTCCATTAGTGAAGAGGGGGAACCACACAAAAAAAGGTGTATAACACTGTTGGGGACACCCCCACTGCGCTGTTGGCACCACAGGGCCCAGCACAGAGCACTACTGCTGCTATAGCAAAGAAAGGGAGAGAGAACTCCACAAAAAGACTCACCACCGATCAGGTACTTACAGCCCCAAGCTAACTGCACACCATGCAGCGATCCAGGAGTCAGCACTAGGGGATGAGGAGGGGCTCTCACCACCGAAATCACTGCTCATATAGCTTTAAAAACATGGCCACAGCTATTTTCAATGAGAAAACCACAAGAAAATGGCCGCCAAGGTTACACAAACATGGCCGCCGATCTACAGAACAAAAGGCTACAAGAAAATGGCAGCCCCAGGAGCTCCGAACACGATCCCAGCAGGAAGGGGGGCCCTGGCAGGAGCCCCCACCAGGTACAACCCCTTCCCAAAAGTCAGTTTGTCCTGTTACCGGCGGCGCTCTCTTCCCCCCCCATCACCAGCTCTACACCCCAGACCGACCTAAAAGGTTTGGCCCATGGCAGGGGAGTGGGGTGTGGACGCTGCATGGGAAGGAGGGGAACCAGGGGGGTCCGACCATCCCAGGGAGGGGCCCACATCCCCCCCAAAACCCTCCAGGGGTAGAGGGGGGGGGACAGCTACCTACCATACCAGGAAGAGGGTGGGCACTGCTTCTGACAGACCACCGCTTAATTGGAATGGGGGGGTCTGTCGGCCAGGAGGAACGCTGCAACTCAGGCCGAGGCCAGGTCGTATGCGTCCTTGCAAGACGTTTATCTCGCAGGACAGTCCCCGTCCAGTGGGGCTGTCACGGCCGACCTAGCGCGGAGCTGAGGCCTGCGTGCACTCACTGGCCAATAATCACATTTTGTTTCTTTGCAGCCTGACATGAAGACAGTTTTTGTTTTCTCCAGTTGTATTTATTTACTCAGTGCAACTTATAACATCCAAGTGAAAAATAGAAAACCAACAAGTATTTTGTTGAACCACCTTTTGCTTTAATTACAGCCTTTAGTCTGTTGGGATATGTCTACTAACTTTGCACATCTACACTTTGCCATATTTGCCCACTCTTCTTTGCAGACCTGCTCAAGTTCAGTTAAATTCGATGTGACTGTGTGTGGACTGCAGTCTAAGTCATTCCACAGATTTTGGGTTTAAGCCTGGGCTCTGACTAGACCTTGCAAGGACATTCACATTTCTCTCCTTCAACCACTGTGAGGTCTATTTGCTGTGTGCTTTAGGTCATTGACACGTTGGAACATACAATTTCTTCCTACTGACAACTTTTTGAGGGCAGCAGATTTTCTGCAAGAATTTGATGGGATTTTGCCCCATCCATTTTTCTTCTATCCTGACAAGTGCTCCAGTCCTTGCTGTAGAGAAACAACCCCCATAAAAGGATATTACCACCTCCAAACTTTACTGTAGGAATGGTGTTATTTGGATGGTGAGGCCAAATAATTCAATTTTAGTCTCATCTTTTTCCCTGTGGCCTCAGAATCTTCAAGGTGCATTTTGGCAAAGCTCAGACGAGACTGCATGTGGTCTTCCTTAAGGAGTGGCTTTTTTCTTGCAACCCTCCTGTATAAGCCACATTTGTGGAGAAATTGTGAAATTGTTTTCACATACACACAATGACCACTCTTTGTCTCAACTTCCTGTAACTACTTCAGAGTTGCTGTAGGCCTCTTGGTAGCCTCTATGACCAGTTACCTCCTAGATCTTTCATCCAGTTTGGAGCAACGTCCTGATCCAGAGAGTGTCTGTGTCTTACCAAATACCTTCCAATTCTTAAGAATAAACTTCACTGTGCTTCTGGGCATTGATAAAGCCTGCTTCTGGGCATTGATAAAGCCTTTGATTTTTGTTTTTGTATCCATCTCCTGACTTGTGCCTTTCCACAACTTTAACCCGGAGACCTTTTGACAGTGCCTTGCCACCCATAGTTGATTTGCTTCACTTGCACTACTAGGAACTGAAATGCTCCAGGAAAGTGCTTTTCATGCTGAGCTAATCAAAATGACCACAGCTGATCACAGTTGAGTGTCAAATGGCTTTTGTGTGCCATTGATAAGGTTTGATAATGTGATTAGCTACACCTGATTGAGTTTACAAGTCTTTTTTAGGAGGGGGGTGATCCTTTTTCAAACTCAGTGATTCTATTTTTGATTTTTTTTTTCCTGACATGTTGGTGCTATATCTTTTACTTGGATGTTATAAGTTGCACTGATTAAATACAGCTGGGTAAAGCAAAAACTGTGTCTTCATTTCAGGCTGCAAAGCAAGAAAATTTGATTTAAGAGGGGGAAGGATTCTCTTCTATACCCACTGTAAATCTAATAAAATCAGCCTGGCAGGATCGATGGAATGAAAACTTTTTTTTTTTATCCTGGAGTTTATTTTTTTTTTTTAAATAATATTTATTATTTTTAGAAATAGAAGAAGAAAAATTACAACACTGTATACAGGTTATACGAAAGGTAAAATTGAAAAGTACAAAGAAATAAAATAACATTCATGTTAACTAAAAAAAAAGGGGAGGGGGGATGGGAGGGAAATACCAGAATGGGAAGGTTTGATTAGTATATGTATAAGACTTTTAAGAGTACATCACAAATGTAACAGGGATCAACCAAAGTTCAGGGGAAAGAAAGATGAAGTTATCATCCAACTAAAATTCCATTTTTTTTTTTTTTTTTTTTTATAGATTATAAGTTTATTTACATTTTCATACATAAAACTAATATTCCTATACAAAATCCATTTGACTTACCAGCTGGTAAAATGTCACATGTGGTCCATCTTCATCATATAGGAACCACCATGTGGCAGCTCCCACAGTGGCCAAACCTACATAAACTGGTGCAAAAAAGCAAAAATAGAATACATTCAGAAATGTAACAGTCTTTTTTATAAATGAGAGCCTTCCATAGTGCTAAAACCAACTACTGTAAAAACACTAAACCAGAATACAGTTAAACACACAACTTTACTTTGTATAAAATACATTATTTCTTTAGAACACTAACAATGCTTCTATAGCCAGGATGTCTGTATTCACCCACGTTTACATACTGAACAGATAAAGAAGGTCAGATAAGGAAGTCAAGACCATCCACAGTGCATCCGGAAAGTATTCCCAGCACTTCACTTTTTCCACATCTTGTTATGTTACAGTCTTACACCAAAAATGGATTAAATTAAGTATTTTCCTCAAAATTCTACAAACAATACCCCATAATGTAAGTAATAAAATTCATCCACAAAAGAACTGGCTCTTTTTCTAGAATTTCAGTAGTGCAAGGATGGTGATAACCTCAACAAAAAAAATGACAAAATATCGTGTACCAAATAAATCAAATCTAGTACATGATTGCATAAATAAATACATAAAATCACATTAAATCAGAGTCCATATAAGTCCTTTGATGTAAAGTGCATAGAGCAATTAAAGTGCAATGATGAAGGGTTGCTGGTGTAAATTATGGAAACACCCTTGATTGCCACCACCACAAGTGTCGGGAGGAATAGCCAAAATGCAGACTCACCAGAAGACCATGCCTAACTCATGGAATAGGCAGATACAGCATGAAAACATTAAACTTCCTCCAGATCTCTGTTACGGAGACAGCTCCTCTCAATTATAGTGTGTGGAAAACAAAAACAAACACCTCAATAGCGTGATAACGTTTAAACACTCAAAATTTATTCAAAACAAAGTATCACACTCACTTGTTCATATACAAAATCAAACATTGCTCAAAGGAATGCGGGTGAAGGTCTGGTGCCTGTAAGTGAGATCTACGATGAACGCTGACCAAAGCAGACTCCAGCGGATCCTCTCCCCTCTTAGTACCATAGAAAGTGGACACCATATAGCCACGCCGGGAGGCCCCCGGGACAAAGTCGGAAATGACAAAACGTGCCGGGGCGGGGCTATACGGCGTCCACTTTCTATGGTACTAAGAGGGGAGAGGATCCGCTGGAGTCTGCTTTGGTCAGCGTTTGTTTAATGTTTTCATGCTGTCTCTGCCTATTCCATGAGAGTGGTTAGGCATGGTCTTCTGGTGAGTCTGCATTTTGGCTATTCCTCTCGGCACTTGTGGTGGTGGCAATCAAGGGTGTTTCCATAATTTACACCAGCAACCCTTCATCATTGCACTTTAATTGCTCTATGCACTTTACATCAAAGGACTTATATGGACTCTGATTTAATGTGATTTTATGTATTTATTTATGCAATCATGTACTAGATCTGATTTACTTGGTACACTATATTTTGTCATTTTATTTGTTTAGGAGGTTATCACCATCCTTGCGCTACTGAAATTCTAGAAAAAGAACCAGTTGGGTGAATTTGTGGGTGAATTTTATTACTTATATTTGCCTTTTTGAAGTAGCAGCAATTGTAATATTTTTGTTTCAGGTTTTATTTACCTGCAGTTCCTAAGCGCAGAGGATCACAATATTGTCTACTCATTTAGCTTTTCTAGTGGTATTTATTTGCAATACCCCATAATGACAACGTGAAAGAAGTTCTTTTTAAATCTTTGCAAATTTATTAAAAATAAAGAACAAAAAATAAATAAATAATTATTCACAGCCTTTGTTCAATACTTTGTTGAAGCCCCTTTGGCACCAAATTACAGCCTCAAGTCTTGTTGAGCCGTAAGCGGTTTTTTGGAGGTCTACATCCTTCCACGGCCTGCGGCAGCTGAGGATACCCAGTGGAGACCCCTGGTGGTCCCTCGTTGCTTATTGCCCGTGTTTCATAATCGTTTTGTGAGTATAATGTGTATACATGTCTATTACAATAAATTGTTTTAAATGCGCTAGGCTGGTGCGCCCTCTGTCCATTTCTCTTTCAAGTCTTGTTGAGTATGATGCTACAATCTTGGAATACCTTATTTTGGAAAGCCTCTCCCATTCATCTTTGCAGGACCTCTCAAGCTCCAACAGGTTGCATGGGGCGCTTCGGTGCACAGCCATTTTTAGATCTCTCCAGAGATGTTTAATCGGGTTAAAGTCTGGGCTCTGGCTAGGCCACTCAAGAATATTCACAGAGTTGTCCCATAGCCACTCCTTTGTTACCTTGGCTGTGTGCTTAGGGTCATTGTCCTGTTGGATGATGAACTTTCACCCCAGTCTGGGATCCAGAGCGCTCTGGAACAGGTTTTCATCAAGGATCTCTCTGAACACTGCTGCATTCAGCTTTCCCTCGATCCTGACTAGTCTCCCAGTTCCGGACGCTAAAAAACATCCCCACAGCAAGATACTGCCACCACCATGCTTCACAGTAGGGATGGTATTGGCCAGGTAATGAGCGGTGCCTGGTTTTCTGCAGACATGATGCTTGCCATTCAGGCCAAAGAGTTCAATCTTTGTTTCATCAGACCAAAGAATTTTGTTTCTCGTGGTCAGAGTGTTTTAGGTGCCTTCTGGTGGTTTCCAGGCGGTCATGTGCCTTTTACTGAGGAGCGGCTTCCATCTGGCCACTCTATCATACAGGCCTGATTGGTGGAGTGCAGCAGAGATGGTTGTTCTTCTGGAAGGTTCTCCTCGCTCTACAGAGAAATGCTGGAGCTCTGGAGAAATGTTAGGGCCCTTCTCCACCGATCGCTCAGTTTGGCTGGGTGGCCCATTCTAGGAAGAGTCCTAGCGGTTCCAAGCTTCTTCCATTTATGGATGATGGAGGCCACTGCGCTGTGCAGAAACTTTTCTGTACATTTTCCTAGATCTGTGCCATGATACAATCCTGTCTCGGGGGTCTACAGATAACTCCTTGGAATTGGCTTGGTTTGTGCTCTAACATGCACTGTTAAGTGTGGGGCCTTATATAGACAGGTGTGAGCCTTTTCAAATCATGTCCACTCAACTGAATTTACCACAGGTGGACTCCAATCAAGTTGTAGAAACATCTCAAGGATGATCAGGCGAAACAGGATGCAACTGAGCTTAATTCTTAGTGTCATGGCAAAGGCTGTGAATGTGTGAAAGGCTTATGTACATGTGATTTTTTTGTTTATTTTTAATAAATTTGCAAATATTTCAAACAAACTTCTTTCATGCTGTCATTATGAGGTATTGTTTCTAGAATTTTCAGGAAAATAATAAATTTAACAGATTTTGGAATAAGGCTATAACATAACAAAATGTGGAAAAGTGAAGCGTTGTGAATACTTTCCGGATACACTGTATGTACCTTTAGCACCCTATGGTGCTTCATCAAGCATCATTAATGTTTGTGAAGACATTTGCTGACAGCTTAGGTTGTCAGGTTTGTTATGAATATTTTGGTTCATAATTTTCATTGCCACACATTTGCTTTAAGATAAAAGATTTTTATGACATCATTAGAATTATAAATATATAAAGATATTATACAACAACAGATTTGACATGTTCAGGTATATTTTAGATACTATAGCAAGGTTATCAATAAATTGTAATTTTTTTGAGTCTCTCTCTCTCTCCGTATGCCAGTAATACATAGATGGAGTAGGTAGAAGGAACAATACCTCCAATTGCAAGATATCTAAAGAAAAGCCACCCGCTGATTAGTGGTTCCCTAGGATTACGGGGTTGCTTATCCATGATGTCCAGGTCAGGAGGGTTAAATCCCAGTGCAGTGGCAGGTAATCCATCGGTTACAAGATTAACCCAGAGCAATTGGACAGGGATTAAGGCTTCTGGCAGGCCAAGGATAGCAGTAAGAAAGATACTAAAGGGAAAACAACAAAAAATAAAGGCATATTTATACAAATGTCCATTCCAATAAATCAAAAGGTATTAGTATTCCTTACACAGTAAACTAACCTTTACAAGCAAAGTCACACATTGCCATATATCAGAGTTTTTTTTTTTTTTTCCAAACGGTTTTGGCAGTCTACTTTGGCAATGTCTGTGCTAAGACATGCACCCCACCACAATCGAAAGCAGTGTGCTATCAAATGTCTGCTCCACATTACATACATTTTCTAAAATTATTAGTCTGCATACTGGGTTTTAGGGGCTCCCTGGGCACCCAGCAGCAATGCTTTGGGAAATCAAAGGCACAGAATAGCACCTTGTAAGAGGTATTGACATGTTAAGTACAGGCGGTCCCAGGGTTACAAACAAAATAGGGACTGTAGGTTTGTTCTTAAAGCGGAGTTCCACCCAAAAGTGGAACTTCCGCTCTTTTGTCCCCCCCCCCCGTTGCCAAATTTGGCACCTTTCAGGGGGGAGGGGGGACGGGTACCTGTTTTTGACAGGTACTCTTCCCCACTTCCAGGATACCGTGCCGCTGCGCCGTCCCTCGGAAGTTCGGCCCCCTCCTCCGCCACTGAGCTAATAGGAATGCGCAGCACGCTTTGCGCACGCACAGTAGGGACACACCCGTGAAGCTGCAAGGCTTCACTGCCGGGTTCCCTCACGGCAATGGCAGCGGCAGAACCTGACAGCCAATGAAAACATTGGCTGCGGTTCCGACATCGCTGGACTCCAGGACAGGTGTGTGTCCTAATATTAAAAGTCAGCAGCTACAGAATGTGAAGCTGCTGACTTTTAATTTTTGGAGGGGGAGGCGGAACTCCACTTTAAGTCAAATTTGTTTGTAAGTCGGAACAGGTAAATTTTTTAAGTTTAGCTCGAGCCAAAACAATTTTAAAGTTTTTTAGATAGCATAGGGAAGGGTTAACACCCCTGTACCATTTGTTTTGCTGTCTGTACCCCTGTTCAGAAGATTTCACCTCACTTTCTGTCCCTGTGACAACGGGATTTTGAAAAATTTGGGTTGTTGTGGAAACAAGGATTGGTGATAAAGCTTCAGTGGAGACAACTTTTTCCCATGAGAACTCAGAGGAGTGAATTTCACTTCCTAGGGCTAGATTTCTCCTCACCTCCTGTTGTCTCTCTCTCTGTTTGTAAGTAGGAGTCGTTTGTAAGTCAGATGTTTGTAACCCGGGAACCGCCTGCATTTTGTATCATAGTAGCTTTGTTATAGTAGCTTTGTTTCCAGCTTTCGGCTGGAAAATTGGGATTTTTGTACTTACTGTAAAATCCATTTCTCTGAGTTAATCGACAGACACAACGTTCCATAAATCATAACTCCTGGGTTAGATTGCCTTCTCCAGGAGAAGGACTAGGCAAAACAAAAAACACCTGGCTACGCCCATGGGCCGTCCTCAGCTTGGTATATAACCCCCCACTCTGTTCTAGGTAATCAGTGTAGTAGCAAGCAGTATTAAAAGTATCAGAACTCCATAGAGGGGTGGGTTCTATGTCCGTCGAACTCCGAGAAATGGATTTTATGGCAAGTACAAAAATCCCATTTTCTCTTTTGTTCATCGACTGACGCAGCGCTTCATAAATCATACCTACTAGGACGTCCAAAAGCAGTGCCAAACGCAGAATGAGGGGTGGGGAAAATAACCCAAGGCTAACATAAGAGCCCTTAACCAGGACACAGGGACCTTAACCGGGTCACAGGAGCCCCTTCTGAAAAAGGTTTAAAGAAAAAACACCCCTGTAGAGGAAACAGCCTCTCTTAAACAGCAGCCTGCACTCGGCGCCCCAGTAGAATGCGCTGTGACAGGGAAAGGTAGAACCTGACCTTTAATGGAATAGGCCTGAGTCACCGCCTATCTGATCCATCTGGAGATGGTAGCCAAAGAAGCGGCCAGCCCTTTTCTTGGTCCGTCCCTAACCACAAAAAGCGAGTCTGATCTCAGAAAGGACTCAGCAGCTGCCAAAAACACCTGAATCGCACGAACCACATCCAGGTATGCAAAGCAAATTCCTTGGGATGAGCCAGCTTGGGACACAAGGAAGGCAACACAATGTCCTCATTCAAATGGAAGTCAGTGTCAACTTTGGGCAGGAATGATGGACAGGGACTAGAGAGTGAAGAAAGTTTAAGGTCCGAGCCACAGAAAAGGATCGAAGATGAGCGCCATTCGACACCAAGAAATGTAGGCTTTCCACGTACGATGGTATATCGATGGTCCCTCGAATATGGGGACATGGAGATAACGCATCCTTGCCATCGATGGAGGCTAGAAAATCCCCCTGATTCAAGGATGCAACCACCGACTGAATGGACTCCATTTAGGAATTCTGCACCTGCACAAAGTGGTTCAGAGACTTGAGATCCAGGATTGGACGCACCTTGCCCTCCTTTCTGGGCACTGTGAACAGGTTTGAATAGAGAGTGTTCCTGTGTAGGAACCGGCACGATCACTCCTTGAGCCAGGAGGTCCTGCACAGCTTGTCAAAGATCTTTCAAACGCTCTGGAGACAGGTGAATATTTAAATGAAAAAACGGTCCCCCGGCCAGGACCAAAATTCAAATTTGTACCCGGAACAAATCAATTTGCAAACTCATTTGTCTTTAACAAAGGAAGTCCAGGGTTCCTGAAAGAAGCGCAGACGTCCCCCCCACCCCAGAAACGGGTGAGGGCGCCCCTTCATGCTGAAGAGGACTTGTCCGCGGAACAAGGCTGACTGGCCTTGGGCTTGCCCAAGTGCTTCTTAGGCCCTCCAGAAGCTATGAATGGCTTACCTTTTTTTTGCGCCCCGGGAGGCACGAAAAAAAAATGCATATGAGTGGTAAAGGAAGGTCTCCGTTTAGCACAAGGTGTTTTACCTTTGGAGGATTGAGGAAGAAGAGTACTCTTCCCGCCAGTCAGACCCTTGATCAACTCATCCAGTGGGTCGCCAAACAAACGCTCTCCCAGAAAAGGGAGATCCCTCAGGGCTTTCTTGGAAGCTTGGCCAGCCGACCAGATTTTCAGCCAAACCATGAGCTGTAGGGCAATCCCCACAGCCGAAACTCTGGCCACCAGGGGAGCTGCAGCCAGGGACGCATCACACAGGAACACCAGGGCCTGGGCCATCTGGTCCACAAGTTCCATCAGTTCTGGGGGAACTACGTTAGGGTCCGAGTTCCCTTTCAGAACCCTAATCCATTCCGTAACTGTCTGATACCAAAACCGACACAAAGACCGGTTTCATAATGGAACCCGCTAACACGCGACGATGGCAGGAAAGGGATTCCACCCGCCTGTCCACCGGATCGATAAAAACCGGGGCATCTTTCACAGGCACAATGGTAGATTTGTTCAACCTGGAAACAGGGTGGTCCACCTTAGGTGGCACCGTCCAATGGCTGGAGACCGTATCAGCAAAAGGATAGCGGCGTTTAAAGTGTTTTGGCACAGCTAGCATATGCTTAACGGGTCTCCATTGGTCATTCACAATATCATGAAAAGTCTCAGGACAGAGAAAAACCTTGCCAGACTTTTGGGTCTTGCGGGGGCCAAAGGCCACCCGTGTCCCTGCCGGTGTGGGCTCATCAGCCAATTTTAAAGTTTCCCTAACGGAAATAATCAGGGCTTCCACCGAAGTGCGTTCCCGCGCTACAGCTGAAGAAGACAGGTCCTCTTCACCATCTGAATGGACAACGACCCTTCAGGTAGGGGCATCTGTGGCGACCACATCAGCCTCTGAATCAGAGGACTCCACCAAAGATGGAGAAGGCAGCGGCCGTTTTCGGCTATTAACTTTTTTAATGACAAAATCAACTGCTGAAATCACGGCCAGCGACTGCGATCCGGACTTTCCGGGAGTCGCACAGAGTGGGTCTGAGGGTGAAATTACAGCCTGGGACTCAATATTCAGTTACAGAAAAACTGTCACTTTAAGAAGCGCCGATTGCAGTTGCCACCGCTGATCGCAGGGGTCTGCAGAGTTCCCCTTAAATATACAGCAGAGAGTACAGGAATATGCCCGCAAGGACCCCAGTACTGTATCACTTCCAGAGAGAACCCTCCTGAATGGCCTGCAGTAGGAAGAAGAATCCCTGGAAGTGACCTCGGCCTGGATGTAAAAAGGTCACGCTGCTAGTGCAGTGCAATAGGACTACACAAAAATGGTTGCCAATGCATTTTAATAGGAAGCTCACGGAAAATGATTGCCCCATAGAAGTCAATGGGAAAAATATACACATTGCCCACACTCAAGATGGCGGCGCCCACAGCGTGCCATGCGGCCAGGGACCCCCACAATGAAGGCCTTGAGGATCTACAACAAGACCCAGCAAGAAACAAGGTACTATTGCCACCCCCCCCCCTCAGGACGCTAGGCGCCCCCGGTTACATAGGGGGCGGGAGAAGGAGACAGTGCACAGAGGCCGGGTACCTGACAGGCCAGGGGGATCTTTTAGGAAGTACAGGTCCTATTATCCCCAGGAGAGGGCCCACATCCCCACCCCAAGGCCACCAGGGGCAAAGAGGGTCACATTTACTCACCATACCATGGACTGAATGGACTCCGCTCCGGGCAGACCTCCTCCCACCCGAAGTGGGGGTGCTGCCAGCCAAGGTGTACGCTGCGACTCAGGGCGTCCCAGGTCGTTGCGTCCTGGCGAGGTATCCGCTCGCAGGCTTGTCCCTATCCGGAAAGGGGCACCGTTGTGGCGAGGCCTAGTACGGGACTATAACCTGCTCGTGCACGTTGGCCAGGCAGGGGGGGGGGGGGACCATAAGGATCTATATTATCCAGTGCAAAGCCCCAGCCGGCATTGCTTGCAGATCACCAGAAGGATCCCCCTGAACACTAACTAGCAAAGTTAGTAAAGAAAAATAAAACAAAATATTCTGAAAAAAATAAAAACCTGAGACCGAAGTCCCAGCAGGAAACCTAGGTCCTACTCCTCCTCTAGGCAGAAACAAACTGGTTTGCTGAGCAGAGGGTGTGTGGGTATGCCTGTGGGGGTGGCCCTGTGGTCATGTACATTTAAATTTCTCCTGCCTAGACTACTCCTGCAGAGGGCAGCATAACCCATTCAGCTAATAAAGATGGAGGCTGCGTCTGTCAATGGATGATACATAAATGTAATATGTTATTGTAACAGTAATCATACAAGAGTGTCTCACTTACTGGCATGACCACTGGAATTTCCAGCAAAACCAACCAAAGGTAAAAAAACAGGGAAAGAAAAAAGGAAATCAAGAAGAAAGAATGACAAAGAAAGAAGTAAAATTGAGATATACACACATACATACATACACATTATATATATATATATATAGTTTAATTTGTCTCAACATTCTTAAGTGTGTAAAAAGTGCAGGTATTCTTTAGGTTGTGGTATAAAAACTTTAATATAGAGATCGACAGAAGAATTACTGAAAGCCCTACTATACACACTAAATTTATGATTTGGACATTGATCATGGTAGTGAGGATATCTTACCAGACTACTTCGCCAACATTGGAGGAGATCAGGTAGCGAATAAACTGTTTCATGTTATTATAAATGGCTCGGCCTTCCTCCACAGCAGAAACAATAGTGGAGAAGTTGTCATCAGAGAGAACCATCTCTGCCGCGGATTTTGCGACAGCAGTTCCAGAACCCATGGCAATGCCAATCTCAGCCTTCTTCAAGGCTGGGGCATCGTTTACTCCATCACCAGTCTAGAAGGAACAAAAGAAATCCAAGTTCTATTTCATCACTTAAAATTTCACTACAAAGTAAAATATACAGTGAGTGTCAGGATCCTTACCATTGCAGTAATTTCATTAAAAGACTGAAGATACTCCACAATCTTGGATTTATGTGCTGGTTCAACACGGGCAAAGCATCGAGCTGTACGACAAGCATCCCTTTGTTTTTCCAGTGTGAGGTCATCAAACTCCCTTCCAGTATATGCCTTGTCGGTTATGTCCTCAGAGTCTGAGAAAATACCAATCTTTCGGCATATCGCCACAGCAGTGCCCTTGTTGTCACCGGTTATCATTATGACTTTAATGCCAGCTTTTCTACACATTTGAATGGAAATAGACACCTCTTTGCGGGGAGGATCCAGCATTCCAACACAACCAATGAATGTCAAATTTGTCTAGAAGAAAAATAAGTTGATTTAACATGTACTTACACATTTATAGAAAAAATAAAACAGTTTGGAAAGATAGGTATACCTCATAGTTGATGAATTTGTTAGCATCATCCAGTTGCATGTCTTCTAATTTTGGTGGAACATCCCTTGTAGCAAGAGCAAGGCATCTCAGGGTGTCTATGCCAGTTCCCCAGTCACGGATCTTGGACATGATCCTTTCTCTTGCTGAAGGAGTTAGTGGTAACTTTGTGGAACCCACACGCACATAATTGCAACGCTCAATTACAGTCTCGGGAGCGCCCTACAATCAAATAAGAATATGGCAATAGAACAATACACTTATGTACGTTTGATCGCTGATGTAGATCGTTTAGCAAAAGATTACAGAGATTAAACATTCTAATAGTGCTTTAAGTGCCAAACACTTTGGTGTTTCTAAGAGCAAAAATGGCACTGCATCAATGTCAGTAGGACAAAAATGTCCCCGTGTCCATAGTTAGTCTGAGGAGGGTTCAGGAGTACATATCCTACAGGGTTTAGGTATGTGTAGGGTGCACAGCTTAGATATTTATAGGCCAGCATAAAACCAAATATTACATACCACCAGATGTGACAGGACTTCTCCTCTGACTCACATCCTAATTTTATTAGCACCCAATGCCACTCATCTGTGTCAAGTTGATAATATCTGTATCTTTGCAGCTTCATGTATACAATTCCTGTTTCCTACTGTCAGATTATATTGCTTATGAGGCCAGCATTCTTTAAAAGCATGCACTAAAATTAAGTTAAAACTTGATGGAATGTAAAAAATACTTATTATAGTGGCTTTACCTATGTAGCATAATTGGATTGTGATTTGTTATACTGCTATTTCCCTCTAGGTGGTGATAGAACTCTTACTTTTAGAGGAATACAAAAAAGAGGCAAATAAAGCAGCAACACATAGCCTGTTTGGTGATCATTAAAAAATAAATTGTTTTTAAATAAGTATTTACAAGTATTTAGTATTCTTACACACAAAAAAGTATAGGGCATTGAAAATTAAGTGTTTACAAGTTGGTGTATTGCATACATTAAAAGACAAGTTTTTCTAATAATAGATAAATGGTTTGTTATTTCTGTTAAGAAAAGACAGATGAAATGAGAACAAAAATGTGTCTGTGGGTGTGATAATTTTTGTTTGTGTTAAGTTATGCGAGGCCAGAGGTAAAAGTTAATCATCAGTCTGGATCAGGTAGCTGCAGGCAATTATGAGGACATTGCAGGTGATTATAAGGAGGTCATTGGCACAAAAAGAAATGCTATAATTTATAAGAAAAGCAAGCCATCCAAGAGGAAAGTTGTGGGTTGATCTCAACTCAAATGAGTTGTGGGTAGTTATTAGTCTGGGAAAAGAAGGATGAGGATTCCTGGGTGCTCATGAGTCCAGAGGAATAACTTCAGGAAAGATGAAAGTACTGAATACAAGAAGAGCTATTCAGCAACACTGGAAGGGGGTACGTGAAGAAAAAAACATCCTATGTTAAAACGTGAGAACAGTGACAGCTAGAGATAGTGGACTGTACAGTCCCCTACCAGGCAATTTGTGTGACATGCTAATGCATAGAACAGATATAAACTCCTCAAAGAAAACAAAAATTTGTGCACGAGTCATTTTCAGGTAAAAAAAATAAAAAAAAAAGACACAAAAAATGTCCGTTACCTTAACAAACATCTTTGCACCAGCTGTTGCAGTACTGGAACCAAGGGGTGTACAATACACAGACATGGACTTTCGATCTCGAGAGAACTCCAAGGTACATTCCTTTTTCATTAGCTTCTTAATTACCTGTTCCAACGTAAGAAAAAATAATAAAATGATTGTTGTTGTGGTTATAAAGTTGATCATCAGTCATTTCTTTATTTCAAAGCAAAAAAATCTAAACTCATCTCTTTGCGGTTTGTACCAGTCATACTTTATATCCTGGAAATTCAAAGGCAGACCATAACAATGCTTTTGCACTAAAGGACGGACAACAGACATTTACCAAATTAGATATGCAATACCCAAGACTCATTTTCTAATTATATAGGGTATAGCACAGGCCAACATGCAATGTACAGGGTTACAGAGGTCGTCTTTGTACATCATCTAACAGCCCATAAAAGGCCAAAATATTAGAGCTAAAAAGTGTGCAGTATACATAAATACAAAATATATACTCAATAAATGCACATAGTTTGTGAATGCATAGAAATTTACATTGAGCAGTATAACACAATCTGAGTTTGTTTTTAGGCAAATACAGTTCTTTGTAAACTGCATGAATGATTTTACACACTGAAACCACATTTGTAGAACACCTACATAATACATAGAAAAAAAGAATGGCATTTCTTGATGAATGTGGTTTAAGTTGCATAATAAGCAGTGGAATAGGCAAAACATTGTTAAAGCAGAGTTCCACTCAAAAGTGGAACTTCCGCTTTAAGGCCTCCTGACCCCATGACATGCCACATTTGGCATGTCATTTTGGGGGGGGGGTACCTAGTTTTGACAGGTACCCATTCCCACTCAGGTCGTCTAGGTGGCTTGGGCGGAAGTTCTCCTCTCCCCCTCCCTCCCTGCATTCTTCTGGGACACGTCACAGGTCCCAAAAGTTTGCCCATCTACTCAGGACGCGTAGCGCGACTCGTGCATGCACAGTGCGCACCCGGCTGTGACGCTGCAAGCTGTCACAGCCGGGTGCCCACACTAGAGATGCTGGCGCCACGGGGAGAAGACAGAGAGATCCGAGTCTCAGGACAGCTGCTGACTTTTAATAACCACAAAAGCCAGTGGAACTCCACTTTAACATACTAAAATACGAAAAAAAATTATACAGTATTAAAAACGGCAAATTTCACGTATTCACTTTTTCTGGTTGTAAGCAGAAAAAGTAGCTTAAAACTGAAGGCTACGATTTCCAAATAAATTCCCCAGAGCTGAGAGAAAGAACAGATTGTTTTCTGTGGATGGAATCTAGTTGCTTGTGCTGGTGTATTAGGGGCGCCGCCCCCCCTATCCATGCGTCCGGCCCCCTAATCTAAATGCGGGGCGCTGGACGCATGGAGTTCAATGGGGCATTTTTTTTTTTTTTTTATTAGCCATGCGATTAGAGCCAGAGGCTCAAATAGGCTAAAAAAAAAAAGGGTGGGCTCGGGGCACAGAGCACTGCACCCCAAGCCCACCCAGTTGTGTGACAATAGCAAATGAAAATTCGCTATTGTCACATGGATCTTCCTCCTGGCCAATCAAGAAGCGGATCGTGAGACCCGTTTCCCGATTGGCCGAAATTTGAAGCTATGCCATTGGGCATGGAGGAGGAGGGAGGAGACGCTGAAGACCGAGAAGGGAAGAAGCCGAAGCTGCCGCCACCGCACTTGTCCAGATGTCGCATTCAGGCAGGGTGAGTGACCCTTGGCCCATGGAGCACCAGCCGCCACTGGTGTAAGAATTAATGGCACCGGAGCGCACCAACATGCAAAACCATAATAAAATAGTGTGAATCCAGTCTTAAAGCGGTATTGAACCTCAAATTAAATTTTTAAAATATTGCAGCTTACCAATTCTTCGATGTTGTGGCTACATTAGTTTTCTTTTTTAGCCTTTTTTCCTGTTTTTACCTGGTGATCTGGCCAATAACACACATTCTCTATTAAAGTGGCCCCACTCTGGATAAATGAGCACAGGGGGCACATTTGGACAGAGCATTGCCAGTCTGTTAGGAGGGGAGTGTTCGATTTACAAGCAGATTTAAATACACTAACAAATTAAAGCTGGACTCCAGCTAATACATTATAAACAGTTACAGCATTTTATTTTCTTTTGGAACAAAGGCTTTATATGAATACATAAAAGGGTAACATTTAAGTACCTCAGTGTCAGTGTTAAATGGTTTGTCTAATCTCTGTAACTGAAACAATCAATCTGCAAGAGAGCTTGTCTGTTGGCAAAAAACAGACTTACTGACCAAATCACCAGATGAAAACAGAAGAAAGACTAAAATATGAAAAATCCAGCCATTACATCTAAGAATTGGTAAACTGCAATATAATGTTTGTTTTTGGGTTTAATAATGCTTTAAAAAGCGGAGTTCCTGCCACATACACATTTTTTACCTAAAAATACCCCCCTAATCCTAAGCTATCCCCAATTACCCTAACATTAACCCCGCATTACAGGTCATTACAGTTATAGAATAAAGATAAATACCTTTAAAATTGATTGCAGAGCGCGGCCAACTCTGGTGTGGGCATCTGAAGCCGTGGTGTCCCCAGCTGTGTCCTTCTTCTGGGTTCCTGGCTACCCAGAATGCCGATCGCAATCTCGCGCATGTGCTGTAGATTGCGATCGGCAATCAGAGTAGCAGCCGGGGCTGTTCCCATTGCATCCTGGGATTGATGATGCTCATCTCCCAGGACGCAATGCAAAGGAGGAAGTGACGTCGGGGGCCACGGCCGCACAAGGAGGAAGAGGAAGGAAGGTAAGTTTATTTTCATTAAAAACAAGGTAAGTGTAAAAAAAAATATATATATATTAACTATCCAATTCTTTTTTTTGCTAACTGATGCTGTAAAGTTTATTTTTAGGATGGAACTCCGCTTTAAGCAGTAAGTCCTAGTTCTCCCTCAGCTCTGTTTTGCCTACCCGCAGAGCTGGATTATGCCTGGATTTTCTGTTTTGCCTGGATTGCAAGTGTGCAAGTGTTACATAAAAACACTCAGTCTGAAGGTGTACTCACAGAATTGCAGGCATTGGCTCGTTCCACCTTAGAAAGGTTGTGCAAATCAGTGTTGAAGACGTTCATTTTCTCCACCAGACAGGTTAAAGCAGTCTCTGTTGCTTCACCCACCTTTTCGTATACTCCCCTTGACTAAAAAAGAAACACTGACATTATTATATACATAGGTCCTGTCTACTATAGTAAAATAGCAACACAATCTAAAATCAGTGGAAATATTACAAAATAAGCTCTGATGACACACTTTGGGATGTTTAAAAAAAATAAAAATAAAATAAAAAATAAAGAGGTGAACGCGGACAATACTCTTTTATGGCCACTAGATGGTCCTGAGTATCAAAAAAAAATTTCCACAATGAATAACATTGCACAGATTATGTTTCCAGAACATGAGATTTTGCTGTATTCATACCAAAACACATTTACATACAGTATCGATGGACAAATCGCTATGCAATTTTTTTTCTTTTTAATAATTAAACATACAGTTTCATCCATTACACCAGTAGTTACAGCCAGTTTAGAGATTAAAGAAAACCTGTCACAAACCTTTGCAATTTAAAATGATTAAATGATGAAATAAGCCATAACCATAGGTTACGTTCAGTAAAAAAAAAAAAAAAAACACGTCAAAAGGTTCCAATAATATTATCATCTGAAGTTTGATATGCAAATATTAACTTTTACTGTAAAAAGTTGACATTGGCCCCTTTAGAGTCTCCATATTTATGGCACCCATTACTTTAACATCTATTGATGGCATATTTAGCGCAGCAGAGCTGGTTTATCAGCATACAGACAAGCAGTGCTACTAAAAATATGAAGTTCTGATGTTTTCAGGGTATAAAGTTGGAATCCAGGCAGGTATAAAGAAAAACGTCACATAATACAGTTATCTAAATAATATCTGTTTAAAATATCTTTATTCATGAAAGATGTAAAAGTAAAATTAGTGAAATTAGTGAAAGTGAATTAACTAATATGGTCTGAAAAACATTCCTGAATTTGATTTCTGGTGGTGTGTTCTAAATGCTTAAGTCGGCAATACATGGATTGAAATTCGCCAGGTTCAGCAGGGACCCGCCAAATTTCAATCTATGTATGGGCACCCTGGTTATACCAAAGTCGATCTATTGATTGACTTCTTTACAATCACCCTGTTTTTTTTTCCCTTAACAATCAGTGCAACACTGATCATTGTGTTCTCAAGACAGGAAAAGCTTCCTGCAATAAAAACACAATAGCAGAGCATGTGTGGATAGGGGAATTGGCACTTTTTTTTTTTCGTTCAACCCACTGTTTTGGGAAAAAAATAAATAAAAAAAGTATAATGTATGGCCTGTCCTAATTCGCTGCGGTTTCAAATTCTGGCATATGACAATATTCTTGCTTTAACTATTCAAAATGATTACTTTGTGATTACTTAAATCTTGCTAAAAGTATTATATTGCAGTACTGCCAGGCAACAAGAATGGATTTACAACCATAACAATGTTGTCTGAAAGCTAAACAACTTTTGCCTTCTAAAATATATTTTTAATATTCAATACATCACGTGCTGAACCTGCAGAATACCAACCTCATTGAAATCCAAGGATGAATCGTTGCAAAGAGCACAGATTGTGGCCAATTCCACCAAACCATCATACTGACTACACTGAACAATCTGCTCCTCTTTTAAGCTGTTTAAATGAAAAAAAAAAAAAAAAAAGAAAAACGCATTAAAGTAACCAAAATTGTATACCATTAAAACACAAATTAAGAACTCTAGAAAAGAAAGACTTTTTTTAGTTAAAAAGTGAAAGTTTATTGAACATTTTCAACACAAAATGTAAAAAGAGGTACAAAGAGTTGACTTGTACTACAGGATATGACAAATCAAATGACTGCACAGTCAGTCACTAAAAATGGGATTTTTGTCTTACCATAAAATCTTTCTCTGATGTTCATTGACGCACCCAGCTCTTCATCTTCTTGACCGTAGGGTTATACTGCCCCCTAAAGGAGTAAGACACTAGGCGGAGAAAAAGCTTGAACATGCCTATGGGGCAGTCCCTGTGGGTATACTCTCACTTCCTGCCATGGGTATTTAGTTTTGTAACAAGCAGTGTCAGAAGGAAAAAACTGGATTTTTGACTTACCGTAAAATCCTTTTCTCTGAAGTTCATTGACAGCCGAAGCTCCATATTCCTCTTAACCATTGTGTTATGCTGCCCCCTACAGGAGTAGGACACTGGACAGGAAAAATCTTTACCACGCCTATAGGGCAGTCCTTGTAGACATACACCCACTCACTCTGCTATAGGATTCAGTTTTGTTGCAAGCAGTGTTTAGAAGAAAAAACTCCATCCCACTCATAGAGGGTCGGGTGCTGCGACTGTCAATGAACTTCAGAGAAAAGGATTTTACGGTAAGACAAAAATCCAGTTTTCGCTATCGTTCATTGACACACGCAGCTCCATATTCTTCTTGACCATTGGGACGTCCCAAAGCAATGTTTGCATGAGGTGTGGGAAAACCATGCAGAAAAGAATGCAATTCCCAAAAGGCTAAACTTAGCCAACCAGTGAACATGGAGCTTAACCAGGAACAACTGGAGCTCACCTAGAAAACATACACCCTCAAAGAGAATATGTTCTCTTTTAAACAGCAGCCTGCAAAACCTTGCAGGCAAAAGAAGCATCCGAGGATACCAACACATCTACTTTGTAGAATTTTGTGAACGTGTGCAGAGATGACCAAATGCCGCCTTGCAAATGTGCATAACTGACGCCTGATGGCCAAAAGCCCAAGAGGCACTCAGGACCCTAGTAGAATGCGCCTTCACAGGGAAAGATGGAACCTAAAACCTTCAGTGAATAAGCCTGTACCACAGTCTGCCTGATCCATCTGGATATGGTTGCGGCAGACACAGCCAATCCCTTTCGAGGTCCTTCCGTGAGGACAAAAAGAGTGATTTCCTGAAAGATTCAGTAGCAGCCAGGTAAACCCTAATTGCCCAAACCACATCCAAAGAATGCAAGGCAATTTCCTTGGGATGCTTGGGCTTAGGGCAGAGTGAAGGCAGCACAATGTCTTCATTCACATGGAAATCAGAAACCACCTTAGAAAGAAACGACTGATTAGGTCGAAGTACCACCTTATCTCTGTGGACCACCAGATAAGATGAATGGCAGGATAGCGCCGCCAATTCAGATACTCTGCGAGCCAAGGTAATAGCCACCAAAAAGGCTACCTTCTGTGACAGTGTAAGCAGAGGAATCTCCCTAATGTTCTCAACAGGAGGTAATGGGTATCGTATCAGAGGAGCCATATGGCGAACCCCTTGAATAAAAGTACGAATCAAAGCATGCGTAGCTAAAGGGCGTTGGAAAAACACAACCAAATCCGACACTTGGCCTTTAATAGTACCCAAGGCCAACCACTGTTCAACCCCTGTTTGGAGAAAGGTCAAAATCCTAGTCACCGAAAAAAGGCGAGGATGCACCTTCAGCGATTCACACCAGGAGATGTACAATTTCCACGTACGATGATAGATCTTCCTGGAGGTATATTTTCTAGCCTTCAACAGTGAAGGAATCACTGAGTCAGAAAGACCCCTGTCCCTTAATACCTGGCTTTCAACAGCCACGCCGTTAAAGCCTTTGACTGTAAAGCAGGATGGAAGATCGGCCCTTGAGACAGCAGATCTTCCCTGAGAGGAAGTCTCCATGGAGCATCGGCGACCCACCTTACCAGATCTGTGTACCAAGACCAGCCAGGTCAGTCTGGGACTACTAGAATGACTGGAACCCCACCCCTTCCACCTATATTCTGCGCAGAAGCCTCGGCAGGAGTTTCAGCAGAGGGAACGCATAGATCAGCCGATACTGACCCCAAGGACCCACCGCTGTGGCGTCGACCAGAGGATCCCGAGACCTGGCTACAAACCCCTGTACCTTTTTGTTTGGTCGAGAGGCAAACAGGTCGACATCGGGTGTCCTCCACCGGACACACAGCAGGTGAAACACCTCCAGATGCAGGGACCATTCTCCCTGATCCAAAATCTGACGACTCAGGTAATCCGCAGGCCAGTTCTCCACTCCTGGGATATGCATGGCGGAAAGGACTGGAACAAAATTTTCTGCCCATTTCAGGATCTCAGCCACCTCCCTGGCCACCAAGACACTCTTGGTGCTCCCTTGATGATTGACAAAAACCACACCTGTGGCATTGCCGACTGAATCCGAACTGGACAGCACTGCAGACGATTTGTCTAGTGACTCAGGCAAAGCTTTATTGCTCTGAGTTCCAGAATATTGATCGGTAGTCTGGACTCCTTCACGGTCCAGGATCCCTGGACACACAGCTTCCCAAGCACTCCTCCCATACCGGACAGGCTAGCATCCGTGGTTACCACGGTCGAATACAATGGGAGGAAGGACTTGCCCTGGCGTAGGGCCAACGAGTGAAGCCACCACAGAAGAGCACTCTGTGCTGTGACACAACCAAATCATAGTGTCCAAGGATTTTGGATCTTTGTTCCACTTGACAAGAATTTCCCTTTGTAAGGGTCTTGTGTGGAACTAAGCAAACCGAATCGCCTCAAAAGGTCGACACCATCAGACCTAAGGCTCGCAAACAAGTCCACAGAGAGGACAGGTTGTTAGATAACAGCAAACAAATCGCCCTCTGCAACATTTGAAGCTTTTCTCTGGGAAGAAACACCCTCGCCGAAGCTTAGTCTAGAGTCAGGCCCAGTTTTGAAGATGTACCAGAGCAGATTTTTTTAAATTGATGTTCCAATCGAACTCTTGCAGAGTCCGTACAGTGATTGTCAAGTTGCCCAACAGGACTGAATGAGAGTCTGCTCTTAAGAGGAGATCGTCCAGGTTCCCAGTACCACAATCCCCCGTTGTCGCAGTAATGCCAATACTGGAGCCAACACTGGTGAAGACCCTGGGAGCAGAGGCGAGAGCAAAGGGTAACACCACAAATTGAGAATGCTCCTCTCCTACAGCGAAGCGAAGAAAACGCTGGGGTCCAGCGTAAATAGGGATGTGTAGATATGCGTCCTTGATAGCGATGGAGGCCAAAAAGTCTCCTTGGTGTAGGGACGTCACTACCGTGCAAATGGACTCCATTTGAAACTTCTGTACCCGCACAAAGCGGTTCACAGCCTTGAGGTCCAGGAATGGATTCTTTCCTGGGAACAGTGAAAAGGTTTGTATAGAACCCCTGAAAGCGTTCCGAGAGGGAACCGGCACAATCACCCCTTGCGACAGCAGATCTTGTACCGCCTCTCGTAGATCCCTTAACTGATCTGGAGATGGGTGTAGATTGGACAGGAAGAATCTGTCCGACGGTCTTGTAACCCGATCGGATCAGTTTGTGGACTTATTTGTCCTGAATTGAGAAGGTCCATGGTTCCGGAAAGACGCAAAGACGTCACCCCACCCAGTTACGAGTGAGGGCATCCCTTCATGCAGACGGGGTTTTGCCTGAATATCTGGATTAGGCTGTCCCCGGCTTACCCGACCATGTCTTCTTGGAACCCCCAGAAGACCTAAATAGCTTTGATCCTTTCTCCTGCATGCTGGATGCATGAAAGGGCCGCCTGTGAGTTGTAAAACAAGGTCCCTGTCTATTACGTGGCGACTTGCCCTTGGAGGATTGAGGAAGAAGAATACTCTTCCCATCTGTAAGACCCTTGATCAGTTCATCCAACGAGGATCCAAACAAACCCCCCCCCCGTAATGGGGAGCTCTGATAGAGCCTTTTTTGAAGCCTGATTCGCAGACCAGCTTTTTAGCCACACCAGGTGTCTAATAGCTACCCCCACCGCAAATACTCTGGCTAAAAGAGGGGCCGCATCACATATAAATAGTAGGGCTTGGACCATTTGATCCATTAGCTCTGCCAAGCCTGGAGGGAGCGGTTCTGTTTCTAGGTCACTTTTTAGTAACTTTGCCCATTTTGTTATGGTCTGGGACACCAGAGTGATCACGAAGATCGGTTTAAGTATTGCGCCCGCTATCACATGTAAATGGTGGGACAGCGACTCAATCCTTTATCCACAGGATCTGTAAAGACCAGGGACTCCTCCACCGGGACCACAGTAGATTTGTTCAGGCTGGAGACCGGATGGTCCACCTTAGGTGTAAAGGTCTATTACCGCATCTGCAAATGGATAGAGCCTCTTAAAATGCTTCGGCACCACTAACATCTGTTTGAGGCGCCCCCATTGGTCAGAGACAATTTTGTCAAAAAGTTCCGGACAAGGGAAAACCTTGCCTGACTTCTGGGATTTGCGAGTACCAAATGACACCTGCGTCCCTGACTCTGCAGAATCATCCGCCATTTTTAGAGTTTCCCGCACTGACACTATAAGTGCCTCCAGCAGCGCGCTTTGTCATGTGGCTTCAGACGATGATATGTTGTCCTCGCCATCTGAGTGCGATGACGCATAACCCTCAGGGTGACATGGGTCCTCGGCGGCCAGAATCTGAGGATACAGGAGAGGCAGGGGAGGGCATAGGGCGCTTTTTACTAGTGGTATTTTTTAAAACCAAATCCATTTTTGACACCAGGTTTTCCAAAACCGCCGTGTGCAGGCCGGGGTTACGACCTGGAGGTCCCCGCAACCACAAGGAGGGGATCTGTAGGTGAAATTTGTTCCTGGGATTCCATATGAACCCTGGAATAGAGCAGTTTCACTTTAGGAAAACTGCAAAAAACGGACCCACACCGCTGCACCAGCGGTACTACAAGTCCCAGCCACTAGCACTGCAGATAGCAGGGTGAGCGAGAGAAACCTACAGGGACCCCAATAGACTTACCAGCATTCGATATGGAGGAGAACAGGATCGGTCTGTTGTGCAGAGAAAACCTGGGTCATCACTAGAGTAAAGACCTAGCTGGTCCCTGCTGCCCAGCGTTCGCAGACTGAGAAAATGGCCACCTAATGCATTTCTATAGGGAAACCACAAAAACACAGCTGCCCATGCATTTCAATGGGAACTTCTGCAAAATGAGGCTGAACGGTTCTACGGTAAATTGGAGGGCCCCCTTAGCGTGCCATGCGGTCTCCAGGACCCCGGCAGAGACCCCCACCAGGATTAACCCCCCCCCCAGCGGATCCACTATAGCGACATTGGCGTGTCCACCCCCCGAGGACCCCCGACGCTGACTGAGGTAGGGACCATTATGATGGTGGGGAGGGAGGCCTTGGGGGAGCCTGGTGCATACCAAGAGGCCAGGGGGAATGAGGGGTACCCAAGGGTCCGACATTTCCAGTCAGGGGCCCATGTCTGCCTTGAGACACCCAGAGCTATGGGGGGGGGGGCACTACTTACCATACCAACGACATCAGGTGGGTGCCACTCCGGACAAATTACCTCTCCACTCGGGGTGGGGGTGCTGACGGCCAAGGAGTATGCTGCGACTCAGGCTGCACCAGGCCGTGTGCGTCCTGGTGAGGTGTTTCACTTGTGGGCCAACCCCAGTCCATTGGGGCTCTTCGTGGCGAGGCCTAGCGCTGGGCTATAACCTGCACACGTTCGCTGGCTGGGCGACCTTAAGGATCTAGGATATCCAGTCCAAAACCCAGTCCGGCTGTTGATTTTTTTTTTAACAAAGATTTCCTTTAAAATAAAAAAGACAAGCTAAGACTGAAGTCCCATCCAGGAACTAGGTCCTACTCCTAAACTAGGCAGAAAAACAGAATCCTATAGCAGAGTGAGTGCGTGTATGCCTGCAGGAACTGACTCATAGGCGTGGTAAAGATTTTTCCTGCCTAGTGTCCTACTCCTGTGCAGGAAACATAACCCAATGGTCAAGAGGAATATTGAGCTACATCTGTCAATGAACGATAGAGAAAATCCAACTCCATAAAGGGGCGGGTGCTGTGTCCGTCAATGAACATCAAAAAAATGAATTTTACGGTGAGACAAAAATCCCATTTCTCTTACATCCTCCGACAGTCGCCGCCCTCTTCATATTCGTCACAATGGGGTATTAGACTTTGCTCCGAAGGAGTAGCTAGGCAACAGAAAATGTTAATATAAAAGTTTTAACACATCCCACCCCCAGGGGGTGGTCCCCTCAGTCAATACCCTCCTACTTCCTGTATCCATACTCCAGTTTCAATGTCTAGCTTGTCAGGAGTAGCTGGATGTCTCTATGCTGGGGCATTTTTTTGTCTCAGCTTTTCTTTTCTCTTTTGATTTTCTTTGAGTTTTTTCTCTTGCTTTACTTAGCTGTTATTTTTTTCAGCGTTAGTTAGTTCTTCTGATGAAGAGGATTCGTGCGGGCTGGGTCTCGGGCTGATCCCCCTGGTCGCAGGTTGTGGGTCAGTGGCTTCCCGGCCTGCCATCGAGCGTTCAGCCAGGTATCGCTCCTGGCACAGTGAACGACCCATCCCTGTTCGGTGCAGGGATGCTTGGTGAGGTGGCTACCTCACTGGACGCTGTGCGGTTTCTTAACCCCGGTTTAGGCGTCCTGGATGCGACTCTCCCTGCCTCATGTGCTGCGGTTTGTTCGCCTGTGCGGGTTCCCCACGCCATTAAGAGGTAAGTGTACTTATGTGGGGACCTGTCTGTCGGGGGGGGTGTCAGTCTGGGACTGTGTAACCTGCCTCTATTCACACTGTTTGGCTCCCTGTCATTCTGCCTGCACGCTGTGGGCTGCAGGGGGGGGGGGGGCTGTGTGGCACTGTGTGTCTGCCTGTGTACTGTGTGAAGGGCTATGTGCTGGGGGCATGCTTTTGGTCATGTTGGGGCACTATACAGCGGTCGCTGCGGCGATCCGCCGTGTTTTTTACATGGGTGGTGTTTTGTAGTACATCACAGGGCGGGGGAGCGGCGTTTTCGGCGCCAAACGGCGGCATTTTGCCTGCACTCGCCCCAGCCGCATGTTTTCACTGCGGGCGGCCATTTTCTTGTAGCCTTCCATAGGCTTTAACAGAGCGCCCTGATTGCATCACTTCCTCTTTCCTGATGTGCACCGATCGAGGCGGCAGCTACAGCAGGGGTCTCCTCAGGTTTTAACCTTTCTGTCTTCCTATATCCATTGCCTGTGTTCTGTGTTATCCCTGTGGGGGTCTCATTGTGCTTGTGTGTGTGGCGGTGGGCTGCGCTCGCCGCGCTTGTTAAAGGGGCAGTTAACCCTTTCTTTGCCAGCATATTTTTTTGGGGCAATGGATTCTCAGGAGGGCAAATTTCCTGCCACATTGGTGGGTAGCCAGGGGACTGCTGTTTCCCCCCCAGGGGGGGATTTGGCTGCGATTGTAGCTAATCTTGCTGCCCAGGTGCAAATGTTGGTGGCTGCTCAATCCACAAAAAGGTCCAGAGCTTCAATTTCCTCTGGTTCAGAGGGTGATGGTGCGGGGGCTGATATGGCCGGGGTCTCCTTATCGGGGTCCCGTTCCTCCCTGGATCTTGTGGGGTCCGAGGTGGAGGCTGAGGTTGAAGGGGTGGATGATTCTCCCCCTGGCTCGTCTGAAGAGCTTGCACTCATGGATGAAATGGTTGCTTCCATCAAGCAAACGCTGCGCTTGCAGGATGAACCGTGTCCGCCTGCTGCCTTGGCAGCTTATGGGACAAAGAGAAGACGCAAAACATCGCAGGTTTTTCCCTGCACTGATGATTTTCAGAGCGCTGGTAAGGAACAATGGCGTAATATCCGCAAGCCTTTTGCTGTACCCAGTAGGTTCAAACTGCGTTATCCTTTCACGCCCGCTACTGACGAGCGTTGGTGTGTACCACCTCCAGTGGATCACGCGATCGCGGTTCTGAATAAGTCCACTGCGATTCCTGCTGAGGATACCCCGGTGTTCCGGGATGCCACAGACAAGAGGCTGGAGTCTCTTGCCCGTCATACCTATTCTATTATGGGTTCTATGCTGAAAGCTCTGTTTGCTTCCCTTATGGCGGCCCAGGCGGTCGCGAGTTGGACGCAGGTGCTTAGACGCGTTTTGGTGGCTGATTCCGCCCCACAGGCGACATTGGACACGGTGGATCAAATCCATCAGGGTGTCATGTATTTGTGCGATGCGGACTTGGATATGGTCCTGTTGGCGGCACGTGTACACGGTGTGGCGGTGTTGTCTCGCCGTTTGGTTTGGTTGAAGTGTTGGTCGGTGGACCAATCTTCGCGCAAGACCTTAGCCAATCTACCTTATGACGGTTCTCGCCTTTTTGGCGAGTCCTTGGATACTCTGATAAAGGGGATCACAGGGGGTAAGAGCACGCTCTTGCCCCAATCCCAAAAGGCTAAGGCGGCTTCTGGTAAGAAGCATGCTTCCTTTCGGCCCTCTCAGGGGTCCTTTCGTGCCTTTCGGCCGCACTATAAGGGCAAGCCGTTCAAAGGTCAGGGCTCCCAGAAGAAGCGGTGGACAGGTAAGCAGAAGTCCGGCCAGTCCGGATCCGCTGCCCACCACAGTGCGGCCTGAAGGGGCGCCCTCACCCGGTTCTGGGGTGGGGGGACGCTTGCTCGGTTTTCCACAACCATGGCTGGCCCGTGTTCGGGACAGGTGGGTTCAGGAAATCGTTCGATCTGGTTACAAGATCGAGTTTCTCTCTCGGCCGGAGAGCAGATTTTTTCCCTCAAATCTTCAACTGTCTCCGGAGCGTTTGCGGGATCTGCACCTAGCGGTGCGGGACCTGAGGGCTCAGGGAGTGGTGGTCCCGGTGCCTCATCGGGACAGATTTCGGGGGTTCTATTCCAATCTGTTCACCGTGCCCAGGAAGGAGGGCAAGGTACGTCCAATTCTGGACTTAAAGGCTCTGAACCACTTTGTGCGGGTTCGCAAGTTCCGCATTGAATCTCTGCGGTCGGTGGTGGCTGCCCTGGTTCCGGGGGAATTCATGGCCTCCATCGACTTGAAGGATGCGTACCTACACATCCCCATTTTCGAGGGTCACCAGAGGTACCTTCGATTCGCCATTGCAGAGGATCACTACCAATTCGTGGCGTTACCTTTTGGCCTCGCTTCGGCTCCGCGGGTTTTCACCAAGGTGCTTGCACCACTGCTGGCCTTGTTAAGGGCCCAGGGCATCTCTGTCCTGGGGTATCTGGACGATATTCTGGTTCGGTCTGCGACCAGCCAGGGCCTGGAGACGGATCTGTCCGTCACGGTACAGACTCTACAGGAGTTTGGTTGGACGATAAATTATCCAAAATCGACGTTGTGTCCGTCGGTTCGTCTTCCCTATTTGGGAATGATCCTGGACTCGGTCCAAGCGAAGGTCTTCCTACCGGACGACAAACTCAAGATTCTTCAGGGAGAAGTCCAGTCCCTCAGGGACGTTCCGTGCTCATCCCTGCGGAAGTGCATGCGGTGTCTGGGACTGATGGTCTCGGCTTTCGAGGCAATTCCCTTTGCCCAGTTTCACACGAGGGGTCTCCAAGCGGAGATCCTGTCCAGGTGGGACGGGCGTCCGCAATCTCTGGATTTCCAAATTTTGTTGAGCCATCGCACCAGAAGGGACCTTCTGTGGTGGCTCCAGTCCCCGGCGGTGTCGGGGGGAAAGTCTTTTCGTCCTATTTCATGGACGGTGATCACCACGGATGCCAGCCTGTCGGGCTGGGGTGGTGTTCTGGGCGTTCTGTCCAGGGGACTTGGTCGGAGGAGGAATCCTCCCTTCCGATCAACATTCTGGAGTTGCGTGCGATAAATCTTTGCCTTCAACGTTGGACGGACAGCCTGCGCGGCTGTCCGGTTCGAATTCAGACGGACAATGCCACGGCGGTGGCTTACGTCAATCACCAAGGGGGCACCAGGAGTGCCCGCGCGGCTCGGGAAGTGGCCGACGTTCTTTCTTGGGCCGAGACGCATGTCCCGGCGATATCGGCGGTGCACATTCCGGGGGTGGAGAACTGGCAGGCGGATTATCTGAGCCGCCAGACCCTGGATCAGGGGGAATGGTCTCTCCATCCGGATGTCTTCCAGATGTTGTGCGTGAAGTGGGGTCTTCCGGAGGTGGACCTGTTCGCGTCTCGTCTGAACAACAAGGTATCAAGGTTCGTGGCAAGAACGCGCGATTCTCGGGCAGACGCGTCGGACGCGTTGGTAGCCCCGTTGCATCAGTATCGGCTGCTGTATGCGTTTCCGCCGATTCAATTGCTGTCCAGGTTCCTTCGCAGGTTGATCTCGGAACCACACATGGTGATTCTTGTGGCACCGGACTGGCCTCGCCGGTCCTGGTACGCGGACCTCGTGAATCTGGCGGTCGACGCTCCATGGCGTCTGCCTCTTCGAGAAGATCTCTTGTCTCAAGGGCCGATATTCCATCCTGCTTTACAGTTGCTGGCTTTGACGGCCTGGCTGTTGAAACCGAGGTCCTAAAGGATAGGGGTCTCTCTCCGGAGGTCATTCACACTTTGATTAACGCGAGGAAGTCTTCCTCTGGGAAGGTCTATCACCGTACTTGGAAGGCCTATTTTGCCTGGTGTGAGTCCAGGGGGTTTTCACCTCGCACTTACTCGGTGTCTAGGGTGTTGTCCTTCCTTCAGATGGGTGTCGACCAGCGTTTGGCGCTGGCTATGGTCAAGGGTCAGGTGTCTGCGCTGGCCGTTCTTTTTCAACGTCCTGTGGCGTCTACCTCTTTGGTTAGTACCTTTGTTCAAGGGGTGCGACATCTGGTCCCTCCTAGGAGGGAACCTTTACCTCCTTGGGACTTGAATCTTGTTCTGTCCGTGCTACAACATGCTCCCTTTGAACAGATCAGGAAGATCTCATTGTCCATGTTGTCCAAAAAAGTCGCTTTTTTGGTGGCGATCACTTCGGCTCGCAGGGTTTCGGAGCTGGCAGCTTTGTCATGCAAGTCTCCGTATCTGGTCCTTCATCTAGATAAGGTGGTCTTGCGACCTAACCGTTCTTTTCTTCCGAAGAGGGTTTCGGATTTTCACATCAATGAGGATATTGTCCTACCTTCGCTCTGCGCGAAGCCCAAACAGCCGAAGGAGGTGGAGCTCTATTCCTTGGATGTTGTTCGGGCGATTAGGGTTTACCTGAAATCGACTGAATCTTTACGCAAGTCGGATTCCTTGTTTGTCCTTCCTGAGGGACCTCGGAAGGGCTCGGCTGCGTCGGCCTCTACCATTGCCAAATGGATCAGACAGACTGTGGAACAGGCCTATGCTTTGAAGGGGAAAGTTCCCCCTGTGCCTGTGAAGGCGCACTCTACAAGATCTCCGAGTACGTCTTGGGCCTGTCGTCATGGGGCTTCTGTGGCCCAGGTGTGTAAGGCGGCGACTTGGTCGTCCGTTCACACCTTCACATAATTCTACAGGGTGGATGTTCAGGAATCTGCAGATGCTTCCTTTGGCCGCAAGGTTCTTAGTGCGGCAGTTCCTTAGAGCCTTTTGTATGGGCTCCTTGGCTGTTTGGGATACATGTTGTTATCCCTGGGTTATTTGTTTTTCCTGGGATTTTTGCTTCTGTTGAGCAAGTTTTTTCTTCTGTTGCCCAGATGGTTTCCTTCCTTTGGTAAGGTTCCTTTCTCTGCTGTGGAGACAGCGTTGCCTTGGGCGCGGCTGCGTTTCCCACCCCTCATGTTTGCACTGCTTTGGGACGTCCCCATTGTGACGAATATGAAGAGGGTGGCGACTGTCGGAGGACGTAAGAGAAAACGGAATTTTTGTAAAATCTTACCTGTAAAATTCCTTTCTCTGAGTCCTCCGACAGTCGCCGCCCCCTCCCCTCTTTTGGGGTTGCTTGTACTCTCTACTGCTATTCCACTGAAACTGGAGTATGGATACAGGAAGTAGGAGGGTATTGACTGAGGGGACCACCCCCTGGGGGTGGGATGTGTTAAAACTTTTATATTAACATATTCTGTTGCCTAGCTACTCCTTCGGAGCAAAGTCTAATACCCCATTGTGACGAATATGAAGAGGGCGGCGACTGTCGGAGGACTCAGAGAAAGGAATTTTACAGGTAAGATTTTACAAAAATTCAGTTTTTCTCTTTCAATGACAGACACAACTCTTCATCTTCTTGACCGTAGGGACGTCCCAAAGCAGTGTCAAACATGAGGAGTGGGAACAGCAGAAAAAACAAGCTTCTCCAAGGCTTAACAGTCAACCAGGTAACTTGAAGCTCAACTGTCAACAACTGGAGCTCCCCTAAAAAAAAAAAAAACACCCTCTAAGAGGACAAATCCTCTAAACAGCAGCCTGCAAAACTTTGCGGCCAAAAGAAGCATCCGCAGATGCCAACAGATCCACTTTATAAAACTTTGTGAATGTGTGTGTACAGACGAGCAGGTAGCTGCCTGCAAAACTGCATCACTGATGCCTGATGGCGGTGGGCCCAGAAGGCACTAAGTGCCCGAGTAGAGTGCGCCTTGACAGGGAAAGGAGTAGGGCTGAAACAACTAATCGATGATGAAAATAGTTGTCACTATTTTCATCATCGATTAGTTGGTTAGCCGATTAGTTGGCCTGCATACAAAATGCATTATTTGTTTACATATCAGGAAATACAGTGCAGCACACATACAGCGCAGTACACCCTCCATTTATGTCAGTATACATAGTGCAGCACACACACAGCTCAGTACACCGTCCATACATGTCAGTATACACAGTGCAGCGCACCCACAACTCAGTGCACCCTCCATTAGAGATGGGTTTGGGCATGTTCGGGATCCCACGTGCCCAATCCCGCCAGGGAGTCGACACTACACATGGCTAATCACAGGCAGTGAGACATTTCCCAATCTGTGCAGCTGCAGATCAGGATCTCTCTCACCACCTGTCTCAGTGTCAGCGGGATCCTGAACACGCCCGAGCCCATTCTTATCCTCCATACATGTCAGTATACACAGTGCAGCACACATACAGCTCAGTACACCCTCCATACATGTCAGTAAGCTTGTGAATGTGTGAGGAGAAATGCCTCGTGGGACATGTAGTCCTGGCAAAGAGAAGTAAGTTATTTGGAGTGATTCTAAAGGGGCAGATTTTTATTTTTTTTACCTTGCTATAGGGGAACTCAACATTATAATTTGCGGCTTGCTATAGGGGCACTCTTCGGGCAGGAGGAGCAAAAAGCACCGACAGGGCACCCCAGAAGAGGAAGTACGAGTACTGATACTTTTTCTCGTACTCCCCGAGATCAATTACCGATACCTATTTTTAATGTCACGACAGTTTTTTTCGTTTTTTTTTAATGAAAAATTATTACCGTTTCTTTATTTTTATGTAGAACAGTTCTTCTGTGGCTTTGAAATTGCGCTACTTTAGTGTGATTTCAAAGCCGCAGATCAGTGCGATTTGGACCTCCGATTTCTTTGAAGCTTGCGATTTCATTTAACAGAACTCAGTGCAAGTCAATGAAAAGGTATCGGGTTTAGTATCAAGAGCATTTGCACGATTGAAAATTATTATGTAGCACCCTCCTAGGTAGGTGCTAGAGAGAGTATAGTTTTGGCTATGTCTGCCTATCAGAGGAGCAGCAGGCAAATTCTATATTGCATTCTGCTTAACAGAGAGCAGGATCTGTGAGTTAGGTCTGCTCATGGTGCTCAGTGTGTTATTCATCTGGTCTAGGGGAGTGTTGCACTCTGGTCCAATAGGGAGGCATATTGGACAGTGGAGAAAACCTGACCAATGGGTACACAGGTGTTGATACAGCCCCAGTGATTGGCACAGACTGCTGTCTTGGTGCATTATGGGGTATAGTAAAAAAACCAGGAGCACATGTGCTCGGGGTCTTTGGCTGGTGAGCAGAGTCCCGAAAGGAGGGTGACGGCTGCCTCCTCTTCTGCAGCAGTTGGTGTATGGTCACAGGAAGTCGGCCTGGTGAGCCAGAAGGAAGGCGCTGAACCCAGAGGTCCAGGAGAGCTGACTAGAGGGGTTGAGACACTGGAGAACCTGGAAAAACAGTATCGTGAGTAGAGGGGATCGTGTCTAAGGGCCTGGCCAGGAGGGGGGCTACTCCGGAGTGGAGTAGTCGGAGGACGGGTGTCAGCTGGTGGATAGAAAGGGGGTGCTAGGCGAGTACCCTTAAGATAAGTGCTAAACAAGCGGTCTATTCAGGAATTTTACCTTAGAATCATCTAGTGTAGTTATTCGAGTAGATTAAATATTTTGTTCCCTCGCTATAGCTACAAATTCTGGATGGGCCCTCTGCACACTGCTACACCCTTTCCAGCAAACTGTGCCATGAAAAACACGGATATTTAGTTCACATATAGTCCATACAGAATTTGTAGTGTTAATATGTGGTCACACCCTTTAGCACCTGATAGATTATATACATGTACAAGCTTTTGGGATTTGAGCACAGGTATATCTTTTCTCTCTTGCAACACAAGTCAGTGACCAGACCTGAACCTAGTCGCTCTCTAGGTTGACATGATGTCCAGTGTCCACCGTAGCATTTGCAGTGGCAAGGCAGTGTGGGACTGGTCATAAGAGGGATTACTTTGATGCAGTTGGTCAGCTTAAAATATGTATTGCAATATATGTGAACTAAATATCCCTGTTTTACATTGCAAAGTTTGCTGGAGAGGGTGTAAAGCCGTGTGCAGAGGGTCCATTCAGAATTTGTTATGTTAATATGTGGTCACACCCCTTTAGCACCTAATAGTGTTAATACATGTACAAGCTATTGGGATTTTGCACAGGTATATATTTGCTCACCATAGAGCTGGTTATTTGTATTTACCACTCCATAGAGATATTCAAGAATAAATTGTCTTTTTTTTTAAACTTTACATAATAACTAAATTATATGCCACACTTTTTTGTTATGTACAGCTGCAAGAAAAAGTATGTGAACCCTTTGGAATGATATGGATTTCTGCACAAATTGGTCATAAAATGTGATCTCATCATCATCTAGGTCACAAAAATAGACAATCACAGTCTGCTTAAACTAATAACACACAAAAAATGAAATGTTGCCATGTTTTTATTGAACACACCATGTAAACATTCACAGTGCAGGTGGAAAAAGCATGTGAACCCCTAGACTAATGACATCTCCAAGAGCTAATTGGAGTGAGTTGTCAGCCAACTGGAGTCCAATCAATGAGATGAGATTGGAGGTGTTGGTTACACCTGCCCAGCCCTATAAAAAAAAACACACCAGTTCTGGGTTTGTTTTTCACAAGAAGCATTGCCTGATGTGAATGATGTCTCTCACAAAAGAACTCTCAGAAGACCTACGATTAAGAATTGTTGACTTGCATAAAGCTGGAAAGGGTTATAAAAGTATCTCCAAAAGCCTTGCTGTTCATCAGTCCACGGTAAGACAAATTGTCTATGAATGGAGAAAGTTCAGCACTGCTGCTACTCTCCCTAGGAGTGGCCGTCCTGTAAAGATGACTGCAAGAGCACAGCGCAGACTGCCCAATGAGGCGAAGAAGAATCCTAGAGCGTCAGCTGGCAAATGTTAACATCCCTGTTAGCGAATCTACAATACGTAAAACACTAAACAAGAATGGATTTCATGGGAGGATACCACAGAGCAAGCCACTGCTGTCCAAACAAAACATTGCTGCACGTTTACAGTTTGCACAAGAGCACCTGGATGTTCCTCAGCAGTACTGGCAAAATATTCTGTGGACAGATAAAACCAAGTGGAGTTGTTTTGGAAGAAACACACAACACTATGTGTGGCGAAAAAGAGGCACAGCACACCAACATCAAAACCTCATCCCAACTGTGAAGTATGGTGGTGGGGGCATCATGGTTTGGGGCTGCTTTGCTGCGTTAGGACCTGGACGGATTGCCATCATCGAAGGAAAAATGAATTCCCAAGTTTATCAAGACATCTTGCAGGAGAACATAAGGCCATCTGTCTACCAGCTGAAGCTCAACAGAAGATGGGTGTTGCAACAGGACAATGACCCAAAGCATAGAAGTAAATCAACAACAGAATGGCTTAAACAGAAGAAAATACGCCTTCTGAAGTGGCCCAGTCAGAGTCCTGACCTCAACCCGATTGAGATGCTGTGGCATGACCTCAAGAAAGCGATTCACACCAGACATCCCAAGAATATTGCTGAACTGAAACAGTTTTGTAAAGAGGAATGCTCAAGAATTACTCCTGATCGTTGTGCAAGTCTGATCTGCAACTACAGGAAATGTTTGGTTGAAGTTATTGCTGTCAAAGGAGGTTCAACCAGTTATTAAATCCAAGGGTTCACATACTTTTTCCACCCGCACTGTGAATGTTTACATGGTGTGTTCAATAAAAACATGGCAACATTTCATTCTTTGTGTGTTATTAGTTTAAGCAGACTGTGATTGTCCATTGTTGTGACTTAAAAAAATGATCTGATCATCATCTATGACCAACTTGTGCAGAAATCCATATAATTCCAAAGGGTTCACATACTTTTTCTTGCAGCTGTATTTTATCCGATTAATCACTTAACCGAATCAATAATTGGCCAACTAATCGATTATGAAAATAATCGTTAGTTGCAGCCCTAGAAAGGAGGAACATGACCCATAATAGAATAAGCCTGAATCACAGTCTGTCTGATCCATCTGGAATTGGTCGCAGCAGAAGCAGCCAGCCCCTTGTGAGGTCCATCCATGACAAATAGTGAGTCTGATTTCCAAAAAGACTCCGTTGCTGCCAGATACACCTTTTTTGCCTGAACCACATCCAGGGAGTGCAAGGCAACTTCCTTAGGATGCTTAGGCTTGGGACACAGGGCGGGCAACACAATGTCTTCATTCAGATGAAAGTCAGAGAGGACCTTCGGAAGGAACGACGGACATGGATGCAGACCCACCTTATCCCTGTGAAGCACCAGGTAAGGTGAAGGACAAAACAACGCCGCTAGTTCAGGAACCCTGTACGCCAAAGTAATGGCCACCTTCTGAGACAATGTAAGCAGGGGAAATTCCTGGGGAAAAATTGCCAGGACCAGAGATCCCAGCAAGGAACTAGTTCCTTACTCCTGACTAGGCAGAAAAAAAATAGATAGCTATGGCAGGAAGTGGGAGTATAACCCCAGGCAGTACAACCCTATGGTCAAGAAAATGAAGAGCTGTGTCCTTTAATGAACGAAAGAGAAAGATATATTTTCAACCACAATAGTTGACTAGGGAAACCCTGTGAGGGATCATCACGTAAAACATGGGGTGACCTGGATATAGGGATTCAGGGTTAAATATTCAAACTATCCTGTGTACTAAGGGGAGGGTTAAAGTAGGAGATAGAAAAACAAGAGTAACAAAAATTAAAAGGCGACATGCAGGAAGAAGAAGAGGTGTGAGAAGGGAAAAGGGTGGTCAGGGTAGTCACCGAGAGGAGAAGCCCCTAATCCCAGTCCAAGGAGTAGTTACCGTAGTGTCACAAAAAACATGTCCTAATCAATCAGAGCCTACGTAAGCAACCAAGATAAAAAAAAAAAAAAATGAAAAGAAAAAAAAAAAAAGTGGGTCTAGGGGGTAGTGATCATTAGGATCACAAACGTTTTTAATTGGCCATAGATGTAAGCATTTAGAAGACTGCTACAGAACTGGGAAATAAGGTGAGTGGAGGCCTGATTTTGGGGACAAAGTTTCAAAGGGTGTGCAATCTCTATGGATGATGTTTATTTTATTGAGGTGAACAACAAAATTCTTCAGCTGTTCAGCTTCAACTTGGCTGCAAAAGGTAAAACAAGGTTTAAGTAACAGAAGTCCCAATCATTTCCATCCTTATAAACCACATTTTCAGCATACCTTTCAGGGTACTATTGAACCATGCTACCAGCCCATCAGTTTGGGGGTGGTATGCTGAGATGTGTAGGTACTTTTCATCAATCAATGCAGTTCTTTGGTTACCTTTGACATAAAAGGGGTTCCTTGGGCTGTCAAAATTGCTTCAGGAATACTGGTATGGGAAAATATGTGGAAAAGGTTTTTGCTATAACCTTGTAGAATGGGTTTCTAAGAGGGATTGCTTTTGGATAATGGGTGGCTTAATCAAGGACTACCCCTTTTGGACTTCGGCAGTGGCCCGACCAGACCCATCTTAAAAGGAACTTCAATTATAGGCAAGGGTAAAAGAGGACTGCAAAAATTTTTTGGTGTACATCAATATGACAGTCAGGGCAAGACTTACAATATTCCTCAAGTGCTTTGTTAATACCAGGTCAGAACAAAATACTGCTCAGCCTACTTTATGGTCTACCTCAAAAAGACCACTCAACATGTGAAAATGAGCTAGAACCAACACCATCCCTGTGTGAAATGGGGGAACCACTAACTACACCACAACTTGCCCCCTATTCCTTCTTTACATGATAAATAACTTATGGGATATTGCAAAGTGAGGGTATACTAAGCTAACTTTTGGTTCTTGAGGTGCCCTATTTATCACGTTTACATTATTCCATGCTTTTTTTTTCAAATTTGGATCGCACAACTGTGCACCTAGCATGAAGTGTAGCAAGTTCTTAACAAAACCCATTACATGCTTTCACTAGGTGTCTCCACAGAGAACATTGCAGTAGGGCAAATCTATTGCATCGGATGTATATAAAGTTTTCTCATTTTTTCAGTATCAAGCTTGGCACAGTCAGCCAGACTAGCATGGACCAATATGATGAGGTTTTCAGAGCCTAATAATGCCTTCACTGGATGTCGATCTATTGTAACAGTACATAACTGCCTTCCAGTCTCAGTTCCTAGGTATGCTGTTAGAACAGGCTTGGCAAATATCAAAATACAACTTCCAAGGTCACATTCTATAGGCTTATGTAATACAGAAAAAATTGCACTGTCATAACCTGATCTGCCATGCCTCTAAGATACCTTCTGAACTAGGAGGCCATTTCATATGTGGCACCCGTAGGTGTTACATCATCTCCCTAGGAGTCTGCTTACCCCTTTGACAAAAAGGAGAAGTTTTACCCAAGGTTGATATTTTTCGGTTTCAAAAGGTTACAAGCTTGGAAGGTGGATCCCGGAGATAGTGCTTGGTAGCAGTATGTCGCTCCACAAGGAACACTAACTAGCTCTTGGGGTCTGTAAGCCTAATGCACCTCTAAATCCTAACAGGCAACGCCCTGATTTAGGAGTTGCAGGTCACTCAATCCACAATCTGAGCAGGCTTGTGCATCTGCAGCTGCAACCACTTTCATACGTCTTGGACCTTTGGGGCTTTCCAAGGTCCCATAATCCAGTGTGAACACATGCTGCGCTAGAATGCCCATAGAAAACCCAAGCCTGGTTAGCTTTTGAGTTTTAGATACTCCTTGGCATTTTGTGGTTGTGAGTTATAGAAGGGTTTTTGGTTCCCTTTCCCCCCTCAGAAAAGGTGATAGCACATCAGCCCTCTTGCTCCTCTGGTACCTTCTCAGGCTTGGTGACTTTTTTAAAGTTGCCAAAGTAGGCTTCAACATCGTCCCCTCCAGGGACAATTTCCATAAAGTGCTCTGCAAAGGGTGAGGTGTAGAAGTTGGCTGCTAAGCCATCATCTGCCTCTCTAACATGGCCTGTATCTGCTGCTGTACAAGACAGGTTCACTGGCTGCTATCCCTCAAAGGAGCCTGGTGGGCTACAGTTAGCTGTTAAAACACCAGAGGGTGTCAGTCTAAGTGTAGTAAGATTGCAAACTTTATTAAAAGGCAAAATGGAAACTCACAACTTTGGACTCGACTTTGCGGAGGGCATGTAAATCCATTCCCGGGATCTTGAGCTCTACCGCTGGCCAGATCAAGGAAGTAAGCCACCAAAGGTCCGTGGCATAGAGCTGGACAAAAGTGATGCCATCGGACATGTAGGAACGTGGCTACATGTTTTGGGGGCCGACCAGTTCTTTTGTCAAGTCTGGAGGGATAGTATATACTGCACTATTTAGGCATGGAGGGCTACAACACCCAGCGCTGCTTTAAAGGGGCTAAACATGTTTGAGTGCTAATAAAACATAAATGTATTACATCAGTTTCTCTAAAAAAAAAAAAAACACCTGAAAAATTCATATGAAAAATTAGGGATAAGCATGATTTTAAATTAACTAATGAAAAAATGATAATAATGAGAAATAGAACACGCATACTGAATTTCATTACTGGTTTAAAAACAGACTCATAGGGGACTAAACATGAGGAGGAATTAGAAGATTTGAGGACTTAATTCATAAGCAACGGGTGACAATATGGAACATAATATATATTTAAAATAAAAAATGTAATATAATACATACCATAAAAGATGGTACCCAAACCTTACCACTAGAAGGAGCTATGATACGCTAATGGTTATATAATATAAATCAAAAAGGAAAAGGCAGGAAGGTATTTTCATAGACCTAAAATATACACATTACACATGCACACACAAACACATAGAAAAATGATGTAAAATATATATTAAAAAATGATGTATAAGGAGTATAAATAATGGGATTTTTGACTTCCCATTACTTCCTGTAAAATCCATTTCTCTAATGATCATTGATGGACACAGCTTCTCATCTTCATGACTACATGGGTTATACTGCCCCCTACAGGAGTAGGACACAAGGCAGAAAATAACTTGACTACGCCTATGGGGCAGTCCCAGGGGGTATACACCCACTCTCTGCTATTTTGTTACAAGCAGTGTCAGAAGAAAAAACCCAACTCCATAGAGGGGTGGGTGCTGTGTCCGTCATTGACCATCAGAGAAATAGATTTTACGGTAAGTCAAAAATCCCATTTTCCCTTTCGTTCATTGATGGACACAGCTTCTCATCTTCTTGACTATGTGGGATGTCCCAAAGCAGTGTCATACATGAGGGGTGGGAAAAGCAAGAAAAAATACTTTCCAAGGCCAAACCTAGCCAACCAGGTAACATGGAGCTCAACCATAAAACAACTGGAGCTCACCTGAAAAAAAAAAAAACCTTAAACACCCTCAAAGAGGACCACGTCCTCTAAACAGCAGCCTTCAAAACTTTGCGGCCAAAACTTATAAAACTTTGTGAACGTGTGCACAGACGACCAGGTAGCCGCCTTGCAAACCTGCATCACCGACGTCTGATGACGGAAATCCCAGGAGGCACTAAGCACCCGAGTAGAGTGCGCCTTAACCGGCAAGGAGGAACCTGACCCTTAATGGAACCAGCCTGAATCACGGTCTTTTTGATCCATCTGGAAAAGGTTGCAGCAGAAGCAGCCAACCCTTTGCGAGGTCCATTCGGGAGGACAAAGAGTGATTCTGACTTCCTAAAAGACTCCGTAGCTGAGAGGTACACCCTGATTGCCCAAACCACCGGAGACACAGCTGATGAAACAACTCCGGATGAAGTGACCATTCCCCCTAGTCCAATGCCTGTCGACTGAGGTAATCCACTTGCCAATTTTCCACCCCTGGAATGTGCACAGCAGAGAAGGCTGGAACGAACATTCTGCCCACCTTAGAATACCGGCTACTTCCCGAGCCACCAAGGCACTCCTTGTGCCCCCTTGGTAATTGACATAAGCCACGGCCGTGGCATTGTCCAACTGAATTTGTACCGGACACCCCTAAAGATTAATCGGCCAATGACCCAGACAAAATCTGATCGCTCGGAGTTCCAGTACATTGATCGGTAGCCTGGACTCTTCCTCAGTCCAGACCCCCTGAGCGGAATTCGTGCCGAGGATGCCTCCCCACCTGGACAGGTAGGCATCCATGGTGACAACCGTCCAGTACAGGGGAAGAAAAAAATTTTCCCTGACAAAGTGCACCTCTCGTACTCCGGCTCAACAGGATCAGATTGTCTAGAAACTGAGGATTCTTGTTTCATTTTTATCCGGATCTCTTTTTGCAGAGATCTCCTGTGGAACTGGGCAAATGGAACTGTCTCGAAGGTAGACACCATCAGGACCAGCACCCGCATGCAAGTCTGAAGAGATGACCGTCTGCTGAACAGCAGAAGCTGAATTTCCTCCTGCTATTTCTGCAAGTTTTTCCAGAGGAAGAAACACCCTGGCTGAGGCAGAGTCCAGAATCCAACCTAGAGAGTACAGACTGGTGGACAGAACCAGAGCAGACTTCTGAAAATTTTGAATCCAACCGAACTCCAGCAGAGTAATCTCCAAGTTGTCCAGAAGAGACTCTGCTCGCAAAAGCAGATCGTTCAGGTACCCCAGTACCGCGATCCCCCGCTGACGCTACAATGCTATCACCAGGGCCATTACTTTTGTGAAGACCCGAGGAGCGGAGGAGGAACCAAAGGGTAACACCACAAACTGATAATGCTCCTCACCCACGGAGGCATCGCTGGTGGCCGGCACATATTGGGATGTGAAGGAAGCCGACCTTGATGTCGATGGAGGCGAGGAAATCCCCCGGTGTAGGGACACCACTACCATGCGAATGGACTCTATTCGCAACTTCTGTACCAGCACAAAGCAGTTTAGTGCCTTGCAAGTCTTGCACTGCCCCAAAGAGACCCCCTAAACGATCTGGGGACAAGTGCAGGTTGGAAGGGAAGATCTTTCCGGAGGGTAAGGTCGAAGCTTGATCCTGTAGATGAGCAAATAACTTTGTGGACCCACTTGTTTTCTATCAGGGAGGTCCACAGATCCGGAAACCTCGAAGACATCCTCCCACCCCAGACACGGGAGAGGAACCCTTCATGCAGAGGAAACCTTGACCGCAGGTCCAGCAGAACCCACTTGTGACTTGCCAGACCAGATCCTCTTAGAACCCCCTGTAAAGCCTTTGATGAAATCATCCAAGGAAGCTCCAAACAGGCCACACCCAAAGGGGCGTCACAGACAAACTGCACTTTGACTAACTGATCCGCCAGCTCCGCAAAGGCAGGGGGGAGCTGTTCCCCTTCCAGGTCCCATCGTAGAAGTTTTGCCCACTCAGTCATAGCTTGCGACACCAGGGCAATAGTAAATACCGGCCTAAGTGCTGAACCAGCCACAGTGAACATATGGCGGGTCAAGGCCTCCGACCTCCTATCAGCTGGATCTGTAAAGACCGAGGACTCTTCAACCAGAATTACAGTGGCTTTATTTAACCTGGAAACTACAGGAGGAGCCTTAGATTTTTTTTTAAGGAGGGAATCCTCATGAGGGTAACGCATTGCAAAAGTGCGTTATGGGCACCCCCACTGTTTTTTGACAATATTGTTAAAAAAAACGGTAAAGGGGAACACCTTCGCCGCCTTGGAGGACCTGTGGGTGCCAAAGGTGACCTGTGCCTCCGATTCTGTGTTAGTCGCATCCTTCATCTGTAAGGTGTCCCGCATTGAGAAAATCAGTGCATCCACCAGCGTCTTTTCATGCGAGGCTAGAGGAGCAGAGGATCATCCTCACTATCTGAGCACACAGAGTGCGTGGACGCAGACCCAGAAGGGTAACTCACATCTGTGGCGCAACTCACATCCGCGGCGGCCGAATCAAATTCATGATCTGATGAGACCGAGTAGGCAGGTGAAGACGGGGGATGCTTTTTGCTAACCCGTTTTTCCAGGACTAAATCTACCTTGGACACCAAGGACTCCATGAGCGCCGTCAGTGCAGTCAGTTGTACCTCATAGGGGAACAGGTGGTGAAATATGCTCCAGGGACTCCATTAATGGAGGGGGGAACCAACAATAAAAAATGTATCACACTGCAAAGGACATCCCACCATGCTGGTGGCACCACAAGGCCCAGCACAGAGCACTACCACTGCTACAGCAGAGAGGGAGAGAGAACCCCAACAAAAAAACTCACCACCAATCAGGCACTTACAGCACCAAACTGCAAACCATGCAGCGATCAGGAAGAGAAATATCCAGGGATCAGCACTAGGGGCTGAGGAGGGGCTCTCACCGCTCATCCGGCTTCAAAAACATGGCAGCCGCTTTTTTCAATGGGAAATCACAAGAAAATGGCCAATGAGGATACACAATCATGGCCGCTGATCTGCAGCATAAAAAGATAGACGAAAATGGTGGCTCAGCGCGGCACCATGCGGCTCCCAGGGGGGACCCCTGGAGCTCAAAAACAATTGCAACAGGAAGAGGTGCCCTGGAAGGCAGCCCCACAAGGCCCAGCCCCCTCCTAAAATTCGATCATCCAGTCGCCAGCGGCGCACTCCCCACCCACCACCATCGCCAGCTAAACACCCCAGATTGACCTAAAACGGTATGTCCACCCCATGGGGGATGACCAAGGCCCCTGAAGACCACCGAGAAGGTGGGGCGCTTTCTGAGAAGGATAGCCAGGGGATCTGACCATCCCAGGGAGTGGCCCACGTCCACCCCAAAACCCTCCAGGGGTAGAGGTGGGACAGCTACTTACCACACCAGGAACAGGGTGGGCACAGCTTCAGACAGACCACTGCTCCATCGTAATGTGGGTGCTGTTGGCCAGGAGGATTGCTGCGACTTAGGCAGAAGCCAGGTCGTATGCGCCCTTGCGAGACATTTAACTCGCATGCCAGCCCCCGTCCAGTGGGGCTATGTCGCGGCCAACCTAGCGCTGAGCTGCGGTCTGCACTCGCTCGCTGGCCAGACTGGGGGGACCTACTGGATCTGACAATTGATTGTAGATTCTCATCAGCAAAAAAATACTAAAGAGGAAAAAATTCCATTTAAAAAAAAAAAAAAAATCGCCAGGACCAGATATTCTGGCAAGGAACTAGGTCCTTACTCTTATCTTGGCAGGAAAAAAAATGAGTACCTATATCAGTGAGTGGGTGTATACCCCCCTGGGACTGCCCCATAGGCATAGTCAAGTTCTTTTCTGCCTTGTATTCTACTCCTGTAGGGGGCAGTATAACCCACGTAGTCAAGAAGATGAGGAGCTGTGTCCGTCAATGAACGAAAGAGATTTATTTGCGTCAGAGAGAGGGCTATATAATGATGTTCACCTCAATCTCCTCATTGAGACTACCCCGAGTAGGGAATTGAGAGTATAATTCCAATATGTTTCTCAATTGCACAATTTTTTGAAGCACTCCAGAGGGAGCTCACCAAATTGCAGATAAGAGTTATGCAGGTGAACTGGCAGAGGGCTATTCATTTTACCTCACAAAATCAGGTGAAGGGAGAAAGGCGAGAGAGGGAAGGTGCTCCAGCCCAGGAGTCTGGTCAGGACTAAATGTGTAACACCCTAAACATGCATTTCTAAAGTAAGTATCTCCCATGGTTAAGAGAAGTGAGAGTAAGTAAGCAGTAAGCAGATTTAGGAGGAGTCTCTTTAAAGTGTAGTTTAATCACCTCCCACCCGGGCCATTGTAAATATACGGCCGGGTGGGAGTCTCCTCCTTCTGATCGGACGTTCCGGAACGTCCTTCAGAAGGAGAGAGATCGCGCCGCCGCGGGCTCGATGTGCCTGTGTCCCTAGGACACAGAGCAACAAGACTCGGCAGGAGGGCCCTGTGATTGGCCCTCCTGATCACATGACGGCTGTGTCCAATCACAGCCGTCATGTAATGTCAATACAGCCGTTGTAACAGCTTCGATCTCTTCTCCTCCTGACAGATCCCTTCAGTGAGGAGAAGAGAAGAGGATCGATTCTGCAGCTGGGGTGATCAGTGAGTATTTCTAATTACTCACTGATCACAGGGGGGTCTGTGCTGGTAATCAGATGATTACCAGTGCAGCCCTGGGGGGAGGGGGTGCCACTAGAGCCACCAGGGATGCCCACCATAGCCACCAGGGATGGCAAACAGGGCTCAGAGAGCCTGCCAGTGGTGCCCCCCTATGAGTGCTGCCCACCAATGCCATCAGTGCTGCCCACCAGTGCCCGTTATTGCCATCTATCAGTGCCGCCCACCAGTGCCCACCAGTGCTGCCTATCAGTGCCGCCCATCAGTGCCCATCAGCGCTGCCTATCAGTGCCCACCAATGCTGCATATCAGTGCTATCTATCAGTGCCACATATCAGTGCCCATCAGTGCTGCATATCAGTGCCACCCCATCAGTGTCTCCTCATCAGTGCCTGTCAGTGCGGCATCATCAGTGCTCATCAGTGCAGGAAAAAACGTATCTATTTACAAAATTTTATAACCTAAACAAAAAAACTTTTTTTTTTTTTTCAAAATTTTCGGTCTTTTTTTATTTGTGCACCAAAAAAGAAAAAACCTGGCGGTGATCAAATACCACCAAAAGAAAGCTCTATTTGTGGGGAAAAAATGACACAAATTTGGTTTAGGTACAGTGTTGCATGACCGTGCAATTGTCATTCAAAATGCAACAGTGCTAAAAGCTGAAAATTGGTCTGGGAAGAAAGGGGGTTTAAGTGCCCAGTATTGAGGTGGTTAAGCAGTGTTTTCTGCAGCTAGCACATTTCTCCCATGTAAGGAGTAAGTATCTCCTATGGTTAAGAGAATTGGGATTTATCCTTCATTTTATGGATAGTGTAGGACCCATTGATAATGGAGTACTTTGACGCAGTGGTGGGCTTAAGCACGATATGGCCATATGGTGTGACCAAATCCCCATATTTACTCATTTAAATCAGGTCTCAGTAGCTGTGTAAGATTTGAAAGTTACTCCTTTTGTATGTGTGCACTATCCTCTGTGGATATATACAGTATCTCGAGTACACCCCTCACATTTGTGTAAATATTTTATTCTATCTTTTCACGTAACACTGAAGAAACTACACTTTGCTACAATGTAAAGTAGTGAGTGTACAGCTTGTATAACAGTGTAAATTTGCTGTCCCCTCAAAATAACTCTACACACAGCCATAAATGTCTAAACTGCTGGCAACAAAAGTGAGTACACCCCTAAGTCAAAATGTCCAAATTGGGTTTCAATTAGCCATTTTCCCTGCCCGATGTCATATGACTCGTTAGTGTTACAAGGTCTCAGGTGTGAATGGGGAGCAGGCGTGTTAAATTTGGTGTTATAGATCTCACTCTCTCATACTGGTCACTGGAAGTTCAACATGACACCTCATGGCAAAGAACTCTGAGGATCTGAAAAAAAGAATTGTTGCTCTACATAAAGATGGCCTAGGCTATAAGAAGATTGCCAAGACCCTGAAACTGAGCTGCAGCACAGTGGCCAAGACCATACAGTTAGTTAACAGGACAGGTTCCACTCAGAACAGGCCTCGCCATGGTCAACCAAAGAAGTTGAGTGCATGTGCTCAGCGTCATATCCAGAGGTTGTCTTTGGATAGACATATAGCATATGAATGCTTCCAGCATTGTTGCAGAGGTTGAAGGGGTGGGGGGTCAGCCTGTCAGTGCTCAGACCATACGCTGCACACTGCATCAAATAGGTCCGCATGACTATCGTCCCAGAAGAAAGCCTCTTATAAAGATGATGCACAAAATAGTCCGCAAACAGTTTGCTGAAGACAAGCAGACTAAGGACATGGATTACTGGAACCATGTCTTGTGGTCTGATGAGACCAAGATAAACTTATTTGGTTCAGATGGTGTCAAGCGTGTGTGGCTGCAACCAGGTGAGGGGTACAAAGACAAGTGTGTCTTGCCCACAGTCAAGCATGGTGTTGGGAGTGTCATGGTCTGGGGCTGCATGAGTGCTGCCAGCACTGGAGAGCTGCAGTTCACTGAGGGAATCATGAATGCCAACATGTACTGTGACATACTGAAACAGAGCATGAACCCCTCCCTTAGGAGACTGGGCCGCAGGGCAGTATTCCAACATGAAAACGACCCCAAACACACCTTCAAGACGACCACTGCCTTGCTATAGAAGCTGAGGGTAAAGGTGATGGACTGGCCATGCATGTCTCCAGACCTAAACCCTATTGAGCATCTGTGGGTCATCCTCAAATGGAAGGTGGAGGAGCGCAAGGTCTCTAACATCCACCAGCTCAGTGATGTTGTCATGGAGGAGTGGAAGAGGACTCCAGTGGCAACCTGTTAAGCTCTGGTAAACTTCATGCCCAAGAGGGTTAAGGCAGTGCTGGAAAATAATGGTGGCCACACAGAATATTGACACTTTAGGCCCGATTTGGACATTGTCACTTAGGGGTGTACTCACTTTTGTTGCCAGCAGTTTAGACATTAATGGCTGTATTTTGAATTTTTTTGAGGGGATAGCAAATTTACAAGGTCATACAAGCTGTACACTCACTACTTTACATTGTAGCAAAGTGTAATTTCTTCAGTGTTGTCACATGAAAAGATAGAATAAAATATTTACAAAAATGTGAGGGGTGTACTTACTTTTGTGAGATACTGTAATCTATCTATCTATCTATCTATAGAGAGAGAGAGAGAGAGAGAGAGAGAGAGAGAGAGAGAGAGAGAGAGAATGATACAATGGAAAATGTGCTGAAGACAATTCAAACAGGTTGGCTGGCACTTACACAGCTCATTACACAAAAAGTTCTAAATATTTGAGCTGCCACATTGTAAATTTGGTTTGGAACAGTCATCCTTAGCATGACATAGTTAATTAATAGAGTATTCAACCCTGGAGAGTGACTGAAAGCCTTTTATACCTTTACACTCTCTAGACATTAGAATATTAGCAGGAATGTTAAAGATATTGGTCTCTAATTTGACTAAACACCTGCCCACACGAAAAGTGCTGGAAAATGTAATTGCTTTTAAAATGACTGCCTACAACTAAAATATAGTTGTATTACTGGAAGCCAGCAGCAAAAACATTATTGGTTCAACTTTTGTTATCTTTACTCTTATCTAGCCATATCTACTGGTAGATTAAGTCAAACTAGAGGTGCGAAATTGGCAAGATAATTTATTTTGACAATGCAGGCCACCACTAGACTAAGAAAGGCTGTTCTAATGTGACATAGATGGATTTTTTACACTTTCTTCGAACCACCTCTGCATACAAAATCTGCATTTTAATGTCTTTTGAAAAGACTGCAACTTGCACTGTTGCTCTATCAATTTACCCCAACAGTTTCACGGCTTCAGTTATGTAACTCCAGTTTACACCTGCTTGTTATTTTCAGAAACTTCCTCCCACTGGATGAGCCGAAGTCCAACTTGGATGAGTGATTAACCATTGCTAAATTCACATGAGTGATAAAATCTTACATCATTCTACATTTATTTGGTTCTCAAGCAAAATATTGTAAAGAATTAGCTGATGCAAATATACTGTATAGCTGCTACTGCTCTTTATTCTGACATTGTTTCTATGGTGCCTGCTAACGAGAAGGTATAAAGCCCATTCCCATATTCAAATTGTCACACAAAATACTCACATTTGACCTTCTGGAGCATAGGTAGAGCCAGTGATGCTGAATTCATGAAGACTGCAATGTGTTCCTTCAATCTTCTCAACTACAAACATCTTAAAAGAAGAAGAAAAGAATATTTAGCTTACATATTAGTTAATCCATGTAACCCATCTTACAATTTAAAAATGTCCAAACAAGGTAATACAGCTTGTAAAATAGTTGAAAATGCTGGCACTGAACCACTTTAGCTTTCTGCTTTTTGTTCTACATGACTGCCCCTGGTTCTCTAAAACCAATTTCATAAACACTGCAACTGAACAGTTCTTCAACCATGGCATAAAAACCCAAATCCTAAGCATTACAAGCTGAATAAAGCATCTTTACATCGTGCACCTAGTTAGTTTTCCTAAAGGATCGTTGCCTCTTAAAAAGAAAAAAAAAAAAACCCCAAAAAGCAACATTCTAATACAGCCATGAAACATCTCATGACATAATGTAGACCTGAACGTTTTCCAATTTAGTCTGTACATACTGTACACATCACATCAGCATTCTCTTAGGCTCTCACTATAGCTGGCCAGGGGGGTTCCAGTGTTTAGCTGAGTAGGCAGCCCCATTGAAAGCAAAGGGAGGCTGCCGACTCTCGCATGTAATCTCTCAAACTGCAATTGCATACGAGTGATTTGTATGCGATGCAGTCTGCGTCCTGGGCCATCCACTCACATGTGACCGCACCATCACCTCTAACATTGGGTGTCCTACGTGTGGAAATTGCTGCATTATGTAAAACTATTAGAATGCTTTTTTATATTTTGTAATGGGGTGCCTTGAGACTGTCCATAATTTTAAAGAATGCTTGAAATTGTCTATAATTTTAAAGGGTGCCTTGACTGAAAAAGGTTGAGAAATACTTTAAACAATGTTAGTGATGTAGCTGGGGGAAGAGTTGTGGGTGGCTTTGTAGGTTTTGGTTAGTATATAAAATGTTATTTGTTGGATGAGCCATTGGAGGGATTGGCAGACAGAAGTAGCAGAAACTGAGCAGTTGGTTTCAGGAGGCTGGTAGCAGCATTAATGATGGACTGAGGGGGAGCAGCCTATGTAAAGGTATGCCAATGAGGAAGGAATCGCAGTAGTTGAGGTGAGAAATAAACAGGGAGTGATATAGAAGCTTGTGGTGTTTTTGGTTAAGAAGGGGCCTTATTTTGGAGATATTATGAAGGTTGAGGCAGCAAGATTTGGAAAGTGATTGTATGTGCAACTAAAAGTAGAATTCAGACTCCAGGATTACACCCAACAACTGGCATGTAGGGAAAGAGTGATTGTTGTGCCATCAATCTTGATACAGAAGTCAGGGGAAGGGGCATGTGGGGAAGGGGCAAGATATTATGAGCTCAGTTTTTGATAGATAAAGTCTGAGGAAATGGTGTGACATCCATACTGAAAAAAAAAGTTTAGCAACCTCCTTTATTGTAGCAAGGTTAAAGGTAGTATTGAGTGTACAGGTGGACACGTAATATCGGTGGGGGAAATTTTTGTACAGTGGAGATCTCAACATGAATTGCATCATTATACTGCCTGTTCTACACTATTATCCTATCCCCACCATGGAATTGCCCAACTCCATAATGCCCGTCCCCACTATGAAACTGCCCCACTCTGTAATGCTTGTACCCCCCTGAAACTGCCCTCTCTGTATTGCCTGTCCTCACTATCAACTGCACCCCCTGTACTGCCTGTCCCCAACAACAGCTGTCATCCTCTGTACTACCTTATCCCTACCATCAACTGCCCTCCCACAGTGCTACCTGTCCACACTATCAGCTATGGTTCTATGTGGTCTGTCTGCATCTGCTTGCAAACATACAGGGCAAAAGCAGATACATTACACAGAGCCACAGCTCTAAGTGATCTTTTACTATTATAAATGAATAAAACCACTGATTGTTTATTCATAATCATGAAAGCTCACTGAAAGCTCACTCAACTTTGAGAGGGAGTGTGGGTTTCTGTCCTGATTGTACCTCCCCGGACAGGACTAAACATATTTTGGGCTTCAGCATGGGGTGGAAATACAGCCAGCATTAAGATGTGCATTCCCAATCAGAATGGGACCAAGTGCTAAATGACCAAGTGCTAAATGAACTTGGTCCCCTGAGAAGATAAAATTGAAAACATTTTCAGGAGAGCTCACATGTAAGATCCCTAGCCAAGACCCATTTGTGCAATGTGGAGATATAACTTTTTAAAAATAAAATTAGTATAACCATCAAGGGTGGCTAAAAAAAAAAAATGAAATCCATTTAATGTAAAAACTACATTAAGTAAGCACACAAATATCAGTTTACAGTGCAGATGTGTAGGTGACAGGCAGTGTTCACTAGCAAATGGCTATGTTTGCTTCTGTAGATTACAAAGCAGATGGAAAAGAAAAAGGACTGACAAAATAATCAAAATGGATACATAAACCGTAAATAAGTGTAAAACACCTTTTAATCAAGTATATAACTTGTATTTAGGTATACTATAAAGTGTACATACATTCTCCATGCGAGACTCAGCTCTTGCTGAATTCAGAATAGGTGTTACAAGTATGATGACTTAAAAGTTTCTTTTTAATTAGCAATACTGGTTCTGTAGGGAAATGCGGTGAAAATTGGACATAGGTACAACAATTCTCTTTGGAAAAACAAAGTTAATAGGGTTAATATGTTTCTCGTAATTCTACCAATACTTCTCTTTTGCTATGGGTCAGGCCTATTAAATTATTACTAACATGGCAACCTTATAACAAAAACAGCTCCCCACATACATACCACCAACAAATAAATTCCTATTGTAAGAAGGCATTAGGATGCAAAGCCTCTCAGACATTGATTCTGTTATTCTAATTCCCCTAAAATATATAGCATTTTCCAGTTATTTCTTTCATGACAATGACACCTATTAAAGTTACATAGCCCCTCTGATACCAGTTGTGCCTTCAGCAACAACCATGAACAAAACACGGTTGCAACTTAAAAGCACAGTGAGTGCAACACTATGCACTGTGCTTAAATATATTGTAGCGTGTGCTAAAGAAACCAAGTACTTTTGACTTCTACTGTGGAAAACAATATACATAATAAGTGCAACGTAAAAACTGGATTTTTGACTTATCGTAAAATCCTTTTCTCTGAAGTTCATTGACTGACGCAGCTCCATATTCTTCTTAACCATTGGGTTAGGCAGGAAAAAAAAAAAAACACTTTACCACACCGATGGGGCAGTCCCTGAAGGCATACACCCACTCACTCTGCTATAGGATTCAGTTTTGTTGCAAGCAGTGTTAGAAGCAGTGTTAGAAGTAAAAAAAAAACCCTAACCGACTCAATAGAGGGGCGGGTGCTGCGTCTGTCAATGAACTTCAGAGAAAAGGATTTTTCAGTAAGTCAAAAATCCAGTTTTCTCTATCGTTTATTGACAGACGCAGCTCCATATTCTTCTTAACCATTTAGACGTCCCAAAGCAGTATTTGGGAAAACAACGCAGACAAAGATTGTAATTCCAAGGGCTAAACTCAGCAAACCAGGAACTGGAGCTCACCTAGAAACAACATACACCCTCAGAGAAAAAATTGCTCTTTTTAAACAGCAGCCTTCAAAACCTTGCTGCCAAAAGAAGCATCACAGGATGCCAACACATCTAACATGTAGAATTTGGTGAACGTGCACACAGACGACCAAGTTGCCGCCTTGCAAACTTGTATTACTGATTCCTAATGGAGAAAGGCCCAAGAGGCACTCAGCGCCCAAGCAGAATGCACCTTCACAGGAAAAGGTGGAACCTGACCCTTAAGTGAATATGCCTGCACCACTGTCTGCCTGATCCATCTGGATATGGTCACAGCAGACGCAGCAAATCCCTTCTGAGGTCCTTCCGTGAGGACAAAAGGAGAGTCTGATTTCCTGAAACTCAGTAACCGCCAGGCAAACCCTAATTGCCCAAACCACTGCCAAACAATGCAAGGCAATTTCCTTGGGATGCTTGGGCTTAGGACAGAGTGAAGGCAGCACAATGTCTTCATTCAATGGAGATGAGAAACCACCTTAGGAAGAAACTACCAATTAGGTTGAAGTACCACTTAATCTCTGTGGACCACCAGAGAAGGAGAATGGCAGGACAGCGACGCCAATTTAGACACTCTGCGGGCAGAGGTAATAGCCACCAAAAAAGGCTACCTTTTGTGACAGTGTAAGCGAGGAATCTCCCTAAGTTTTCAAACTGAGGATTTTGAAGAACAGACAGTACCAACTTAAGATCCCACGGAGGTAACTGGGACCGTGTCGGAGGAGCTACATGACTAACTCCCTGGATAAAAGTGGGAATCAATTTAATAGTGCCCAAGGCCAATCGCTGCTCAATCCTTTGTAGGAAAGCCAATATCCTAGTCACAGAAAAGGAGCGTGGATGCACCTCAATCGAATCACACCATGAGATGTATGATTTCCACGTACGATGATAAATCTTCCTGGAGGTAGATTTTCTAATTTTCAATAGTGTAGGAGTCAGAAAGACCCCTATCCGTCAATACCTGGCTTTCAACAGCTACGCCGTTAAAGCCAAAGACTGTAAAGCACGATGGAAGATCGGCCCTTGAGACAACATATCTTGACTGAGAGGAAGTCTCCAAGGAGCATCGGCGACCAACCTTACCAGATCTGCATACCAAGACCGGCGAAGCTAGTTTGGGGCCACCAGAAATGACCAGAATCCCTTCCACCTCTATTCAGCACATAAGCCTTGCAGAAGTTTCAGCGGAGGAAAAACATAGATCCACCGATACTGATCCCAAGGAGCCACCAGTGCGTCTGTGGCGTCGGCCAGAAGATCCCGAGACCTGGCTACAAACCTCTGTACCTTCTCATTGAGCCGAGAAAAGAAGAGGTCTACATCGGGTGTCCCCCGCCAGACACACAACAGGTAAAACACCTCCAGGTGCAGGGAGCATTCCCCCTGATCCAACACCTAACGACTCAAGAAATCCAGACAGTCCTCCGGTGACACAGGCACAAAAACAGTGAAAAGGAAACTATAGATCCACCACCAAGGGGAAGAAACACATTATTTCTTACCAGATTCCAATGACTACTGGGTTGAGCAGCAGTCAAAGTGAGCTCATGTAAAATCACTTGGTCAGTGAATCAAGATTCCTTAGAAGTATGAAGACAGACTCCAAAGCATATAAATGAAAAAATGGAAAGCAATCATTGCGCAGATCTCTAAAAACAGTTTATTAAACATAAAGAAACAGCACACAGGGTACTCACACTCTCTCCATAAGAAATAAGCATAAAGACACGAGGGTAGTGGTGTAGATCAGTTTCAAACCAAAAACATGGCCGACCTCCAATGGTATGCAGTACCAATGTCAAGTGACTGAGCTCCTTCTGATGCGTTTCACCATAGGCGACGGGCATGGCCACATAACGTAGACCCACTCTATATATAGGGCACAGAACGGAAGTGGGCAGAAGTCAAATATGGGGAACTAAATACAACATATTGAATCCCAACAATAGGCAGATAGAAAACAGGGGATCTTTACACCCCTCTATATCCTTAAGTGAAAACGAGGTGGCACTGGGTCACAAGCAGGGCGAAAAGCAGCGGCTCCGTACGGGACCGGAAATGACGTACCATCGAATAACTGGAAGAAGTCATTCTCAAAACCAAAGACCGAAAGTGACGACAGTGCTTTCCGGAATCAGAACGGAACTGAAGCCAGATGTGTTCCACAGATGAGAAGGTGAAAAGCAGGAAGCCCAATACATCCGGAGTCCCAACGAATGGAGGCAGTAAAGCACAAAACAGAGTACACTTCATTATAAGCACAATTAAATAGGTGCTAAACAGACAAAAACCCTAAAAAAAGATTTAAAAAACAAATAAAATATATATTCATGAAAATCTCATACTCTATAGGTATAGGCCAACATATTAAGTGGCACAAACATTAAATAATCAATTAAGATTCCTATAAAAATAAAAGATCTAAAAGATAATGTACAAAAGATATATAGTAAGGGATACATATGGCAAATCCCAAATTAGCTCTACCAAAATCCAGAAATGTATCCTTGATTTATTGGACTTCAACATGAAACACAATTTCTTTTGGTTTCAGGGAGTATTTTATTTACAAATTTGAGAGGTTGCAAATATGTGCAAAATTTGCACCAGCATGGCAAATCTCTTCATGGCCAAGTGAGAGGAGGATGTCATCTATGCCAACAGGAGACCCGAATTTGTCCTCTGGAGGCGTTACATAGAGGACTTCCTCCTCCTTTGGCATGGAGATGCTGCTTCATTGGACGAATATGAGGCAGCTTAACATCAATGACTGAGGTATTCTGTAACAGCATGAGAGGAGTAAAACCCAGATCCACTTCTTGGACCTTTAATATCAGAGTTGTTGAAAATAGAGTGGTTACTAGTACCTTTTTCAAGGAATCTGATCGTAATGGCTTTATTAGCACCAGGAGCTGTCACTATAGCCCTGATTGAATGCTATCCCCAAGAGTAAATTTTTACGTTTGAAAAGAAACTGTACCCTTAGGCTCCGTTCACATGTCAGCGTATGGATCGCGGGCAGAACCGCCGCGGTTCCGCCCGCGATCCGGAGATTATTGCAAATCGCGGGACGCCTGTGCGTTGCCCGTTGATTTGCAATAGCCCCCCAAACGCTGAGCGATGTTGCCGCGATTTCCGCTTGCCGAATCGCGGTAACATCGCGCAAAAAAAAATCGTGGGACGCAATACGCTCCAAAGAAGCTCTTGTACTTTTTTGGGCGTAATGCGTCCCGCGATTTTTTGCGCGATGTTCTGCCCGCGATCCATACGCTGACATGTGAACAGAGCCTTAGAGAGGATTTTTTGAGGGAGGCCGATAATCTTAAATCTAGATTCCTGAAAAAGGGCTACTCATCTGACTCTCTAGATAGAACTATTTCTGAGGTTAATGGTCAGGACAGACGTGATCTAAAGATGGCAATGCGAACTCTACAAATTTCTCAAGTAAATTCTCTTTCGTTACCTCTTTCTCTACCCAACATTATGCTAGTAGAAGCATTATGAAAAAACATTGGAATATACTCAGGAATGATAGGGTCTTGGGACCTTTATTGCCTGAGAAGCCATCAGTAACATTTAGGGGTATTCCTCCAGGTTGCCCCAAATGTACTCGATCCACCTGAAAAATTTACCTTTTTTTAATCAACTCAAAGGCTTTTACCCTTGTAAAAGATGTGCAGTCTGCACTGTCAATTCCCTCAAAAACAGGAAGTATACTTCTAATGTCACTTCTAAGATGTACGACATCAATACCCTCCTAACTTGCACTACCAAGAATGTGGTCTATATCATTACGTGCCCTTGACTGTGTGTTTCTTCCCCTTGGTGGTGGATCTATCGTTTCCTTTTCACTTTGTAATAAATCTCACAGAACCGCCCAGTACTTATGGAGAAATCTCTGCGCTTGAGGAGGTGTCAGCTGCATATGCTAACTGACCCATCAATATATGCTGCTACTTGGAAATAAATACAACTAGATAATAATATCGGTCTGAAATAAATGACAAATATTAGTAGCGCAAACAAAAATGAATTGTCATAATCTTGGCATAAAAGGTAGAGACACCAGTGAACAATGATTGGATAAAATCACTAAAAACACAAAAAAGTCCCACAGTCCTTTCAGCCAAACAAATGCAGGAAAAAATTAAGTGCACCAGGGATCCAAATTCCGTGAAGCATAAGAGGATCACCACTGTTTCCACCACCAAGTGCCAGGGATAATGTAAAATGGCAACTCACCAGACCTCCATGCTCATTGACTCTCGAAAATGAGCAAAACACGTTTTACAGCAATATGGTCCAATGGAGGAATAATCCTTCTAGTTCATCATTCAATCACCATTACCCGAAACTCAGAACATGTGGGGAAATGAATAAAAACCTCCACTAGTGCAGTATGTCCAAACCGTCATTTATTAAAATACACAGTACACATTGCACTCACTTGTAACATGAAGAGAACAGGCACATCATCACATGTAGCGGTGGGGATAGACAGCCGTTGCCGCCGTGACCTGGCTCCACGCCAGGGTAAGACACTCCGGAAGTCCTCCTTCACCTCGCTCAGGTAGCAGGGTATGTCGCCTGGCCACGCCCGACGCATTTCATCACTTCCAACTTTAACAGGGGGCGTGGCTTCAGACGACGCTCCTAACGTTCTTATAGTCCGCTGCGTATTGCTTCAACCAATCAGTCTTCCTGCTGACTGACCGGAAGAACACCAATGCTAATACCAGCGGACCTATGTAACACCACCATCTGACCTCTTGATAGCCAATAGCACGGAGTGACCCCTACCATTAAATATCAGATGGCGGAAATACCGCACATCCATGTTAGAGGATCAAGGCTTTCACATATATTAAACACGACAGTTTCAACACTACTATCATGCTGTATATCCCAGTGACCCTCTACGGCATAACAAAGGATACTGGTGTATATATACTCCAATCATACCCCATACAATCAGAAATACAAGCAAAAAAATGAAAAAAATAAGCTAGCACATAAAACACTGACGTGTCTAAAATAAAAATGCAAATAACAACCAACATTAGAGGAAATGGTCACAACTAACGTTTAATACCACTCCCCTGGATTGATGTCAGTGAAGGCACAAGCTCTACACCTCCCACACATAAAGGACCCCTTCAGGTCCGGGAAAAAAAGATGTGTTAGAGGGGTCTAATACCTTCCTCACGACCCTGTCCCCAAAATTTGGGGCCCTCCTATAGATGAAAGAGGGTACATCAGGCAAAACAGGGCCCAAGGTCCTATCCATACGGAGGATGGGCCAGTGCTGCCTAAAGATGGACTCCCCCTTCCCATAGTCATTTGAGAAGTCTGACAAAAAACTCCATTGTTTAGGGTCATTTTCACAGGTGTCAGAGGAGGCACGTGGGCCCAAAGGTCTGGGGGTATCCAAAATTTTCTTAATTTCCCTAACTAAAGGCAGCCTGCTCATATCCTTTCACTAAGAATCTTTGTTTTAAGACTTCAGCCTGTTCAACAGAGTCTTCACTGAATGTACAATTTCGCCTAACCCGCATAAATTGGCCCCTTGGTATGTTTTTGAGCCAATTTGGGTGATGGCCACTTTGTATTGCAAGATAGCTATTGCGATCAGTTGTTTTGAAGAACACTTTTGTACTTCTACTACCTGATCTTCTTATTAGCACATCTAAAAAGTGAATCTTTTCCCGACTCCACTGAAATTCGAGTCTGATGTTGTTCCGATTCGAGTTCAAGTGTTCCATAAAAGGACACTAGTCGGTGCTCTGGGCCATCCCATATAAGGATTATATCATCAATGAAACGCCAGTAAAACTTTTTCACTGTTTTTGTGCCTATGTCACCGGAGGACTGTCTAACACATTTTGAGCGATGCTGTTTGACTATTTTTACCATCCTTTACCAATAGGACTTTGTGCTAGCTGCTCAAGACCCTTTCATTGGACTTCTATTTATTCTATTTATTGGAAAATTGTTTTGGATTTATTTTTGCTTTTTTGTCCTAGTGCAGTATTTGGATATTTTATTGACAAGTAATCCGCCTGCCAGTTCTCCACTCCGAGCATGGCAGAGAGGGCTGGAACAAAACTTTCTGCCCATATTAAGATCTTGGCCACCTCCTGGGCCGCCAGGACACTCTTGGTGCCCCCTTGATGATTGAAATGAACCATGGCCGTGGCATTGTCTGATTGAATCCGAACTGGACAACCCTGCAGACGATTTGTCCAGTGACTCAAGAAAAGCTTTATCGCTCTGAGTTCCAGAATATTGATCGGAGGTCTGGGCTCTACAGTCTCTTGTGCAAAGATTTTGGATCCTTGTTCCACTTGACAAGAATAACCCATTGCAGAGGTCTCGTGTGGAAATGAGCAAACTGAACCGCCCCAAAGGTAGACACCATCGAGCCTAGAGCTTGCATGCAAGTCCACAATGAGGACAGAGTGCTGGATAATAGCAACCGAATCGCCCTCTGCAACTTTGTCGATTTTCCGGGGAAAGAAACAGAGTTCAGAGTCAGTCCCAGATAAACCATTTTGGAGGCTGGGACCAGGGCAGAATTTCTGAAATTGATAGTCCAACCGAACTCTTGCAGAGTCTATACAGTGATTGACAGATCGCTCACCAGAACTGAGTGGGAGCCTGCTCTTAAGAGGAGATTGTCCAGGTACCTCAGTATCGCAATCCCCCACTGACACAGTAATGCCAATACCAGGGCCAACACGTTGGTGAAGACCCTGGGGGATGGAGGCGAGACCAAAGGGTAACGCCACAAATTGATAATGTTCCTCACCTACAGCGAAGTGAAGAAAACGCTGGTGTCCAGCGTAAATAGGGATGTGCAGATATGCGATAAGAGGCCAAAAAAATCCCCTTGGTGTAGGAACGCCGATACAGTGCGCATGGATTCTAACTCTAAACCTCTGTACCCGCACAAATCGATTCAGAGCCAGAATTTCCCTTCTTTCCTGGGAACAGTTAACCGGTTTGAATAAAACTCTTGAAATTGTTCCCGAGAAAAAATTTCCTGCACCGATACAATCAGTGAATCCACCAGTGCCCTTGCATGCGCAGCAAAAAAGGAATCATCCTCACCGCAGAGCACCCGAAGTGCGGACGCAGACCCAGTAGAGTTGTTATATGCTACTGTAAGCTCACCCTGAAAACATAACAAGCAGGGGAGGTATTAAAACCTAAGGGTCACCCATCATAAACATAAAAGGAAATAGGCCCCTATAAAGAAGAAGAGGGGGCCCGCCGTGACACAGACAAGCAGGCAGAGTACCCCCACAAAACAATGCCTCCACGGTGCCCCCCCGGTTCAAAGGGGGAGCCAGGCAGTCCATATGACCAAAGGGAAGGGGAAGGGCGGACACCCATCTGCTGCTCAAACAGCCTGTTCAACAGCTCGGACAGCCAGCTGGGAGTAGGCCGCAAAGCCGCAGCCTAAATTTGGGGCCTGATCCAGTCGAGAGTCCTTGAGCTCTGTCAGCTTGATCAGCAGCTCGGTTAGGAGCTCGTGCAGCCTGGTCAGTCACTCAGACAGCCAGCTCCATTAGCCCTGAGTAGGCCGCAAGCCTCTGCCTCAATTTTTGGCCGGATCCAGGCTGCATGAGGCATCCGCCAATCAGCTTGGTCAGGCACCTCATCTTAGTCAGGTACAGCGAGTAGGCGGCAAAGCCGCAGACTAACGACCAATCACTCATCCCTGCTGTCAGCAGCAGGGATGAATCATTGGTTGATGAGGAAAAGGGCCTCTACCCCACAAACCCTGGCTTGGTGATTATGGGGGTGCAGTGGGTGACTTATGGCCTATGGGGTACATACTAGCCCTACTCATTCACAAAAAAATAAACACAATATCGTTTTTGACAAGTCCTTTATTAGAAAAAAAAAAATATATAATAAAAAGTCCCTTAACCACTTCTGGACCGGAAGGTTTTGCCCCCTTAATGGCCAGGCCATTTTATGAGATTCGGCACTGCACTACACGTGCGGCAATCAGGAAGTAAAATTATCCAGAAGTCAGCACCAGGGGATGAGGAGGGGCTCCCACCACTGAAATCGCCACCCACAGGACTCCACTGTCATAGCCGCCATAATTTTCAATAGAAAACCACAGTAAAATAGCCACCTGGCTACACAAACATGCCCGCCGTGCATAGAACACACAGGCTACAACAAAATGGCAGCCCCACGAGGCATACAGGGACCCAGGTTTGGGGCACCAGGCCTCAAGGACAGATCCAGGAAGGATCTGTCTCCACCAGGTGCCACCCCCCCCCCCCCACAGACGATCAGCCCCCTTCCCTGGAAAGTGGCCAGACCACCCAAACAGCCACAGCATATGTGGAAGGGGGGGTAGAATGAGGGACTCGGCAAGGGGGGTACCTGTGGGAAGGAGGGGGTCCAACCGTCCAACAGAGGGGCCCATGTCCACACCAAAACCCTCCACAAGGAGAGGGGGGACAGCTACTCACCATAACAGGAACCAGGTGGGCACCGCTCCAGACAGAACCCCTCTCCATCAAACTGTGCGGGCTGTCGGCCAGGAGGAACACTCCAACTCGGGCCGAGACCTGGTCGTATGCGACCTCGCAAGGCGTTTAACTCGCAGGCCAGCCCCATCCATTGGGGCTATGTCGCGGCTGACCTAGCGCGCAGCTGAGGTCTGCGTGCGTTCTCTGGCCGGACTGGGGTGACCACTGGATCCAGTTATCCAACCCGTCGCCCAGTCCGGCAGCTGATTGTAGATCTCAAGAAAAATCCAGGAGGAAAAAAATTCCTATCTAAAAAATGTTGCCAGGACCAAAGATCCCAGCAAGGAACTAGGTCCTTACTCCTGACTAGGCAGAAAAAAAAACTGAGTGGCTATAGCAGATAGAGGGAGTATACCCCCTGGGACTGCCCATGGGTGTAGGCTGAATTTTTTTCTGCCTAGTGTCCTACTCCTGTAGGGGGCAGTATAACCCAATGGTTATGAATACCAGGAGCTGTGTCCATCAATGAACGAAAGAGAAAGGACTGTTTTACACAACCTAAAGGATTAAAACAAATAATTTTATGTATAATCCCTGAATTTTAAGTTTCATTTTAGACCACCACCTTTCTCAAAGAGGTTTGACTAGAATAGGATTTATTTCAACATTTTTAACTTGAAGGTGATTTAAATACAGTTTATTTATTTATTTAGGATTGTTGTGTTCTAATGATTCTAATGACCTGGCATTGGTGTTTTTTCAATTTGTCCCACCAATACTAAACAATTATGGAGCAGAGTTCCTATGGATGAAATAAATCACCAATATGGCAGTGGATGCAAAATACTGAGTATATCAATGACAATTTTCACATTACAATTGTCTGTAGAGGGGATTGATTAGCAGGGCTGCCAGGAAATTGCTAGGTAATTGACATCATGTATCAAAAACTTTTTGGTTCCTCAAACCAAGCAAAAGTGGGACTTTTAAGGCAACTTTTACATAAATGCGATTTGCAAATTTATGCGATTTTATATAAAACTTGTTCATTTTAAATTATTATTAAACAAGTAATTTTACATGATAGTGCTTCCACTTGGGCTAAGGTCCCAAAGGTGAGTGGTGAAGGAAGGTAAGAAATTAGTGACATCGGTGATATTGGTGACTTTTAGAGTTTAGTTCTCCGTTATCAATGCGATTTTGGATGTACAGAGGGCGTTTAAATCCAATGCGTTTCGGCTCTTGCCTTTGTCAAGGATTTCACCATATATTTGTATTTTTTTGTGCAGGTGTATTAAGATCAGAGCACACAGGGTACCTCTCTTTCTCCCTCTCTTACGCAGCGAGATCCCATACAAGTTGGGAGTACAGCAGGTGGAAAGTTCGTTTGAAGGGTGCAAAAAAGAATTCTTCCCATAAAATTCCTATGCCCTTAAAATGGTCTCCTTGCAGACTCTTTTTAACCACTTGCCGACCGCCGCAAGTACATTTACTGTGGCAGTCAGCCCCTCCCTGGCAAATCGACGTAGTACCACTTCGCTCGCCCAGGAGCCTGTAGGGGGCGAGCACGTGCCGCCGGAGGCGCACTTCTGCCCCCGCTCGTTCATGGCCATCTCCGCGCGACGAGTGACCGTCGGCTCCGATGTTCGCCGGCCACTCGCGATCTCCCGCTGGAGAGGGAGAAAGGCAGGCGGCTGATGTAAACAAAGCCGCCTGTAATTCTCCCTGGTGTAACAGCAGTAATCAGACGATACCGCTATGTAGGTTTGTATGTCTGTGGTTACATCAAAGGCCACGCCCGCTGACAGTTAGAAGCACGCCCCTAGGGACACACTTAACCCCTGGATCTCTAATAAAGTTAACCCCTTCCCTGCCAGTGTCATTTTTACAGTAACAGTTCACTGATTACTGTAGTAATGTCATTGGTACCCCAAAAAGTATCAAAAATGTCAGGGGTCCGATCTGTCCGCCGCAATGTCGCAGTTCCACAAAAAAAAAAAAAAAAAAGCAGATCGCCGCCATTACTAGTTAAAAAAAAAAAAATAAATAAAAATGACAAATCTTTCCCTTAGTAAACGCAATAACTTTTGCGCAAACCAATCAAAATACGCTTACTGCGATTTTTTTTACCAAACATATGTAGCAGAAAACAAAATGGCCTAAAATGTTAAAAAAATTAGATTTTTAAATTTTGGGGGGGGGGGGGGATTTTATATAAAAATTTTTGAAAAATATCGTTATTTTTTCAAAAATGACAGTCTTTTTTTGTTTACAGCGCAAAAAATAAAAATCGCACAGGTGATCAAATACCACCAAAAGAAAGCCCTGTTTGTGGGGAAAAAAAGGACGTTAATTTCATTTGGGTACAGCGTCGCACGACCGCTCAATTGTCCATTAAATTCACGCAGTTCCGATTCACAAAATAGGCCCTGGTCTTTGAGCAGCCAAATCCTGAAGGACTTAATTTGTTAAAGGTGCCTTAGTATGGCTAATGATCAGATCTCGCCATGTGTGGATGACTGGATCTTATTTTCATGTTGTGGGGAGTCCAGGGCTGTAGGAAGGAGGGGCGTGTTCCGTTCTGGTGTTCTCCAGGAGGTGCTTCCTCTCCTCTGTGCTGGAGACTAATAGCTATTAAAAGTCACCAATATCACCAATGTCGCTAATTTCTTACCTTCCTTCACCACTCACCTTTGGGCCCTTAGCCCAAGTGGAAGCACTATCTCATGTAAATTACTTGTTTAATAATAATTTAAAATAAATATGTTTTATATAAAATCACAAATTTGCAAATCACATTTATGTAAAAGTTGCCTAAAAAGTCCCACTTTTGCTTGGTTTGAGGAACCAAAAAGTTTTTGAAACTGTATAACAAGGGATGTTGGCACACAATACTTATTACTAAAACCAAGGCTAAAGAGAGTATCACAAAACCCCCATTGACATCATGTATAGCATTTGAAGGTAAATCCCTAAAGATCTGCCGAAAATTTCCAGCGCATTTGGAAATTGCATGAACAAACTTCCCAATGCCAAAAGTGCTTGGGGGAACACGTGTATCTTGGTATAATATAAATATAACAGTAGTGAGGTTGCTAAAGCAAATTAATCCAACTTTGCCATTAGGGCATAGAAGGATAAAAGGAAAAACAATTTTCTGAATTTTCATGATCTGTTTTTTTTATTTTTATTATTGGTTTCCTTTTTTAAAGTGTAACTAATGAGTCTGTTAATTAAACCTTACAAACTACCAGTGTTCATAAATAATTAAGCACATGCTCCAAATACTGCTTACCTCCAGATATTTAAAAAAAAAAAAAAATCAAAGTTGGCAAGAACACTCCCAGTACCTATGTTCTAAAGGTACGGTGGGCAGAGCTATACAGAGTATTTTTCAATGTATCCAAAGCTTTTGGTAAACTACATGACCCATCATCATTCTTTTCTTCATTCACAGGGCTAGGCAGTGTGGAGTCACTAACCCGGGGCCAGCTGAGTAGGGCTGGATGCAGTTTATTGGGATGAGATAGGTTTAAAGAGGAGTCACGAACTTGGGGAGAAGCTATGCTGAAATCCCGTAACTCTGACATCACCGTGTTGCACTGTAGTTTCAGCCAGTGCATCCAACGCAAAGGGCAACAACAATGTTTTGTGTCAGCATCATCACTTGGCTAAATGAAAAAAGCTAACACTACATCCAATCAAGAGATTCAAGGTTGGTTTTTCAAAATAACATTCCAATTAATTAAAAAAGAATGAAGTAGCTTTACTAATTATATTGCAGTAATTTTGTATTTATCATATAGGTCTATATTATTATATCCTGTAGCTCAGAAAACAAGTATGATTATAGTAAGTTTTTGGACTCTGGATAGGATCATGCTTTGAGGGTAAGCGACCCAGTAACAAATCATTTTTTGTATTCATCATATAGGTCTATATCAATATAGCCTGTAGCTCAAAAACAAGCATGAGTATAGTACGTTTTCGGGACGCTGGATAGGCGCATACTTTTTTTTCCCATAAATGACCCAGTAAAAAGAATACCAAAAAAGGATTCCCCTGAATGACGGGACTTTATGGGCAACCAAACATCCAAAAAGTGATACAAATGTATAAAAAATATATAAGTTTATTAATTTAACATAATAAAAAGCATTATAAAAATGCAGACAGTGAATCCATAAAAGAATTACATCATATTAAAAACAAACATATGTACGTCTAACATAGTACATCACGTGACATAAGGGACCAAGTGAGTGCCTGAATTCCAGGGAAGAACTGACGCATTTCGGGCATGGCCTTCTTCAGAGGTCAACTGGAACTCACTTCAGTATAGTCACTTTGGTGTATACAGCCGTATATAAATGTTTCCACATTGGCTGCAATGCAGCACAAAAACTCCAAATGAAGCAGAAGCAAGGAACAATCCTCATAAGGTGTATAAGTATCTGGTTATTAAGATGCAAAAAAAACCCCCAAATGGTGGGAAAGCACCCTTGTCAAATGGATCCCGCAAGGATCCCGGAAGACCCACGCTGGACGTTCAGTACGTAAAGAGTTGGGGTCACAAATGGCCTGTGTCGCCTTGGGAAGACGGATGTACCCGTCTTCCACCAGCCTTAAGGTTCGCCGGGCTGGTGGAAGCAGGACACATTTCCTCATCAGACTAGAGGTGATTCCCTTGAGACTACAGTCTACTGTTCCATACGAGTTCACCCGTCTTCCCCTGATGTTAACCACTTCCCAGCCAGTGTCATTAGTACAGTGACCGTGTATAATTTTTGGGCACTAATCACTGTATTAGTGTCACTGGTCCCCAAAAAGTGTCAGTATCAGAATGTCTGCCGCAATATCGCAGTCCCGCTATTAGCTGCTGATCGCCGCCATTACTAGTAAAAAGAAAAATTTAATAAAAATATCCAATATAGTTTGTAGAAGCTATAACTTTTGCGCAAACCAATCAATATACGCTTTTACCAAAAATAAGTAGAATACATATTAGGGCTGAACGATAGTCGATGTGATATCGACTATCGTGCTGTGGGCGTGGACGATAGTCACATCGCCAAAGATACGATGTAAGGCATAGGCATTAGGCAGGGAGAAGTCGGGATGACTCACAGTGGTTGTAGCAGAACAGAGCCCGACATCCGTCCCACACGTTCAGTCTGCCTGCCTGCAGCTAGCCAGTTCTCCAGCTGATGGTAATATGATCCTAGAGTGAGGAGCTCAGCTCCTCCCTGTAACCAATCAGCGGCTCTCAGCACACTGACACTGAAGAACTGGAAACAAGCTTGTATTGTAACAGTTCAGAGTAAAGAGTCGAGTCAGTACGTGTGGGACTGGACGCATGTCATGTCAGGCTGTGTTCTTCTACCTCCTGCCACCACTGAGTCCAGACTGTGCCTAATCCACACTGACTGTCACTGTCAATCCCTACAATAACATTAACCCTGGCCTGCCCTGGCTGTATGGTGCAATCTGCAATTACAATCAGAAGAAGGCTGCGCTGCTGCAATACTTCCATGATTTTCTCTCAATATCGTAATATATATTGTTGAAAAAAAAATAGCGCAATGTACTTTTTTTCCAATATCGTGCATCCCTAATACATATTGGCCTAAATTTATGAAGAAATTCGATCTTTTTAAATTTTTAGATTAGAGGTTTTATAGCAGAAAGTAAAACATGTTTTTTTTCCCTCAAAATCATCAATCTTTTTTTGCTTACAGTGCAAAAAAATAAAACATGCAGAGATATTCAAATACTGCCAAAAGAAAGCTCTATTTGTGGGGGAAAAAAAAAAAGGACAACGTTTATTTTGGTACAGCATTGCACGACTGCAATTGTCAGTTAAATTTACTCAGTGCCGTATTGCAAAAAATGGCCTGGTCATGAAGGGGGGTAAATCTTCCAGAGGTCAAGTGATTAAAACTGTGTACAGTGAATATTAACACAATATCTGCCTCCAAAATCTACTAAGGTTTTTTGAAATTTAAGCTTCAAGCTCAGTTTACACCAATGCATTTTTTCATGCTTTTTGCAGAAACGCAGGACATTACTTTTAACATGGGTTACTATGGAACACGTTCACATCAATGCATTTTTGTGCCTCTGTTTTTGGAAAGGGTCAGGGACTTTTTTAAACACAAAACAGTGCTTTTTTTATTCAATAGCGTTCAATTGAGAGGCTGCAGAAAAGCATGTAGTGCATTTTTACAGCGATTTTGCTGTGATTTGTGTTTTTTTAATCTGCCCAACAACAAATCTCGGTAAAAAAAAAATCTGCAGAAACGCTCAAAAGCAAACTGCATAGGTGTGAATGGAGCCTTAAGGATGATTAGATTGTAAACGTGTGCCCTTAACATAACTGAGCCCACATTAACACCTGTGTACAGAGTATTTCTGGCGATTTTGAAGCTTTTTTTCAGGCGTTTTTGCATGTGTATCAAGCTTCAGCAGTTTGTTTCCTAGGCTGGGCAATGAGAGGACAGCAGTTCTAAAGGAGGAGAGGAATCCGTCAGACGCAAAAACAAGCATTTCAATTGAAGTCTAAGGAGCCAAAATTGCCTGATGTACTCGTGTACTTTTTCCAGCATGGGGTGGAGTGTAAGGTAAGTGAGCATACAAGTGTGAACAGGAACAATTAAGCACTAAGGCTCCTTTCACACGGTCCGCCTCCGTCGGCGGACTCCGATCCCCGCTGAGCAGGCAGGTGACAGCTCCCTCTCCACTCTGTGTGCAGAGAGGAAGGTGTCAGAGCCCTGCTGCTCTCTATGGGGGAATCTGATGAGAGCGGACCGCCTGTCTGCTCTCATCCGATCCAATCCCCTGGACAGATGGAAAAAATGGATTTTTGTAAAATCTTACCGTAAAATCCTTTTCTCTTAGCTCATTGACAGACGTGGTCCTCGGTGATACAGCACCTTCGGGTTATGTTGCCTCCACAGGAGCAGGACTAGACAGGAAATAAAATGCTCTGGCCACACCCTAGGGGCAGTCCCCGAGGGTATATCCTCTCTCTCTCTGCCACAGCAAATCAGTTATGTCACAAAAGCAGTGTTTAGAGAATTTAACCCAACCCAACTCAAAAACAGAGGGGCGGGTACTACGTCTGTCAATGAGCTAAGAGAAAAGGATTTTACGGTAAGATTTTACAAAAATCCATTTTTCTCTATCGCTCATTGACAGACGTAGTCCTCGGTGATACAGCACCTTCGGGAAGTCCCAGAGCAGTATCACAAATGAGGGGTGGGAAAATGGAAATCAAATCCAAATCTAGAAGGCCCAACCGGTGCCAACTAGAAGTTTACAATGCTCATCCTTAATGATGAGACTCAACAAAAAAATTTTTCAACAGAAAAAAACCCTCGAGGTAGACCACCGGTGCCATCACATCAATTTTATAAAATTTTGTAAAGGTATGTACCGACGACCAGGTGGCCGCCTTACATACCTGGACCACTGACGCCTGATGGCGAAAGGCCCAGGAAGTACTGAGCGCTCGAGTGGAGTGCGCCCTAACAGGGAACGGAGGACTCTGACCCTTAATAGAATAAGCCTGTACCACCGTCTGTCTAATCCATTTGGCAATAGTCGCGGCAGATGCAGGCAACCCCTTTCTGGGGCCATCCGTGATCACAAAAAGTGAATCCGTCTTACGGAATGATTCCGTAGCTTTCAGGTATACCCTGATTGCCCGAACCACATCCAAGGAATGCAACGCATGTTCCCGATGATGATTGGGCTGAGGACACAAGTAAGGTAGTACAATATCTTCATTCAGATGAAAATCTGAAACCACCTTAGGAAGAAAGGATGGCTTAGGATGAAGTACTACCTTATCCCTATGAATCACTAGGTATGGGGACTGGCATGATAATGCAGCCAGTTCTGACACCCTGCGAGCAGAAGTGATAGCCACCAAGAAGGCCACCTTCTGGGATAAAGTAAGCAAGGGAATCTCCCTGATGTTTTCAAAGGGAGGTTTCTGTAGAACCGACAAAACTAAATTAAGATCCCAGGGCGGTAAGGGCGCGCGGACTGGTGGAGCCAGGTGCCGCACCCCCTGGATGAAATTCCGCACCAAGGACTTGGTAGCTAAAGGTTTCTGAAAGAAGATTGCTAATGCTGAAACTTGACCCTTGATGGTGCTCAAGGCTAGTTTCTGCTCAACCCCTTTTTGCAAAAAAGCCAATATTCGAGTCACCGAATAGGTACGTGGAGGAAATCCTAAAGATTCGCACCACGCAATACAAGTCTTCCATGTGTGATAATAGACCTTGCTGGAAGTCGCTTTCCTTGCTTTAATAAGGGTAGGAATGACTGAAGCTGACAACCCTCTGTCCTTCAGTACTTGGGTCTCAATGGCCAGGCCATTAAAACCAGCGACTAAAGCACGATGGTAGATTGGTCCTTGAGACCACAGACACTCCCTGAGACGAAGTTCCCACGGAACGTCTGCGACTAGCATGTCCAAGTCGGCCAGGCCGGCTTGACGAGGCCAGCCTAGAATTTCTAGGACCACTGGCGCTGACTGGATCTGAACCAGGCGTCCCTAGAGCTATCTGGCCCCGACCATCCGAGAAAGTCTGGTCGTTTTCTGTTCCCACACATTTATCAGATACCTGATTCCTATCAGGAACGGTGATCTTTTCTGGTTGAACCTCAGGGACCGAAGTCGCCCGGCTAGAGGCTTCTTGGTCTGTCTGGTCAACCAGATCAGATTCCTGTGGGGAATAGAGACTAATCTTAGGAAAAGGTAAAGGAAAAGATCTATTCAGGGAACGGTGACTACCGCTCCCTGTAGTACTTAAATGTTGGAAGGGAAGAATCGCACCGGTAGTAGTAGTCGATGCTCGATCTAATGTCCTGAATACCGGTGAAAACGTCCCCCCACCCTCAACCCGGGTGGGGGCGCACCTTCAGGCTGTGTAATCCTTTGCTTCGGGTTTGGCTGAGTCGGTCCTCTGTTTGTCCGACCAGCCTTTCTTGAACCCTCCTGGAGGAGTCTTGCCTTTCCCGCTTGTTCCAGCCGGGCGTACAAACCCTTTATGGGCGGTAAAGAAAGGTCCTCGCTTGTTGCGAGGTCCCTTAGTTTTAGCAGCCTGTGGCAAGAAAGTGCTCTTGCCCCCAGTGGCGTCCTTAATAATTTCATCTAGGGTGGCCCCAAATAGGCGATTCCCCTGAAAGGGGAGATTCGTCAAGGTCTTTTTGGAACCTAGGTCAGCTGACCAGCATTTTAACCACAGCACACGTCTGAGGATTACCGCTGACATAGATGCATGCCCTAATAGGGGGGTAGCATCCAAGGCTGCGTCACAGACAAACTGTAGCCCTTGTATAATCTGTTCCATCAAATCAGATGTTCCCTGGGGGATATCTTTTCCCCTTAGGTCTTGGCGTACCAATCTCGCTCATTCCGTTAGTGTCTGGGAAACTAGACCAATAACAATTACTGGTCTAAATGCTGACCCTATCAGGGAGAAGATAGTGCGGGACTCCGCTTCCATCTTTCGATCCACCGGATCCTTAAAGGACGAAGTGTCCTCCACTGGGATAACCGTGGCTTTATTCAGCCTGGAAATAGGTGGATCCACCACTGGTGGTACCGTCCATTTCTTAATGATGGATTCCTCAAACGGATAGCGTCTAGCAATACGCTTGGAGATAGTAAAGGTACGCTTAGAATGCTCCCATTCTCCTTTAATTTTATTACCAAAACACTTGGGTACAGGAAAAACCTTCACCGTTTTAATGGGCTTGTTAGTACCAAAGGGAATCTCTGTTTCAGTTGCCTCTGCCGGTGAAACCTCAAGTCTTAAGGTTTCCCGCACCGCCACAACTAGTGCGTCCACCAATGCTTCTTCCTGAATTATGGCGGGAGAAGAAACGTCCTCCTCACTGTCTGAGGGAGCTTTACCTGAGATAACAGCCCTTGCAGAGGGACCTGCAGCTGCAGTGACCATCTCTGAATCTGAGTCAGAGGTGTCAGATAATATAGAGGTAGGCGGGGGTCGCTTTCTTGACCCCCGTCCCTGACAGGCTGCCTCCACCGGAGCCACCAAAGACTCCAAAACTGCTGTAAATGCATCCATACTCTGTGCACCGGCGGGTCCCGTGGCCCCCTCGAGGGAAACAGGTGGGGGTATTTGTGTGGCAGGGTCCATGATTATTCCAGTAATTTCCCGGAAAATACAATTCAAATTTAAATAAAAAACTTTTTTTTTTTTTTCCGACCTCCAGCGCCACAAAAGCCCCTCAGTGTTACCTGCTAGGGATCCCTATCGATCGAGAGAGAGAGAGATAGACCCCCAGGCTCACCACTTGATGCTCAGAGTTCACTGCAACAGGTTACAGCGCTGTGTTCACAAACAGGAAGTCTTTTGGCTGGCTGCCCAGGAAGAAAGGAGGCGGCTCCGCCCCTCTGCACGCCTTCCGGCGCCTCCCCTAGCTCCACGAGGTGTTTGGATCACCTCAAACATGGCCGCCCCCATGCTGGAGACACGAGGCTACGCCAAAATGGCGGCCTCGTGCGATCTAGCAAACAATGGCGGCGGTTAGTACTGAATAGCGGCGTGACTGCAGAGCATCACAACACCTTCTCTACATGGGGATTTAGCCTGGTCGGCGGTACCGGCCCTGGCGGACCGCATGGCCGTTCGGAAGGCCTGCTATCGCTGGAGACTTGACTAGGAAAGCAGTCTACATGTCCGTGGCTACTGACTGGTAGGATACTTATATTATCACAGTAAGATACCCATACTGCCACTAATTACAATCTTTTTTTAACATGTTTACAATTAGATTGTCAGCTCCCAAACCAAGCCTCCTGGCTTTTTGCACATAAAATCACACTCAAAGTAGGGGGATCTGTGCCATGTTATAGGATAGAGGGGAACTCATCCTTACCCTACAGAGAGGGGCCCGCGTTCACCACAAGACCCGTCAGGGGAAAAGGGGGAACATGCTACTCACCATACCGGAACCAGGCGGGCACCAACTCCTGACAGTACCCCTCTCCACCGGGGCGGGAGGGATGTCGACCAATACGGACGTCGTGACTCATGGTCCTTGGCGTTTCAGCGAGACGTTTAACTTGCGGGGTCAGTCCCTCCAGTGGGACTATGTCGCGGCCTACCCAGCGCGGAGCTATGGCCTGCACGCGCTCGTAGGCTGAACTGGGGTGACCACCGGATCTCAACATCCAGCCCGTCGCCCAGTTCAGCTTTCTTGCTTGAAGATCTCACAGGAACACTGGAGAAAAAAGCGGTCTAAAAAAATCTTAAGAAAAAAATCCCGCCAGGACCGAAGATCCCAGCAAGGTATCTAGGTCCTTACTCCTGACTAGACAGAAAAAAACTGATTTGCTGTGGCAGAGGATATACCCTTGGGGACTGCCCCTAGGGTGTGGCCAGAGCATTTTATTTCCTGTCTAGTCCTGCTCCTGTGGAGGCAACATAACCCGAAGGTGCTGTATCACCGAGGAATACGTCTGTCAATGAGCGATAGAGAAATAGGGTTTTCATCCATCCGGACTTCACAGACAGGATCGGATGCGGATGGCAGCGGACATGTCTCCGCTGACACCCTCTGCCCCATAGGGATGCATGGAGGATCCGATCAGATCCGCTTAAAAAATTGACAGGTGGATCTGATCGGATTGTTCGTGTGAAAGAGGTCTAATAGTATTAATGGCAGAAAAAAAAAACAAAAAAAAGCTCAGGTGTGAATGTGGGCTAACTGTGGGGAAAGAAAAAACGATTGTGCTTTTTGTCAATCTCTAGGCAAAGAAAGGAAACCTTTCACATTCTGTAGTTTTGTTGTATACTTGACATATTTCAATGCTTCCTTTTTCACTTGTGCTCTGTATAGACTATGTGTCAGTAGCGGCCAAACCTGGCTTATGTTAGAGACCATTTATAAACATGCTGTATAAAACAAGTAGTGATGAGTTGCACAACAGCACAATACCAGTGTGGGAAATCTCAAGTTGAGGCACAAGTGGGAATAGGAAGGCAAGCTGAACATGCTTTTTCCCTTTCCCTTTCTTTCATTAGCCACATACAAGAAAATATAGTTTTCATTATAAAGAAATAGGTTTAATCAATCAACATAATGAAAAAACTGCATGACAACATTTGTATCAAATTCAAAGACTGGCATGTGGGGAAAATGGTTAAAAAGGTTGTAGTTACAGTTTAATGCTTAATGCCAGAGTTTAAGGCAAAAAGGAACAGATGGGGCTCGGTGTCCAGCTTTAATGGGGTTAAACCTTAATTGCTGGAAAAAATATATATTTTTCTCTCTCTCTCGATACATATATATTTACTAGAAGGCCAGTATGGTGGCCTGAATTTATGGGAGGAGCCCAGGGGAGGGGAGGTATTTAAGCAGCCCACTTACTAGGCCGACTCTCCCGAGCTCACTCCGTGTTCGTGAGTCTGTGCGTTTGATTACAAGTGTGTTGCAGATTCTCAGTTCTTGGTCTTCGTCGGCCGTTCTCACTCACTGTTGCAGGTAGGATTCAATCTTTTTCAGTTTCATACGCAACGTTACGATTAGTTTGGTTTCCTATCCCGCATCCCTTTCGTACTTAGCTGCCTCCGAGTTGTTGTCAGTCGTGTCTCTACATCATTTGGCACAGGGGTAGTAGATCCGTAGGTTCCCTCTGCCTTGCTTGTCATCCCATCCACAAACATATCATTCGTTCATAGATCCAAGCCTCCGATGTCTGATATCACTCGACACATGCTTCACTGGTTATAGGATTCACTGTCTATGGGATTGCCGCCTCATCCATTTGGAGATTAGCATGTATTGTTTGCACGGGTTCCGTGGCTGATTGAGGTGGTAATTGGACCCACCTGGTGTCTTGTCTGCACTTTGATTAGCCTGGGGGGGGGGGGGGGCTGGGTGGTTGGTATGTGTTCAGTTTCGAAGGAGGGGGTGGCACCCTAACACTCTACGACCGCCCGATTCGAATCCCGGTCGCGTTGGTGACATTTTGTTTCGTATCCTCGGCACGACACAAGTCAATTTCAGTTGGCGCGCACACATCACAGCTTCCTGCAGCTCCATCTCTCTCGTGAGGCTCCTGCCACAAGCAACCAATCATTACTCAGACCATTCATACTGTCGCACTTACTCAAACGATAGAGTCTAGCTTCATCACTCTGACCGGAGTCGGCACAATTTGTCCTTGTTTTCGCCTCCCTGTTGAGGCTACTTTCTTGCAATCGTTGCAAGCACGTCTCCAGTGGCACACAATTCGGCCACTCACGTTTCCTTGTCTGTCGTTTCTCCCTTAGGTCAGTCGTGTTCAGGTTGTTCCACCCCGCACTAGGTGAAATGTGCTTTACAGAAGAAATATATATATATTTTAATAAAAACTGCTTCTGCAAAACGGCCTCCCCCATGAGGTTCCTGTCACAAGCTCTCAGTTACTGCTCATACCACTCATTACTCATCCACAGGCACCATAAGGTTCTGCTACACAGCCTCCTTCTCATGTTTCTTTGCCACAAGCTCTCAGTCGCCACTCATACCACTCGTTACCCGTTTTCAGGTTTAGGTTTCTCCTTCACGCCAGGTTAAACCTGGACCTCCAGGCTACCTTTTTCAGGTTTCCGGTCTCCAGATTAATCTCGGCCACAACCAGGACCTCTATTCCATCAAATCATGGCATGAATCAGGTGCATAGTACACAAGATACTCTCCCATAGCAGCTCCCTTTATTCATCTTGATACCTCACATACACAAATTGGGCTGCCGATCTGGCGCTTAGCTACTGTCACATTTTCTCTCCCACCTATTTTCTGAAGGACAATCACCTTAAAACTACACAGACACGGTTGCTAAACAGTTGCTTGCTGACAGGGCAGGCATTAACATGCCAGCCATACGTCACCTATTACAGAACGCAACATTCTTACTTAGGCCACAACCAGACTGAAGCTTCTTATCCCAGTATGCCCTGGGGCTCTGGTTCACAGGTCTGTGCATGACACTGACCAGGCACCTGAGCTATTGGTTATTTGGCCAGTCACCTCCCGGCCAACCTTGGTTGCCCCACACTCTTCGAGTTCTCTAAATTTCCACTCTTCAGCGTTCGCCGGAACGCATCGTGTACTTCACTACGCCTGTTCCTTTTTTTGTTCTTCCTCCCCCTTGCTTCTTACTTATTCTTACGTACTCTGTCTCTCCTCCGCTGTTCTCATTTTACAAAACTAAGAAAACATGCACCCCCCCCTCTTTTCTTATTATAGCCGAGTCATGTCATGTCCGGCGTAGGGCATTTCCTACCCTGCCATGGCCAGGAAAGCCGAATAATTCAGGCTGCTGTTCCCGACACCAGCTGCACCCGGATCCCCTCAGCTCTCGCCCAACTGAACACCATGTTTAGCACACTGACCGCAGCAGTCTCTGACATGCAGGCGAGAGCAGGAGTCCTAGAGGTGCGCCCAGCGGTGACCCACCTAGGCACGGTCACAGCACCCTTCTTGGCACTACCACCCCCAGGTACGCCAGACATTAGTTCCACTATTTTTCCTCCACACCACATCCCGGCATCAAGGACATCCTGGAGGGAAAGGATGTTAACCTGGCCTCCCTGCTCATCTAAGTCCACGATCTGGCCGAGAATAAGTCCTATCCTGGGGGGACATGTCTGTGGTTCTGAAGGCCAAAGACCCCAGGCTCAATAGCAAATTGTCAATCACCGAGTATGTGCTGGCCTTTGCTATGTTTAGGGATGTTTTGTGCTTGGCCATGGATTTGTACCTCCAGGCCATGGTTGACTTAGGGTACAAAAACAGAGGCTCTGCATTCTACGACTACCACCACTCGTTCGCAGCAGAGCCGCAGAAAAACTCACCCAGTTCTAAACCAGCACGAATTGGAGCATTGTGGACACCGAGTTGTTCTTCCGCCACTTTGCTGGTCTGCGTTCCCAGCTTTACGCCGTTTGCCAGACCTCCACGCACATGGCAAACTGGTGCTCCAACGTTCCTGTGCAGGGACCGATACGATCACTTCTTTAGCCAGGAGATCCTGCACAGCTTCCCGAAAATCTTTCAAACGCTCCATAGACAGGTGAAAATTTGACTGAAAAAAACGGGTCTCCCGGCCGGGACCAAAATTCGATCTTGTACACGGAACAAATCAGTTTGCGAACCCATTTGTCTTTAACAAAGGAAGTCCAGGGTTCCTGAAAGAAGCCCAGACGGCCTCCCACCCCAGAAACAGGTGGGGGCGCCCATTCAAGCTGAAGAGGACTTGTTCGCAGCACCGGACTGACTGGCCTTGGACTTGCCCCAGTGCTTCTTAGCCCCTCCAGAAGCTCTAAATGGCTTACCTTTTTCTTGCTCTTGGGGGCATGAAAAAAACGATCGGTTCTGGGGAAACTACGTCAGGGTCCAAGTTCCCTTTCAGAAGCCTAATCCATTCAGTAACCGTCTGTGATACCAAAACAGACACAAAGACCGGTTTCAAAATGGAACCCGCAAACACGGGACGATGTCGGGAAAGGGATACCTGTCCACCAGATCAGTGAAAACCGGGGAATCTTCCACAGGCACAATAGTAGATTTGTTCAACCTGGAAACAGGGTGGTCCACCGTAGGTGGCACCGTCCAACGGTTGGAGACCGGATCATCAAAAGGATACCGGCTTTAAAGCGTTTTGGCACCACTAGCATGTGCTTAACGCGCCACCATTGGCCATTCATAATATGAAAAGTCTCGAGACAGGGAAAAAACCTTGCCAGACTTTTGGGTCTTGCCGGAGCCAAAGGCCACCAGCGTCCCTGCCGGAGTGGGCTCAGTCATTTTTAAAGGTTCCCTCACTGAGACAATCAGGGCTTCCACTAAAGCGCGTTCCCGCCCTGCAGCTGATGAAGGCAGGTCCTCTTCACCAGCTGACTGCGAGGACAGCGACCCTTTAGGTAGGGGGGCATCCGTAGCGACCACATCAGCCTTCGATCAGAGGACTCCACCATTGATTGAGAAGGCAGTGGCCATTTCCAGGTAGTAACCTTTTCATGACAAAATCAACTTTTGTTGCCAGGCTTTCCAGAGCTACTGAAATATCAGCCAGCGACTGCGATCCGAACTGTCCGGGAGTCACACAAAGTGAGTCTGAGGGTGAAATCAAAGCCTGGAACTCCATAATTAAAGTGCACAAAAAATGGACTACTGTCACTTTTTAGAAGTGGCGATCGCAGTACCCACCGTTGATTGCCGCGGTCTGCAGAGAGAGAAGCCCTTTAATATACACTAACAGCAGAGTGTGTAGGGATATGCCCGCGAAGACCCCAGTACTGTACCACCTCCAGAGAACCCTCTTGAACGGCCTCTGCAGCATGGAGAAAAGACACAGGAAGTGATCTCGGCCTGCAGCAGGAAGAAGCATCACAGGAGGCAACCTCAGCCTGGATGTAAATGGTTACGCTGCCAGTGCAGAATATACTACACAAAAATGGTTGCCAATACATTTTAATAGGAAGCTCAGGGAAAATGGCTGCCCCATACAAGTCAATTGGGGAAAATCTGCAAATTGCCCACGCTTAAGATGGCGGCGCCCACGGCTTGCCATGCGGTCAGGGACCCCCCATAATGAAGGCTTCAAGGATCTACAAGACCCAGCAAGAGACAAGGTACTATTGCTACCCCCTTAGGATGCCAGGCGCCCCAGTTACAAAGCCCCCAGTGGGGATGGGAGAGGGAGACAGGGCACCAGGGCAGGGTACCTGACAGGCCATGGGGATCTTTTAGGAGGTACAGGTCCTATTAACTCCAGAAGGCCTACACATCCCCCCAAGGCCACCAGGGACACGGGGTGGGTCACATTTACTCATACCCTGGACCGGGTGGGCTCCGCTCCGGGCAGACAACCTCCCACCTGAAGTGGGGGCGCTGCAAGCCAAGGGGTATGCTGTGACTCAGGGCGTTCCAGGTCGTTGCGTCCCGGCGAGGCATCCGCTCGCAGGCTCGTCCCCATCTGGAAAGGGGCATCGCCGTGGCGAAGCCTAGTGCGGGACTATAACCTGCTCACGCTCGTAGGCCAGGCTTGGGTGACCTTAAGGATCTAGATCATGGGTGTCCAACCTTTTGGCTTCTCTGAGCCACAATGAGTGTGGAGAAATTTTCTCGGGCCGCATATAAAATATATACTATAGTTAAGGTATACAAGTAATAAAATGTTGCTGCGCCCTTCCCGTGCCCCCGCACTGATTTAACACAACTAGAGGATGATCAAATGAAATTGGAATCAGTATACAGAGGTTTACTTCTTCTGAGAGATAATAAAGGAACACTAACCACCATGACCACTTCAGTAACTTGAAGTAGTCATGGTGGTAGGAGTCAGAAGCGCCTTTTTCCAAACTGCATTGTGGTGCGAACAAGACACAAAGAAAGCAATTGTTTTTTTTGTGCCCTAGACGAGATCTTCATTTATCCAGTGTAGTGCCTGCCTGCCCTTTTGACACCCTAAATCCAAGTAAAAAAAAAAAAAAGGAAGCAGTACATGTATTGCTGAAACCACACATTACAGCATTCCCTGCTGGAGCTCACCATCACAGATGTAAGCAGTAAGAAGCTGACTAGGTGTGAACGAACCTTTAGACTGGAAATCTGAAAACTAGGGTATTTTCTAAAAGAAACATAGCTGAGAATATCTCTAGACTGCTGTGATCTTCTCTGGGGTGCTCAGCCTAAACCAATTATGTTACAGTAAAATACAAGTCTTTATTGGCGTCTATGCTCTTCCTATAATTCACCTAATTAGCCCCAGTGGGTGTGTAATTTTATTTTCTGTAAAGAAAAAAAAAAAAAAAAAAAAAAAGGATGCGCACAGGTGAAGTGATCGGAAAGCCATACTTTTATGTCCATTACAATGACAGTTTGAGTACATTTTCTATTGAGGCACCTGCTCAGGTGATGGCTAATAGGGAATTTCCCTCAATTTTGCAGGGTCCTTTTAACTTTCCTGTTATTTCTTCAGAATAAGACCTTAAAATAAATCATAGGATAGACTGGCAAAAGAAAAAAATCTTATCTTACATGGCAATAATGACAGGAGAGACAGCCTATCAGTGGTTTTAAGCTATATGTTAGAATAGAATTAATTTTTAACAAAAAAATGTATTATGCCAGTTTAGTTCGCTGAAAAAAAAAAGTACTATTGATTAAAGGCAGAAATCATCATTTCAACTGTTTGAACTGCCTGAAATTTTAAAACAACCTATTCTAATCTATTTTAACATCGTTTATTTCTGCCTGTGTCAAGATCTTGTGAAAATTAGACTTGCTCAAACAGTCTACCTTAGCATCTATGACATTACCTTTTGATTTGTTACTTTAGATTATCTGAATCAGTGTTAACAACTTTCTAGAAAGAAAATCTGAGGGCCACAACCAAGTAGTATCCCATGTGAAGAATTATTTTTACCTTGCTCAATTTGTTTTATTTTCACTGCAATTCATTAGATCTGTATAATTTTTAATCCTGTGTTTTATGCACATTGGCATTACAATGTTACAAACTATTGAAAACTGGATAACAAAGAAAGAAAATAGTTAAATGGAGAGATTAAAAGTGTACAAAGAATTCACTGACACAGTGTATCCAAAGCCAGACGTTTTTGGGTTTTCCACTCTGTATAGAGTAGGGAATAGGTATAACACTGGCATGCTTTTCACTATCTTTGTGCCATTGGGGACATTTGCTTGCAACTCTGTCCTGTAGCAATGACAGGGAGGATGTCTCTCCAAGGTAAGGGAAATCGGGGCTCTTTCACACGGTCCGCATTCCGTTGCAGACTGTGCTCTGCTCAGCTGGGATTGATCCGCCGATCCCCGCTGAGCCGGCGGATGACAGCTCCGTGTTCCGCACTGTGTGCGGAGAGGGAGGTGTCAGAGCCCCGCTGCTCTCTATGTGGAATCGGATACCAGAATCATAATTAAAATTTAATTTTAAATTGAAAATTTAGAGCTGATCTACAAGATCAATATTTTTTTTTTAAATAGTGATTAAAATAAAAAAAAAGTGTGTTTTAGGGCTCTTTCACACGATCCGCCTCCATAGGCGGATCCGTGCTGCTCAGCGGGGATCGATCCGCCGATCCCCGCTGAGCCGGCGGATGACAGCTCCGTCTCCGCTTGCAGTGCGGAGAGGGAGGTGTCACAGCTCCCGCTGCTCTCTATGAGGGATCGGATGAGAGCATACCGCCTGTCCGCTCTCATCCGATATGATCCCCAGGACGGATGGAAAATAGGGTTTCCATCCGTCCAGATTTCACGGACAGGATCGGATGCGGATGGCAGCGGGTGTCAGCGGACATGTCACCGCTGACATCCGCTGCTCCATAGGGCTGAATGGGGCATCAGATCCGCCTAAAAAACTGACAGGCGGATCTGATCGGAACGCCCATGTGAAAGAGCCATCAGATGTCAACAGAAGAAGTCTCCCCAATTGAAGATTTCCTGTTTTAGTGACAGCTCAAACTTGTTGATTTTACCAGAACAAAGAGGGGATGAATCTTAGCAGGGAAACAGCCAGCACTAAAATCTGACATGAGTTCTAGCCCTGTTCCATCTAAAAAAAAAAAAAAAAAAAAAATTTAGCCATTACAGCTGAAAAATCTGCCAACATGCAAGGATTATAATGTATATGTATATTATTATAATGTATATATATGTATTATAATATGTCGATCTTTAGGTTGAATCAACTTTTCATTGATTTGTTTTACCTACATAGCTAAAGGTAATCCTTTAAGTTACATGTAAAATCACACTGCCATTTAAAGGAGCCATGTGCTAAGGAAAATATAAAGTCTGCTATTACTGGCCTTCAAAAAATTCTAGCTGCTTGACTTTCACACTGGTCTAAATACATCAACACAGTCAAATACCTGCCAGAACTTATGTTGGTTGATCAAACATTAAAGCCCAGCATGCAGCATACGCCTAGTTGGCCTGCAGATCTTAAGAAATATTACATAAGTAACTTTCTTAAAGGTACAACTTCACCTTTAAGAGCATGTTACAGCCATATTTAGAGACATTTGTTTGTCGAGTGGTGACTCTGGCCTGCACAATAGTGATCTGCTATTCCAATATATGAATCAGCTGTGGACTTTGGGCATGCTACATAGGCCCAAAAAAACTTTATTGATGTACAAAGTGTGTGTGACACTGCATGCTACTCAAAGTGCTCCATCTACCCTCTCCCCCCTTGCATTTGCCAACAATTCCTGGCTGTCAAGATGACAACCTTGAGTGTCTAAATTTAGCAGCAATTTCAGTTGCTGCTGTCAAAAAACAAATGTTTTAATGTTTATTAATGCTGTTCAGCCGTTCACTCACGTTCATTCATCTGCTATTATTTCATTTTGGTTTCTCTTTTTCAAACCATTATTTAATTTTTTTTCTTGTTTTTAAAAAAATGTAAATAACTTAATGCTTTGTACCAGAATCATAATAAAATTTAATTTTAAATTGAAAATTTAGAGCTGATCTACAAGATCAATATTTTTATTTTTTTTTAAATAGTGATTAAAATAAAAAAAAAAAAAGTGTGTTTTAGGGCTCTTTCACACGATCCGCCTCCGTAGGCGGATCCGTGCTGCTCAGCGGGGATCGATTTGCCGATCCCCGCTGAGCCGGCGGATGACAGCTCTGTCTCCGCTTGCAGTGCGGAGAGGGAGGTGTCACAGCTCCAGCTGCTCTCTATGAGGGATTGGATGAGAGCATACAGTCTGTCCGCTCTCATCCGATCGGATCCCTGAACGGATGGAAAAATAGGGTTTCCATCCGTCCAGATTTCACGGACAGGATCGGATACGGATGGCAGTGGGTGTCAGCGGAGACACCTCCGCTGACACCCACTGCCCCATAGAGCTGCATGGAGGATCCGATCAGATCCGCCTAAAAAACTGACAGACGGATCTGATCGGATCCCCCGTGTGAAAGAGCCCTTACTTTGACTTTTTTATATGGATTGCATAAAAAAAAAAAAAAAAAGACATTATTGTTTGTTTGCCCTCAAAAATGATAATTTACTATTTCATCCTAAGCAGCGGCATAGGTAGTACTGAATAAACATGCCCAAAGAAGAAATGTAAAAAAATTGCTTTAGTTCATAGAATATGTGTACAGGTGTGAAAGCTGAAGTGGTTAAAAATGAGGTTAGCACAGCAGCCAGACAACTAGCATTTTCAGAAACAGACGTCAGCAATGGCAGCCTACATATCTCCCTGCGCAGGTTTCCTTTAAAATAATAATTGCATAATACTTCTGCAAAAGCATAACAATGGAGTTAAATGAGCAAGACCTGTGTTTGAGGCTGGTCCTGTGCCAATAGAGTTCCCTTCATTGTTTAACACTAGAGTTAGAAAGTGCCCTCCGCCCTTATAAGGTAAACAGTGAAGCAAGTTTATGCGGAGGCCTTTCTACTTGGAATTAAGCCAGCATCCCACACAGCAGGCATTTTGACCAGTTTATATATAATTTCCCTTATTCTTCCTTTCCATGCAAGGAAGAATATTCAACATTAGTTAATAAGAACAGAGTACAGATAAATTAAATCAATATGTAAAGCATACTTTAATAATACTGTGGCCTAAACTAGCAAAGTGCAGGAAAAAAAAATAAAACAAATTATGCCTTTATTAAATATAGAGAGTTATAAATATGAATTTGCTGAGTTTGCAATTATAGATAGTCTCCCACAAAAAAGTATGGAGTATTTACACTGAGCACATGACTCAGTCTTGCATAGAAAAAGGCATCAGTAAAGTTTTTGTAGCTGGTGACTAAATTTTTTCAAAAACAATGTCCTTTTTAAATGTGGATGCACTTATAATTATGTGCTGCAGCAGGTTTTTGCTTACTACTACTTTAAAGTGGTTCTAAAGCTAGACGTTTTTTTTTTCTTAATGCATTCTATGCATTAGGATAAAAACCGGTGTGCAGCATCCACCAGTGGCCCCGCTAATACTTACATGAGCCCCATCTTGATCCAGCAATGTGCACTGAGACAGCACATATTCAGTGAACCAATGAGAAAGAGGGGACAGGCCGAGCCGAGGCTCGGTGTCTGAATGGGCACACAGGGCAGTGGCTCGGCTGCCCCCATAGCAAGTTGCTTGTGGTGGGAGCACTCGGCAATTGGGGGGGCAAGAGTGCCGGCGAGGGATCCAAGAAGAGGAGGATCTGAGCTTCTCTGTGCAAAATCACTGCACAGAGCAGGCAAGTATAACATGTTTGTTATTTTTAAACAAAAAAAACAAAAAAGACTAATATCACTTTAAGATTAAGGCTGCATTCACACATGAGCGTAGCGTTTTACCACGTTTTTTACAGCGATTTTCAGGCTTTTTTTTCAGGCGTTTTTGGAGGCAGGCATTGACATCTATCAAAAACGCTGGTAATCAGCCCAAAAAGAAGCTCATGTACTTTTTTCAGCTACAGGCGTTTTGCAAAACGCTCAGATGTGAACAGGAGCCATTTAAATGAATGGGGTTTTACTTGTTGGGCGTTTTGGAACGTTTTTTTTTTAGCGTTTTTTGGAGCTGAAAAACACTCAAAAACTGACTGTAATTGTGAGTTACCAATAACCTGTATCCAAGTGCTGTGTGCAAATATTACACCACAGAAGAAACCGCTCTGTGATTAATGAGAGTGCCAGTAATCAAACATTTGAACCCTGGACACACCTATAGTAATTCAATAGGTGTCCATTCAGTTGTTGTTGGCAAACGTTCAAAACCGTTGAGTGCAGAGCAGACATAAAACAAGGTACTTACACTTATGGCACCACAGACCAGCAAAATACACAATTCTGCTACAGCATAGATTTACACATGTTCGCAAGCAGTTCATTTCTCTCAACTAAAAGTACAAGAATTTATTTATTTTTTACCAGTAAAATCTGCTTTGCTAGAGTACAGTACTGGATCTTTAGTCTTAACTATGATTATGCAGCTACCTTCAGGCGACTATACACTGGAAAAAAAACAAAAAGCTGCACCTATCACCTACAGTATCTCACAAAAGTGAGCACACCACTTTTTTTGTAAATATTTTATTATATCTTTTCATGTGACAACACTGAAGAAATGACACTTTGCTACAATGTAAAGTAGTGAGTGTACAGCTTGTATAACCGTGTAAATTTTTGCTGTCCCATCAAAATAACTCAACACACAGCCATTAATGTCTAAATTGCTGGCAACAAAAGTGAGTACACCTCTAAGTGAAAATGTCCAAATTGGGCCCAATTGGCCATTTTCCTTCCCCAATGTCATGTGACTCGTTCGCGTTACAACTTCTCAGGTATGAATGGGGAGCAGGTGTGTTAAATTTGATAATCTCGCTCTCTCTCTCTCTCATACTGGTCACTGGAAGCTCAACATGAGGATCTGAAAAAAAAATAATTGTTGCTCTACATAAAGTAGTCAAAATGTCCAAATTGGGCCTAAAGTGTCAATATTTTGTGTGGCCACCATTATTTTCCAGCACTGCCTTAACTCTCTTGGGCATGGAGTTCACCGGAGCTTCACAGGTTTCCACTGGAGGCTTCTTCCACTCCTCCATGATGACATCACAGACCTGGTGGATGTTAGAGACCTTGCGCTCCTCCAGCTTCCATTTGAGGATTCCCCACAGATGCCCAATAGGGTTTAGGTCTGGAGACATGCTTGGTCAGTCCATCACCTTTACCCTCAGCTTCTTTAGCAAGTTATTATGTTGGAATACTGCCCTGCGGCCCAGTCTCAGAAGGGAGGGGATCATGCTCTGCTTTAGTATGTCACAGTACACCTTGGCATTCATGGTTCCCTCAATGAACTGTAGCTCCCCAGTGCTGGCAGCACTCATGCAGCCCCAGACCATGACACTCCCACCACCATGCTTGACTGTAGGGAAGACACACTTGTCTTTGTACTTCTTTCCTGGTTGCCGCCCCATACGCTTGAAGCCATCTGAACCAAATACGTTTATCTTGGTCTCATCAGACCACAGGACATGGTTCCAGTAATCCATTTCCTTAGTCTGCTTGTTTTCAGCAAACTGTTTGCGGGCTTCCTTGCGCATCATCTTTAGATCATCATCTCTGCTTACTTTACAGAGACCGAGCTGTCAGATCCCCGCTCTCCTCTATGGGAGATAGGATGAAAACGGACTGCCTGTCCGTTTTCATCCAATCCAATCCTCCAGACAGATGGAAAATAGGGTTTCCATCCATCTAGATTTCACGGACCACATTGAATCGGAGAGCAGTGGGTGTCAGTGGACATGTCAACGCTGACATCCACTGCTCCAAAGAGCTACATGGAGCATCCGATCAGGTCTGCCCCAAAAATTGACAGGCGGACCTGATTGGAAAGCCTGCGTGAAAGGGCCTTATAGGTGTACTTGTTTGTTGCCAGCAGTTTAGATCAGGGATCCTCAAACTACGGCCCTCCAGCTGTTGCGGAACTACACGTTCCATTAGGCATTGTAAAACTCTGACATTCACAGGCATGATGGGAATTGTAGTTCCTGAACAAGTGGAGGGCCATAGTTTGAAGACTCCTGGTTTAGACATAAATAGCTGTATGTGGAGTTTTTGTTGAGGGGACAGCAAATTTACACTGTTATACAAGCTGTACACTCACTACCTTTCATTGTAGCAAAGTGTAATTTCTTCAGTGTGGTCACATGAAAAGATATAATAAAAAAATTTACAAAAATGTGAGGGGTGTACTCTCACATAACCTCTCACACTCCTAGCTAGTTTCACTTTTCTAGCAAGCAATAGGGAAATACCTGTGTCATGCACTGTTCTCTAAGAAATAGATTTTACTGGTAAGTGAAAAAATCCTATTTTCTTAGTCACAGGATCGTTATACTATAACCAACCGAGGGGTAACTAACCCCAAACAAAAGCAAATTGACCCATGTAACAAATGAGTCAAGAAGAGATCAACAGACTCAAGATGGTGGCTTGTGGCAGCTTACACTTGAAAGGAACATAAGAGTAGGATTGAATATCCACCTGGTAAAAAAGGTGAAAATAAAGTCTGCAATATTAACCTCTGCTCCAGCGTTCCAAAGCCTGCAGGGTCCCTCAATCGCACAAAATCTTCTCTGCTGCTTATTGGGGTGCCAGTCTTCGGCTCTCTTCATTGGCTGGCACAATATGATGTAATTCCTGCGCATATGCAGGAGTTCAGTCATCCTGGCACATCAGTATTGAGGATGTATGTGCAGTTCAGTGTACATTTTTAAATAAGGTAAGAGCATTCCTGCTTGCATTTTTTTTTTTTTTAGATTTAGACTTTAGTTCTATTTTTGACAAACTTGTAAACAGAAGACCACGTAGCAGCCTTGCAAATATGAGAAACAGAAGCCGAAAATTCCATAAAGCAGCAAAGGGAGAGGAAAAAAAGGAACCCTATCCTTTAGGCCAGGCCAGAGGTGCAAATGATGACCTGTCTAATCCACCTAGCATTGGTGGAGTGAGAATTGGAGAACACTAATGGATCTTAAGTGTGCCCTAACAGGAAAGTAAGGAACCCTATTCTTCAGTCCTCAGGTGTGAATGAGGACTTGCTTTAATCACCTAGCAACAATGGCTATACACGTGGATTTCCGTACAAACCTTAGTGATAAAATTCTGACGAGTACATTTGAGGACTTGACAAATTAAAAATTTTGTTTGTTTTTTACATTTGATTTTGAAGTGGACTTTCTCAAATAAAAATATTCACTGTTAGAAATTTGTTTAAGATTTTGCATCCTGCTCCTTCAACTTTTATTGTCACTGCAATCGAAAACAAATCCAGTTTTGTCCCCACTGAACGTTAGAAAATGGAATGAGTGCTACTACTAGTGTATGGCCAAGACAGGAGGGGTGCACTACAAGGACCATCCCATTTATGCAGAAGCCCTCTTCAATAGGATATTGCTAAGCAAATGGTTTTGGAAAAGCAAATAGCTTTTCAGGGTGCGTCTAGTCACCGTACAAGACAGACTCAAAGGGTCCTTTCACACGAATGATCCGATAAGATCTGCCTGTCCGTTTTTTTAGGCGGACCTGATCGGATCCTCCATGCATCCCTATGGGGCAGCGGATTTCAGCGGAGACATTTCCACTGACACCCGCTGCTATCCGATTCGGATCCTGTCCGTGAAATCCGGACGGATGGAAACCCTATTTTCCATCCGTCCAGCGGATCGGATGAGAACGGACCATCATCCGATTCCCCCATAGAGGACAGCAGGGATCTGACTGCTCCATCTCTGATCACAGAGCGGAGACGGAGCAGTCACCTGCCTGCTCAGCGGGGATCGGCAGATCGATCCCCGCTGAGCAGAGAATGGACCGCGCATCACGTGAAAAGACCCTAACAGTGAGAGGACTGGGAAAGTCTTAGGGCTCATGTACCCCGGACAGTTGAAAACCTTTTCTAAACGCTGGAAACTTGACAGCTGGAAACCGACAGTGAAAAAATTGGAATTTTTTGTAAGAACTTACCGTAAAATCCTTTTCTCTTAAGCTCATTGACAGACGCAGTCCTCTTTGATTAATATCAGTAGGGTTATACTGCCCCCTACAGGAGTAGGACACTAGGCAGGAAAAACGTTCTGGCCACACCTTAGGGGCAGTCCCAGAGGGTATATCCTCTCTCTCCCTGCTACAGGATGTCAGTTATGTCACAAAGCAGTGTCAGAGAATTTAACCCAACCCAACTCAAAATAGAGGGGCGGGTACTGCGTCTGTCAATGAGCTTAAGAGAAAAGGATTTTTCTCTGTCGCTCATTGACAGACGCAGTCCTCTTTGATTAATATCAGTAGGGACGTCCCAAAGCAGTGCCACAAATGAGGGGTGGGATAACGGAAATCAAAATCCAATCCAGAAGGCCCAACCGGTGCCAACCAGAAGTCTTAAAGGCTCATCAGACAAAAGGATGAGACTCAACTGAAAACCCAACAGAAAAAAACCCTCGAGGTAGACCACCGGTCTCCTCAAACAGCGGCCTGCAGAACCTTGCGGCCAAAAGAGGCATCCGCCGATGCCAGCACATCAACTTTGTAAAATCTTGTAAAGGTATGAACCGACGACCAGGTAGCCGCCTTGCAAACCTGAACCACTGACGCCTGATGGCGGAAGGCCCAGGAAGCACTAAGCGCCTGAGTGGAGTGCGCCTTAACAGGGAACGGAGGAACCCGACCCTTAATAGAATAAGCCTGTACCACCGTCTGTCTGATCCATCTAGAGATAGTCGCGGCAGACGCAGGCAAGCCCTTTCTAGGGCCATCCGTGATCACAAAAAGTGAATCCGTCTCACGGAAAGATTCCGTAGTAGTCAAGTACACCCTGATCGCCTGAACTACATCCAAGGAGTGTAACGCAAACTCCCGAGGATGACTGGGCTTAGGACACAGGGAAGGTAATACAATATCTTCATTTAGATGGAAATCTGAAACCACCTTAGGAAGGAAGGATGGTTTCGGACGAAGAACCACCTTATCCCTATGAACCACCAGATATGGGAAACGACAGGACAATGCGGCCAGTTCTGACACCCTGCGTGCAGACGTGATAGCCACCAAAAAGGCCACCTTCTGGGATAAGGTAAGCAAGGGAATCTCCCTAATATTTTCAAAGGGAGGTTTCTGAAGAACCGACAACACCAAATTAAGATCCCAGGGCGGCAAGGGCGCGCGCAACGGCGGAGCCAGGTGCCGCACCCCCTGGATGAAACTCTGCACCAAGGAATGAGTAGCCAGAGGCCTCTGAAAGAAGATTGCCAACGCTGAAAGCTGACCCTTGATAGTGCTCAAGGACAGTTTCTGCTCAACCCCCTTTTGCAGAAAAGCCAATATACGGGCCACCGAGTAGGAACGTGGAGGAAACCCAAGGGATTCACACCACGCGATATAGGACTTCCATGTGCGATGATAGACTTTTCTGGAAGTCGCTTTCCTTGCTTTAATTAGAGTAGGAATAACTGAAGCTGACAACCCCTTGTCCTTCAGCACCTGGGTCTCAACAGCCAGGCCGTTAAAGCCAGCGATCGTAAAGCAGGATGGAAGATCGGTCCCTGAGACAGCAGATCCTCCCTGAGAGGAAGTCGCCAAGGAACGTCTGCGACCAGCCTGACCAGGTCGGCGTACCAGGCCCGACGAGGCCAGTCCGGAGCTACCAGGATAACTGAAATTCCCTCCACCTCTATCCTGCGAAGAAGTTGGCAGCAATTTTAGAGGAGGAAAGGCATACAGTAGCTGGTACTGCCCCCACGGGGCGACCAGCGCGTCTGCGGCGTCCGCTAGAGGATCGCGGGAGCGAGCTACAAACCTCCGCACCTTCCTGTTGAGCCGAGATGCCAACAGATCCACATCCGGGGTGCCCCAACGAAGGCACAGTTGGTGAAATACCTCTGGATGAAGAGACCATTCCCCTTGATCCAGAATCTGGCAGCTGAGGAAATCTGCCTGCCAATTCTCCACCCCCGGAATGAATACCGCGGAGAGGGCTGGAACAAACCATTCCGCCCAACGAAAGATGCTGGCCACTTACATGGCCGCCAGGACACTCTTGGTGCCCCCCTGGTGATTGACGTAAGCCACGGCCGTGGCATTGTCCGACTGGATCCGCACCGAGCTGCCCCGGAGCTGCTCGGTCCAGTGAATCAGACAAAGTCTGATCGCTCTCAGTTCCAATACATTTATCGGTAACCTGGATTCTTCCAGGGACCAGAGCCCCTGAGCAGATCGTCTGCCGAGAACCCCACCCCACCCGGATAGACTGGCATCCATGGTGACAATCGTCCAATAGATTGGAAGAAATTACTTCCCCTGACTGAGCATTGGTGATCGAAGCCACCAAACCAGAGATTCCCTGGTCCGTTCGCTCAGCCAGATCCGATTGTCCAGGGAATCGGGATTCCGGTTCCATTTGAGAAGAATCTCCTTTTGGAGAATCCGGGTATGAGACTGGGCAAACTGTACTGCCTCGAAGGAGGCCACCATCAGTCCCAGGACCCTCATGCAAGTCCGCAGAGAAGGCCAGTTGACGGTCAATAATAACTGAGTCGCCGACTGAATCTTCCTGAGTTTCTCCACCGGGAGAAACACTTTTGCTAAGGATGTATCCAAAGTTAGGCCCAGATAGTTCAGTCTCCTGGTAGGGACCAGGGATGATTTCTGCCGGTTCACCAGCCACCCGAACTCTTCCAAAGAGATCATCGTGATCTCCAAGTTTAGTAACAGAGCCTGCGGAGACTCCGCATGTAGTAGAAGGTCATCTAGGTAGCCTAGAACCGATATGCCCCGCTGTCGCAACAGTGCCACAACTGGGGCCAAGACCTTTGTGAAGACCCGGGGAGCAGAGGCGAGACCAAAGGGTAACGCCGCAAACTGATAATTGTTCTCTCCCACGGAAAAGCGAAGAAAACGCTGATGTCCTGCATAAATGGGAATGGGAAGATAGGCATCCTTGATGTCTATGGACGCCAGAAAATCCCCCTGATGCAGGGAGGCCACTACTGTGCGAATGGACTCCATCTTGAATTTTTGTACCTGGACAAAAAGATTGAGTGCTCTCAAGTCCAGAATTGGACGCACCTTGCCCTCTTTTCTGGGTATTGTGAATAGGTTCGAATAGAACCCCTGAAAACGTTCTGTCCAAGGAACGTGGACCACCACTCCTTGTTGCATTAAATCCGTCACTGCCCCCCGCAAAGCTTCTAAGCGGTCCGGGGATAGTCGGATATTGGAAGGGAAGAACCGCACCGGTGGAAGTGATCGAAACTCGATCTTGTATCCCGACCGTATGACCTCTTGAACCCATTTGTCTGGAATCCTGGAGAGCCATGGGTCCGGAAACCGGTGAAGACGTCCCCCCACCTCAGATATGGGTGGGGGCGCACCTTCAGGCTGTATTGGTCTCATCTTCAGGTCTGGCAGGGCCGGACCTTTGTTTACTCGACCAGCGCCCTTTGAATCCCCCTGGGGGGGCTTTGGAGGACTTCGCCTTATCGCCCGCCCCAGAGGAACGAAAACATTTTTTATGAGCGGAAAAGGAAGGTCCCCGTCTGCGACGCGGTGCTTTCCCCTTGGTAGTCTGTGGTAAAAAGGTGCTCTTGCCACCAGTGATACCCTTGATGATCTCATCCAAGGTGGCACCAAACAGGCGATCCCCTTGAAAGGGGAGATTAGTCAAAGCTTTTTTGGAAGCTTGATCCGCCGACCAGCATTTTAACCACAGCATACGCCGAAGGACCACCGCCGAGATTGATACGTGCCCCATTAATGGAGCGGCGTCACAGACAAACTGTAGCGCTTGTACCATCTGCTTCAGCAAGTCCGATACTGCCGGGGGGAGACTTCTCCCCTCCAGATCTCGGCGTAACAACTTGGTCCACTCTGTCAATGTTTGTGCAACCAGAGCAATGGTGAACACTGGCCTTAAGGCTGACCCTATCAGGGAAAATATCGAGCTGGATATAGATTCCGCTTTACGGTCCACTGGATCCCGAAAGGGCGGAGCGTCCTCCACCGGGATAACCGTAGCTTTATTTAATCTGGAAATCGGTGAATCCACCGACGGTGGAACCGTCCATTTATTAAGGAGAGATTCCTCAAATGGATAGCGTCTAGCAATCCGTTTGGAAATACCAGGGGCTCGTTTTGGATGGACCCATTCTTCCTTAATTATATCTTGAAAACATTTGGGCAAAGGAAACACCTTTGCCATCTTGGTAGGCTTGCGAGTACCAAAAGCAATTTCAGTATCAACTGCTTCCATAGGTATAAGCTCAAGTCTTAAAGTTTCCCGCACAGACACAATTAGTGCATCTACCAATGCTTCATCCTGCGCTATAGCGGAGGGAGAAATGTCTTCCTCACTATCCGAGTAGACGGGATAAGAGACACTAGCCCCAGAAGAGGGACCTGCAGCTGCTGCGACAGGCTCAGAATCTGTACCTGAAGTGTCAGATGAAATAGGGGTAGGCGGGGGTCGCTTCTTTGCGCCCCGTCCCTGACAGGCCATCTCCACCCGGGATACAAAAGACTCCAAAACCGCTGACAATGCATCAATAGTAAGTGGGGAACTGGAGGGTCCTGCGGCCACCTCGAGGGGATCAGGTGGGGATACATGTGTAGCAGGTTCCATGATAAATCCAGGAACACTTGCCAGCAAGCAAGGATTGCAAAAGAAAAAAACTTTTTTTTTTTTTTGTGTAACCCCCCAGCGCAACAGCGCCCCTCAGTGACACCTGCTTCGGACCCCCAGAGAGAGAGAGAGAGACCCCAAGGGCTCACCACCTTCTACCGAACTGCTCTCAGCGCTGTCCTTACAGAACAGGAAGTCTTGTGAATCGATTTACCAGGGTAAAGGAGGCGGCTCCGCCCCTTTACACACCTTCCGGCACTCCCACCGCTACTCCACGAGGTAGCTGGGTGTCTCCAAGATGGCCACCCCCATGTAAGAGACATTAGGCTACGCCAAAATGGCGGCCTACGGCTCTGCCTGCGGAAGGATGGCGGTCCATGCGGCCTGCGGAGGGATGGCGGTCCGTGCAGCCTGCGGAGGGATGGCGGCTTGCAGAAGAATCGTGCGGCCTGCAGAAGGATGGCGGCCTGTGGAAGGCTGGCTGTCCGTGCGGCCTGCATCGCTATTCAATAGCTAGGTGCTTGACCGTATCACCCCTCTGCATGGCTATTTTCAAACAGTAACGCCAGCGGCGCCCTGTCCATCCCTGACTGAGCTTAGTCATGGCTCCTTCCTTTTATAATGCAGACTCCTTGCAGTGACTTCTGTAGATAGTCAGCTCCCAAACCAAGCCTCCTGGAGTGGTATACCTGCAAGTAGGGAGATATGTGGAGTGTGTCACAGGATAGAGGGGACCCGGGATCATGAGGGTCCGACCATCCACAGAAGGGCCCGCATCTATTCCCAAAACCCGACAGGGGGGAGGGGGAACATTCTACTCACCATACAGGAACAGGCGGGCACCCACTCCTAACAGAACCCCTCTCCACCGAGGTGGGGGGACTATCGACCAATACGGACGCTGTGACTCAGTTTCTGACTGGTCGTAGGCGACCTGGCGAGACGTTTAACTCGCAGGGCCAGTCCCCGTCCAATGGGACTATGTCGCGGCTGACCCAGTGCGGAGCTAGGGCCTGCACGCGCTCGTAGGCCGGCTGGGGTGACCACTGGATCTCAACATCCAGCCCGTCGCCCAGCTCCAGCATAATTGCTTGAAGATCTCACAGGAACAAAAAAAACTGGAGAGAAAAAACTAACTAAAAAAGTTTTATCTAAAAAAGCTTGCCAGGACCAGAGATCCCAGCAAGGAACTTAGGTCCTTACTCCTGACTAGGCAGAAAAAAACTGACATCCTGTAACAGGGAGAGAGAGGATATACCCTCTGGGACTGCCCCTAAGGTGTGGCCAGAACCTTTTTCCTGCCTAGTGTCCTACTCCTGTAGGGGGCAGTATAACCCTACTGATCTTAATCAAAGAGGACTGCGTCTGTCAATGAGAGACAGAGAAATGTCCATTTTACAGCTTTTTCATACTGTATTTATGAGTGTTTGGGGTCAGAACCGTTTTTTTTTTTTAAATAACCTCAGGAGACCCTCCCAAATGCCCACAATGCATAAAAAACAAAGTACATTATTAACTATTTCAGCTATTCTTTGAGAGAAGAGAGAGCAGTGTATTTGTAGAGAGCAGTCTTACATTTTGTGTTTTCCCTATGGATCCCATCATGAGCATGTGTGAAGAAATGCTACTGATGATGCTGAGGCTCCGAAGACGTAGAAAATTACATTAGAGGACCAGAGTTTGTCGCTACTGGACTCCTCCATTGATGCAGAAGGGAAAATGGCTTGTGGTGAAGTTTGTGTTTTTTCAACATTTTTTTTATGTTCAACATTTTTTTATGTTCAAAAATTTATCAGAAATGTTTTCCACCTTAAAAACGATTATAAACACTCAAACACCATCTACTGCGGTTACAAGCATTTGGGGTTTGAAATGCAGATAAACTATAGTCCTGAACATGATTTTTCTGCTTTAAAAAAAAAAAAAAAATGCCTGTAACCTCAGTTGCCTCTAAACTACTATAAATGACTGAGTTTACATGTACACATAAGATAACATAGAAAAGCGTTCAAGGGCTGCTTAAAAAAAAACGCCCAACTGCTCCTTAACTTCAGTTTAGCAGCTGTGGTGTACGTGAGGCCTTAGCAGGTTTGGGCAATTTTAGGAAACCCATGCTATAGACCTTGAGGTGATAACACTCTGTTTGACTGCTCTAAAACTAAATAAAAGTAAACAGTGTCAATAAGGATAGCAATGGGTTATCCTAAAAGTGCAAGTTCACCTTTTTACAAAAAGGAAAATGGTGAACTAACACTCTACTCCCTCCCCACCCCCTGGTCCTCATTGAACTTACTTTCATTTGTAATTCGCTGTCACTGCCCATACAGGCAGTGTAGCAGTCTAGGGATTTGAAACCCCGCTTCTCTTCCCCTTCTTTTTATAGGGCTTTTGAGATGGAACAGAGTGATTGAAATTGGTTAATGTGGTCACTCGCCCATATTGACTAAGTGTAATCACGTGTCTGCAGCAAAGGCAAAGTTAGAGAGTGACCCAGGAAAGGAGACTAAAGTGGCCCACTTTTGCCCCCTTGACTATAGCCTCTAAATGATCTGAAATTCTGCCCATGAAATCAGAAAATAAGAAAAGGGCTGTGTGGCCGAAAGGCCAGCAGAGTGTCCACAGAAAGACGGGGAGGCAGACTGTGGGAGACTGTCTAAAAAATGGTTATTAGGACCCTGTGCAGAAAGACTACCACCTTCCTCCCTTCCCCGAGGCCATGTACTGAGCTTATACTGAGTCTGAGCCTGTGAGGCCATCTGACTCCTTGTCCCTTTGCTTGCGATCTGCCATGTGCAGTGCAAAAATATCCTCCCATGGGTACTCACAACTTCCAGAGCTGTGGAGAAAGATGGATAAAGCTTTGTGTGTCAGAGACTATAGGCCACTGAACCCAGCAACCTGTACAGCACCCCATAGATTAGTCAGTGTAATGCACACCAGGCCAAGGTGAGCACCCGTGCAAGATTCAGAGTCGCAAATCACATTACAGGAAGTTAGCACATCCTTTTCCAGGCAAGGGGTCTGGGTATGTTCCCCTAATGCTTAGGGGTCTGGGTACGTTCCCCCAAGGCTCAGCCAAGGAGTCAACCAATCTGATAGTGGCAGAAATAAATGCCTCATTACAGGCAGTTCCCACATCCTTTACAGGTGAGGGGTTGGTCAGAGTACATTCCTCCAAGGTTAAGACAAGGAGTCAACCAAATCTGGTAGCGGCAAAAAGAAGCTGCAGTGACGACTATGGTGCTGCCAGCAATTCTAATAGAAGAATATTTGAAGGAAAAAACTTTCAGATAAGATTGATAAGCTTCTCTCAGTAGAGAGAAGACTTCAATTACCTAAGAACATTGGCAAAAAACCTGAGGCTAGCTGGGAGGGGGAGAGGTTATATAGGGGATATCCCTGTAGCTTTCTTTTTTGCCAGTGTCCAGTATTTTACAAGAAAACTATCAATCGCCTGAAAATCCAGTGTGCTCCTAACTTCTTGTTTTGGCTGACAACACAGCACCTGTTGAAATCTCAACCTGCATAGGGAAAAAAAAAAAAAACACCTTCTGGGCAATGCCTAACCATACTGTTTAACTTTTGCAGCAATATGGCCGTTTAAACACACTCTTGGCTGGTTTAGGATTGGGGGAAAAAAAAAAGAGGATCCCTTAACCCTGAGAGAATAAGTTTGAGAAACGTTATGATGAATACACCTCGCAACTGCAGATTCCAATGCAGAAGAACCCTTTTTGGACCCATCAGTGAAAGAGTGAGTCATATTTCTGATGAAAGCCATGGCCATAATGTAAAACCCTACAGCTCCCATCACATCCAAACAGTGGAGAGCCTCATTTAGGGAATCCTTTAAGTGGAAATCAGACACAACCTTTGGTAAAAAGGAAGCATGTGGATACAACAGCACCCTGTCCTTATGCAACACCAAAATGGATTTCTAATAGGACAGGGCGACCAGTTCCAAAACCCATCTGACTGAGGTACTAGACACCTTTCGGGTAAGATCCACCAAGGCAATAGTCCAGATTTGTCCAAAGTAGCAGCTTTTGGGGGACCAAAAGTATCAAAAGAAGGTCCCACAGTATTACTGAAATCAGACAAGATGGAGCAATGTAAAAAATCCCAGTGGTTTTGCCAGTGCCAATCAACTAAAGGTACAGCATATAACACATTCATTAGGATTGAAGACCTTTGTCTTCTACGATAAACAATAATATGCAGCCCATAATGCTAAATTTCGCAGTAATGTAGCACCATATAGCACAGTGAACACCATAAGGGGGTTACACACTATGTAGCCAACAAAAAACACCATTTATCTCTCCCTGCAAACACTGTCAGTTCCCCCTATCTAATCGAAGTCTCCACACACTGACAAATGGCTGCTAGGAACCCTGACTTTTATAGGGAGGGGGCTGGCAGATAAGAAAGCTCTCATTATTGCCCCTTCTAAGCCACCTAACCACAGTTCATGGGCCAGGAATTGCAATATTGATAATTAGGGGTGCACCGATCCAACTTTTCTAGTCCCAATACCGATACCTGGCATTGTGTATCTGCCAAAACCGATATTGATCCGGAACTACACACATACACAATATGCATGCGGCTGCAGTACAGAGCGAAGCCACTGCTTCATGTGTATGGCTCCTCCATTCAAAGGCGGAGTGCATCTGATATCACTCCGCCTGTGAGCTGGACCTATACAGGAAGTAGCGGCTCCCATACTACTACTACACCAAGGGACGGCTGAGCCGGGACTCCGCAAAACCAGATCGGCGGCTCCGTGCAAGTAAGGGACGGCTGAGCCGGGACTCAGCAAAACCGGATCGGCCTGTGGATCGGTTAATTTTACCGATCCCCCGATCCAGCTATTTCGGCAGTATCGGTGTCGATATCCGATCCTAATATCGGATCGGTGCATCCCTATTAATAATTGGTTACTATAGCACCAAACGGCCACATTCATTTTTTGTTTTTTTTTTTAAACAGCAAACAACCTGAGTTTGCTTAAACTCATGTTTCCTCTGAACCCAAAGCTCATCCCTACTGACCATTATGTCAGCTCTGACAGTAATCACATATCGGGTGCTTTTTTATTAGTATTTATTGACTATATACATATACCATATCTTGTCACATTAAACAATTTCACCAGCACTTTGTGATTTTTAATTATCCGGCAATACATTCAACAATTTTTATCTGCACGGTTTGTCTTGTATGCACATATTCTTTGCACTGGCACTTTATTTTGCACATATCTTAAAAAAGTTACCCCACGGTCTGGATACACTGTTGGTTTTATTATACATATAAAAGGTAGCGCCGTTTCCAACTACCTTCCCCCATATATGATACTTGACCCCTAATTTTTGGTTGGTTGGTGGCTGAAACCTATTTTTATGCAATAAAGTTTTTGAGAATTTATCCATAGCACTGGTCTTTCTCCTCACCTGCATTTTATTTCACCATCTTACCTGTATAATACAGTATATCTTATGTTGGATTTATACCTGATGATTTCAAATATGTTGAATGGCAGTATTTCAATGACCATTCCAAAACATGTTTCGTGGGTTCCTAATAGAACACTTCTCAGACTCTGTGAAACACCTAAAAAGAACATCCTTTAAAGTGTTTCACAGAGTTTGAGGAAGTGTTATATTTGGAAACCACAAATTATGTTGCGGAATGGTGATTGAAATACTGCCATCAGGGAGTATTTCCACAACATAAAATAAATCTGCAACACTCGGTTAGCCCTCATGTTAGCCCACTACAGGCTATATGTGATCCCTGGGAGGAAAAAGCCATCAGGCCCAATGCCCACTAGCATTTTTTTAAGCTAAAAAAAACACAGAAAAATGGGATTTTTGTCTTACCGTAAAATCAATTTCTCTGATGTCCATTGACGGACACAGCTCCTGATCTTCTTAACCACTTGGTTATACTGCCCGCTACAGGAGGACACTAAGCAGAAGAAAAAGCTTGACTATGCCTATGGGCAGTCCCAGGGGGTATACTCTCACTATAGGCAATGCTATAGGCACTCCGTTTTGTTACAAGCAGTGTCCGAAGAAATCCAACTCCACAGTGGGGTGGGTGCTGCGTCTGTCAATTAACATCAGAAAAATGTATTTTACGGTAAGACAAAAATCCCATTTTCTCTCTTTCGTTGATGGAGACAGCTCCTGATCTTCTTAACCTTTGGGACTTCCCAAAGCAGTGTTAAACATGAGGGGAGGATAAATCAGAAAAAAATTCTACAGAGCTGAACCATGGTAAATCAGGAAACATTGAGCTCAACCAAGAATTGGAGGTCACCTGAAAAAAAAAAAAAAAACAATACCCTCAAAGAGGACCAGGTCCTCTAAACAGCAGCCTGCAAAACCTTGCGCCCAAAAGGAAGCATCCGCAGATGCCAACACATCTATTTTATAAAATTTTGTAAAGGTGTGCACAGACGACCAGGTAGCCGCCTTGCAAACCTGCATCACTGACGCTTGATGATGGAAGGCCTAGGAGACACTATGCGCCCCAGTAGAGTGTGCCTAATTGAATAGGCTTGAAAAAATGTTTGTCTGATCCATCTGGAAATGGTCGTTGCAGAAGCAGACAATCCCTTCCGAGGTCCGTCCATGAGTACAAATAGTGAGTCTGACTTCCTAAAAGACTCCGTAGCTGCCAGGTACACCCTAATTGCCTGAACCACATCCAAGGAATGCAAGGCAATTTCCATTAGGATGTTTTGGCCTAGGACACAGGGAAGAGGGAAGGCAACACAATTTTTTCATTCAAATGAAAATCAGAGACAACCTTGGAAGGAACGACGGACAGGGTCGAAGAACCACCAAGTAAGGTAAACGACAAGACAACACCACCAGCTCAGACACCCTGCACGCAGAAGTGATTGCCAATAAAAAGGCAACCTTCTGAGATAACGTAAGCAGGGGAACCTCCCTAAGGTTTTCAAAAGGAGGTTTCTGGTGGCCTGAAAGCACCAAATTGAGGTCCCAAGGCAGCAATGGAGACTGCACCGGAGGAGCCAAGCCTCGTTTACTGGACAAAAGTATGCACCAAGGAAAGTGTGCCCAATGGTTGTTGAAAGAAGACCGCCAAAGGCCGAGACCAGGCCCTTGATAGTACTCAAGGCCAGGCGCTGCTCAATACCCCTTTGGAGGAAAGTCAAGACCTGAGCCACCGAAAAGGAGCGAGGGTGAACCCCAAGAGACTCACACCATGCAATGTATGACTTCCATGTACGATGGTAGATCTTCCTAAAGGTAGATTTTCTAGCTTTATACAGCATAGGAATCACTGAATCAGACAAACCTCTATCTTTCAGCACTTAGCTTTCAACAGCCAAGCCCTTAAAGCCAGCGACTGTAAAGCAGGATGGAAGATTGGCCCTTGGGACAGCAAATCTTCGCTGAGAGAAAGTCTCCAAGCAACATCGGTGACCAGCCGTACCAGATCGGCATACCAAGACCAGCATGGCTAGTTTGAAACCACCAAGATGACCAGAATCCCTTCTGCCTCGATCCTGCACAGAAGTCTTGGCAGAAGCTTGAGAAGCTTGAGAGGGGGGGAAGGGCATAAATCAGACCCCACGGGGCTACCAGCGTGTCTGTGTCATCTGCCAGAGGGTCCAGAGACCGTGCCACAAACCTCTGCACCTTCCTGTTGAGACGAGAGGCCAATAGGTCCACCTCGGGAGTACCCACTGGAGGCAAAACTGATGAAATGCCTCTGGATGAACTGACCATTCCCCCTGGTCCAACACCTGTTAAGCAAAACCGAAAGCAAAACACAAGAGCTTCGCCAATCTAAATGTAGAGATTAAAAGTCAATGGTACACTTTATTGTCATGTACTTACAGACAGGTAGAAATTAAGGAGCATGTAAAGGGTGACATCTGCAGGTCCGTGTGGGAAGCAGCATGGCGTACTCTGAGTGTCAAGTTGCCGGCAGCGCCGGTGGATTCCAGTGCTTCAGGTACGTGAGAGAGGGGAAGAGCCAGGTGTTGCCAGGGAGATAGAGAACCAATGCAGGGCGGGTGGACATTAGGGTGCGCATTCGGAGCATGCTTGCTTCTTCCTTCCGACTAGGTACTCCGCCTGCCAATTTTTCACCCCCAGAATGTGTACAGCAGAGATGGCTGGAACGAAATGTTCTGCCCACTGTAAAATGCTGGCTACTTCGAGCCGCCAGGACACTTCTTGTGCCCTCTTGGTGATTGTTATAGGCTACAGCCATGGCAATGTCCGATTGAATTTGCACCGGACACCCCTGAAGAACAATCCGTCCAATGATCCAGATGGTCTGATTGCTCGGAGCCCCAATACATTGATCAGCAGTCCGGACTCTTCCAGGGTTCAGACCCCCTGGGCAGAATCTTTTCTGAGGACGCCTCCCCACCTTGACAGGCTGGCATCCATGGTGACCACCGTCCAGTACAGGGGGAGAAAGGATTTGCCATGGTGAAGAGCCAGAGAACAAAGCCACCAGATCAGGGACCCTCTCCTACCCTGGCTCAGGCGGAGCAGATTGTCTATAGACTGTGGATTCTTGTCCCATTTGACCAGAATCTCTCTTTGCAGAGATCTCGTGTGGAACAGTGCAAAGAGAACCGCCTCGAAGGCAGACACCATCAGGCCCAGCACCCACATGCAAGTCCGAAGGGATGACTGTCTGCTGGACAGCAGAAGTTGAATTGCTTCCTGCAGTTTCTGGAATTTTTCCCAGAGGAAGGAACACTTTTGGATAGAGTCAGACCCAGATAGTCCAGATTGGTGGACGGAACCATAGCAGACTTCTGAAGGTTAAGGATTCAACCAAACTCCCTCACAGTTCACAGAGTAATCTCCAAGTTGTCCACCAGAGCAGTTAGAGACTCCGGAGTAGAAGATCATCCAGGTACCGCGACCCCCCCGCTGACGCAACAATGCCAGCACCGGGGCCAACACTTTTGTGAAGACCCGAGGAGTGGAGGCCACACCAAAGGGTAACGCCACAAACTGATAATGCTCTTCTACGCCAAAGCGGAGAAAGCGCTGGTGACCAACACATTAAAATGTGAAGGTAAGCATCCTTCATGTGGATAGAAGCAAGAAAATCCCCATGAAGCAGGGATGCCACTACTGTGGGAATGGACACCATTCAGGACTTCTGCACCTGCACAAAGCAGTTAAGCGACTTGAGGTCCAGAATTGAACGCACCTTGCCCTCCTTCCTGGGGACTGTAAACAGGTTTGACTAAAACCCCTGAAAACATTCCGAAGTCAGAACCAGGACAATCACCCCTTGGCTCAGTAAGTCTTGCACTGCTCCAAAGAGACCCCGTAAGCGCTCTGAGGACAGGTGCAAGTTGGAGGGGAAAAAACCTTTCCGGAGGGTAGGAACGAAACTCGATCTTGTAGCTGGACCGTATGACTTTGTGAACCCAATTGTCCTGTACCAGAGAGGTCCAGGGGTCCAGAAACTAGCAAAGATGCCCCCCCCCCCCACCTCACATATGGGTGAGGATGCCTTGTCCACAGGTCTGGAGAAGCCTGCTCTCAGCTTGCCAGTCCAGGTTTGTTTGGAGGCCCTGAAGTGTTTTGATCCCTTGTCTTGAGACCCTGAGGGACAAAAAAAACTTCTTATGAGCCAAGAAGCATGGACCACGTCTGCGATGGGGCTCCTTGCCTTAGTAGCCTGCAGAAGAAAGGTACACTCCCCCCCCCCCCCCCCCGTGAGACCCTCGATGAGGTCATCGAGGGAAGCTCCAAACAGGCGATCACCTAGGAAGGGGAGACCAGATAAGGCCTTCTTAGACCACTGCTGAGACAGACTCACAATCAGAGGAGCTGCATCCAAAGAGGCAACTGCAGCCCCTGGACCAACTGGTCCGCCAGCTCAGCAAAGGCAGAGGGAAGCTGCTCCCCCTCCAGGTCCCGGCATAAAAGCTTGGCCCACTCGGTCAGGGTTTGCAACACCAGGGCAATAGTAAAAACTGTTCTAACTGCCGAACCAGCCACAGTGTACATATGGCGGGCCATAGCCTCCGCTTTTCTGTCAGCCGGGTCCTTAAAGGCCGGGGACTCCTCAACTGGAAACATGGTTGCTTTGTTTAGCCTAGAAACCAGAGAGTCCACCACAGGTGGGACAGTCCACTTTTTAAGCAGGGAGTCCTCATAAGGGTACCGCATAGCAAAACACTTAGGGACCACAAGGGGCGTTTTGGACAACCCCACTGTTTAGTGACAATTTTGTAAGTAAGCGGGAAAGGGGGAACACCCTTGCTGCTCTGGAGAGCTTGTGGGTGCCAAGAGGAACCAACACCTCCAATGCTGCATCAGCCGCATCTTCCATTTTTAAAGTCTCATGCACAGATACAATCAGTGCATTCACCAGCGCTTTTTAATGTGCGGCTACAAGAGCAGAGGAATCATCCTCACTTTCTGAGAAATCAGGGTGTGTGGACCGACCTGAAAAGGCCACCCCATGGGGAGGGGGGGGGGGGGGTTGGCAGATGAAGGGCAAATGTTCACAGGGACCACCGAGAGGGGGGGGGGGACGCTGCATGGGAAGGAGAGCCTGGGAGTCCGACCGTCCCAGGGAGGGGCACAAGTAGAGTGCATGGGCACATAGGCTAATACTATTTAGCTTCTAAGAGCAGAAACAAATGCTAATAGCAGCTCCTAGGAGCTTAAAAAAATGCTAGTGTGCATGGAGCCTTATGGTGTAATTAACTTTAAACAAATAGGCCAGCTTGCAATGCATACATTTCTCCAGATAGGGCTAAAACAAGCCTGCTATTGGATGTCTTCTGCATGCAATTCTGGTGGTATACACTTACACAATAGTATTGCGCAACATGTAGAACATTTATTAAAATAGAAAAAACAGTAGTACATTTACCCCTGCGCTCTCTTGCACACAGGAACTAAACAGCAGGTACCAGTGAAAGTTTACAACTGTTTTATCAATTTAAAACCTCATACATTTGCTAAGCTGATGGGGACCCCTGAAGGGTTTATGCCCAAACTGGATGTTTTTCAACATGCTATATTTGACCACCCTGATTTCTGGAACTTTAAAGTAGCTGTACAGCCAAAGCTCGTTTGGCTGAACATCTATGGATCACAGGAGTGCAGTCTGTTCTGCCGTTTTCAGCAGAGAGCGGACTGAAGTCTGATGTCACAGATGTCGGTCCAGGCACCACCTCATCGCGACAATGGAAGTCAGGATCCACCAGGTGCCTGGACCAACACCCGGCTCAGCGAGCCGCTGGGAGCCTAAGCCGACCGCTCCCCGCCCCTCCACTGCTCAGAGCTCCAATGAGCGAGGAGGGGGCAGAGCAGAGAGCTGCTGACTATCAGAACCCTGCGAGTGATCGGCAGTGTTCAATCGCTCAGTTCTCGGATACAGACGCACAATTTTTTTTTTTTCTTTTAGAATTTAAATTTTTTTGTTTTTATAATAAGTGAGGGTATCGGAATCAGGTTTATAAACAGTATTTGATTTTGTGTGACATTTACATCATTATTTAGTTCACATTGAATGCACTTTATGGAAATTTACCATTATAACTGTTTATAGGTTATAAAAGTTAAAAATAAATTTGGCAATACCAAACTTTATAGTTTGTTTTTTTTTTCCGTTTTTTATTATTAGTGATGATACACCGCTCAAAAAAACTTTAACACTTTGAAAACGCATCAGATCTCAATGGGGAAAAATCTCATGCTGGATATCCCACGTGCTTGTATGCATGCATGCCTGACAACATTGGGGCATGCTCCTAATGAGACGATGGATGGTGTCCTGGGATATTTCCTCCATGTCCCAGGGCGTCACTGATCTCCTGAACAGAGTGAGGCGCAATCTGGCAGCATCGGATGGACCAAAACATAATGTCCCAGAGGTGTTCTATTGGATTTAGGTCAGGCAAGCGTGGGGGGCCATTCAATGGAATAAATTCATCCTCCAGGAACTGGCTTCACATGAGGCTGGGCATTGTCGTACACGAGGAGGAACCCAGGACCCACTGCACCAGCGTAGGGTCTGACAATGGGTCCAAGGATTTCATCCCGATACCGAATTGAAGTTAGGGTGCCATTGTCTACCCTGTGGAGGTCTGTGCGTCCCTCCAATGATATGCGTCCCCAGACCACCACTGATCCACCACCAAACCGGTCATGCTGAACAATGTTACAGGCAGCATAATGTTCTCCATCTTGGCTTCTCCAGACCATTTCACTTCTGTCACATGTGCTCAGGGTGAAGTTGCTCTCGTCTGTGAAAAGCACAGGATGCCAGTGACGGACCTGCCAATTCTGGTGTTAAATGTCAAATTCCAATCAAGCTCCATGGTGCTGGGCAGGGAGCACAGTGCCCACTATAGGACGTCGGACCACCAGCCACCCTCATGAAATTGGTGTCTGATTGTTTGCTCAGAGACATTTACACCAGTGGCCTGCTGGAGGTCATTTTGTAGGGCTTTGGCAGTGCTCATCCTGTGTCTCCTTTCACAAAGGACCAGATACCAGTCCTGCTGATGGGTTAAGGATCTTCTATGGCCCTATCCAGCTCTCCTAGAATCTCCTCCATTCTCTTGAGACAGTGCTGGGAGACACAGCAAACATTCTGGCTGTGGCATGTATTAATGTGCCATCCTGGAAGAATTGGGCTGTCTGTGCAATCTCTATAGGGTCCAGGTATCGCTTCATGCTACCAGTAGTGACACTGACCCTAACCAAATGCAAAACTAGTGAAAAACAGTCAGAAAAGATGAGTAGAGAAAAAAATGTCAGTGGCCTCCACCTGTAAAACCATTCCTGTTTTGGAGGTCCTCTCATTGTTGCCCATCTTGTGCACTTGGAAATTTCATAACACCAAAGCAACTGACACTGATTAACAACCCCCCCTGCTACTTAACTGACTAGATCAATATCCCAGGAGTTGAATGGAGTTCATGCTGTAGTCTGATTAAAACATGTTCCTTTAATTTTTTTGAGCCGTGTATCCATGTGATCCATGTTTATAATGCATATCTAATTTTCTATGATTGCAAATTTATATTATTTATCTCACGGAATGCACTTTATAGCAATTTTCATAAGGGTTGAAAGATATACATTTTAGTGCTTACAGTCCTTGTTAACATTTTTATTAAAACAGCGTGCCAAAAAAAAAAAAAAAAAAAAAAAGCCCTAAATACTCAAAAAAAAAAAAAAAACAACAACAAAATGTAGCACCTGACACATGCTGTCATTGCTACATTTTGCATGGGCATTGAGGCATCTGTTACCTCAGATTACTAAAGGGTTAAAGATCAGGTCTTTGTTAAGTCTCAAAAAAATTCATTAGTCATAAAATTATAAACATGCAGGTAACCTCTCCAGTTGCCCAAAAAAACACATATACACTGGGAACCATGTCCCTATGCCTTGAGTATTCTTTCATATTTCATAATTTAGAGAATCCCAAGCATGTTTGTCATGCCTTATACACATACAATAATTATCTATAAATGAGGAGGGAGGTTTGGGACTTTAAATGAAGCACACAGATATAAAGTGATGTAAAAAATCAATGTATAAAATGTTTATTGGTACATATACACATATTGAGTCATTTCAAAATACAATGAATAAATACTTAGTATTGCTTATTAATCGCACATATATATATATATACACACACACACACTAAGACATATCGCCACACCATCGTGTTGTGGGTGTTATGAGTTGACCTAGACTTGGCTGTCGAGATGCATTGATGGGTAATGGTTGTATAAACAAGTAATACATCAGATAGTGGTAATTGTGTAGCATCGAGAAGGGCTTTACGTGTTTCCTGGGTTCTTTCCACTCATCAGGAGCCGATACAGGGTAAATAAACTTGTACCTGCAATAAAGTATATTTGTAGTCTAGTATTAAATACAAAAAGGAGGGGAAGAAAAGTGAAAAGGGGGAGAAAAGCCTCCCCTGGTTACTCAACCATTATCCATCAATGCAACTTGACAGCGAAGTCTAGGTCAACTCATAACACCCACAACATGATGGTGTGGCGATATCTTTTAGTGTGTGTATATATATATATATATATATATATATATATATATATATATATATATATATATATATATATATATATATCTATATATATATATATATATATATATATATATATATATATATATATATATATATATATATATATATAGATGTACTATGTGCGATTAATAAGCAATACTATTTATTCATTGTATTTTGAAATGACTCAATATGTGTATATGTACCAATAAACATTTTATACATTGATTTTTTACATCACTTTATAGTTGTGTGCTTCATTTAAAGTCCCAAACCTCCCTCATTTATTTGCATCAGGGATGGAGGCATATGACCCTACCCAGTCATTGCCTCATTTAAAGTCCCACATATCCCCCCCTTTTTTTAATATAATTATTATCTAGTTCACAGTGTGATACAGTTAGACTGTTAATGTCATGAACTAACACAGAGGGTATGCATTTGTTCCATGAACCTATGCTACTGCTATTTTTAGGCAAATATTTAACAATTCAACAGGTCTGTAAATCCATGAATAAGATCTGTAATCCTGCCATTAGCATTCACCTTTATTTATACAGGGAACTCCCAGCAGTCAAACATTAACTGAGCTCGCTACTCCAACTTGAAGCTTGCAGATCTTTAATAATGTGTGCCCTACAGATTTAGGCTTTAGCTGACCAAAATAGCCAAGGAGGCATTTCAGAACCTAGGCAGCTTTTATTTGAGCCAAAGTATTATATGGTTATTATGCAAAACAGGCAGAACAGAGTATGCAGCGGCTAAAAACAGCTTGTGCACAAGTACTCACAGACCACACAAAGCAGTAAACAAAATGCCTTATGTAGAAGTTTAGTTGAAGCCATGTATACTGAACAGCAGGGTAACAACTCCATAATGGCAAGATATAGAACACACACATCCATACCCATGTCACTGTATTAGGGATGCACCGTAATGAAAATTCTGGGCCGAAACCGAAAATGCAGGATGCCCTTGGCCGAAAACCAAAAATGACTTTTTCCCCCAAATGATTATAAAATAGATAGAACAGGGGCATACACCAAAAACAGGCAGCAACGTACACCTGTCGCTGCCACCCTGTCACAGTAAATGTACTGTGACAGGTTGGCAAGTGGTTAATTTCATTACCAATGGTATTAGTATTATGTAGCAGGAGGGGGTTAATGTATTGCCACTGCTGGTCACTGATGAATTAGTGACCGACCAGTGGCAGTTAATTAACCCCTTTGTGCTGCATTAGTGCAACCAGTATCAGTGTTAATTAACACTGGTTGCACTAATGCAGCACAAAGGGGTTAATTAACTGCCACTGGTTGGTCACTAATGCATCAGTGACCAGCAGTGACAATACATTAACCCCCTCATGCTGCATAATACTAATACCATTGGTAAGCTCCCCTCAGCTCCCCCCCCTGCCTCAGCTTCCCCCCCCGCCTCAGCGTCCCTCCCCATCCCAAGGATGCGATCTCCTTACTCAGTCCGCTCCTCCGGTCACTGTCCATCCTTTGAAAAGTCCTGCCTCTGGCCGGCGGCCTGCCTCCCTGTTATGTCACTACTGCTACTACGATCTGTGCAATTGTGCATGAATGAATGAACTGACACACCGAGCGGGAGGGCGGCCGCTAATAGCTATAACTATGTGAGAGCTTCACTTCACTTCCCTGTCAGCGGGACTATGTGTGTGAATGAACTGACCTGACACCGGGCGGGAGGGCGGGCGAGCGGCCGCTAATAGCTATAACTATGTGAGCGCTTCACTTCCCTGTCAGAGGAGATACCCGCATGAAGGGAAGATAAGCGCTCACATAGTTATAGCCATTAGCGGCCGCTCCCCCGCCCTCCCGCCCGGTGTTAGGTCAGTTCATTCATTCACAGATCGTAGTAGGGACATCATTGAGAGGCGGGCAACCGGCCAGAGGCGGGACTTTTCAAACCTGCACTGCGCTCTCCTCCTTCCTCACGGCGGCCATTAATTTCTGCATTTTTAACCCATTTTCGGCTGAAATGGGATAGGCTCATTTTCGGCCGAAAATTTCAGTGGCCGAAATTTCGGTGCATCCCTACACTGTATGTCAAGCTATACATGTACATATTTATACAATATACAGTATCTCACAAAAGTGAGTACACCCCTCACATTTTTGTAAATTTATTTTCATGTGACAACACTGAAGAAATTACACTTTGCTACAATGTAAAGTAGTGAGTGTACAGCTTGCATAACAGTGTAAATTTGCTGTCCCCTCAAAATAACCCAACACACAGCCATTAATGTCTAACCTGCTAGCAACAAAAGAGAGTACACCCCCAAGTCAAAATGTCCAAATTGGGCCCAATTTGCCATTTTCCCTCTCCAGTGTCATGTGACTCAGTGTTACAAAGTCTCATGTGTGAATGGAGAGCAGGTGTGTTAAATTTGGTGTTATCGCTTTCACTCAAGAAGTTGAGTGCACGATGTCTTTGGGAAATAGACATGAGTGCTGCCAGCATTGCTGCAGATTTTGAAGGAGTGGGGGGGGGGGGGGGGGTCAGCTTGTCAGTGCTCAGACCATACGCCGCACACTGCATCAAATTGGTCTGCATGACTGTCGCCCCACAAGGTAGCCTCTTCTAAAGATGATGCACAAAAAAGCCTGCAGTTTGCTGACGACAAGCAGATTAAGAACATGGATTACTGGAACCATGTCCTGTGGTCTGATGAGGCCAAGATAAACTTATTTGGTTCAGATGGTGTCAAGCGTGTGCGGCGGTAATCAGATGAGGATTACAAAGACAAGTGTGTCTTGCCTACAGTCAAGCATGGTGGTGGGAGTGTCATGGTCTGGGGCTGCATGAGTGCTGCTGGCACTGGGGAGCTACAGTTCATTGAGAGAACCATGAATGCCAACATGTACTGTGACATACTGAAACAGAGCATGATCCCCTTCCTTTCAGAGACTGGGCCACAGGGCAGTATTCTAACATGTTAACGACCCCAAACACACCTCCAAGTTGACCACTGCCTTGCTAAAGAATCTGAGGGTAAAGGTGATGGACTGGTAAAGCATGTCTCCAGACCTAAACCCTATTGAGCATCTGTGGGGCATCCTCAAACGGAAGATGGAGGAGTGCAAGGTCTCTAACATCCACCAGCTCCATGATGTCTTTATGGAGGAGTGGAAGAAGACTTCAGTGGCAACCATTGAAGCTCTGGTGAACTCCATGCCCAAGAGGGTTAAGGCAGTGCTGGAAAAAAAATGGTGGCCACACAAAATATTGACATTCTGGGCACAATTTGGACATTTTAACTTAACTTAGGGGTGTACTCACTTTTGTTGCCAGCGGTTTAGACATTAATGGCTGTGTGTTGAGTTTTTTTGAGGGGGCAGCAAATATACACTGTTATACAAGCTGTACACTCACTACTTTACATTGTAGCAAACTGTCATTTCTTCAGTGCTGTCACATGAAAAGATAATAAAATATTTACAAAAATGTGAGGGGTGTACTCACTTTTGTGAGATACTGTACATGTCCATACAAATGATGGGCAAAAACAAGTGCAATTAGTTGGCGATTTATTTTTTTCTTGTCAACACTGCTCTCACTAGAGAGGAATTTGATGCTTTCCAATATCACCCTTCTTAGAAGAGGTTTAAACAAATGCTATAATCAATGCACATAACGGCTTATAGCAGCCACCTTTTTGGACTACCCTTATGTAGGTTGAATATCTGTCAGTTTCAGGCTAGTATAGCTTTATTTCCTGAGAATGGGTCTACAAATGACTCAGGTCCTTGCAGTCAATGTATACTTTTTCTTTAAGCAACTAAGAATCCACACCTTCTTTGGAATCTAGACACAAATATTTTTAAACTATTGATTGTAATAATCTGCCTAAAGATGCTCATCCATCAGCAGAAGTCTTTACTAATGTAGTCTAACAAAATGACACAACTGGCCAGGAAGGGGGGGTTCAAAATTCTCATATACATCATTCTTTGTGCTAGAACCCTTAAGGATCAAAAACCCTTTTAAGACAAAAAAATATTTCTAAAGGCAGACGTAGAAGCCTGAGTAATTTAGAATTCCTCCACTAACAAAGGCCCTGGATGAAATAGTATTTGATAAAAATCAGTTGTATGACTATCTAAAGAGCTAAATACTCCTATCTGTACTATGTTCACTCAAATTCTTACTAGCAAAAGATATCCCCTCAAAGGCCATGAAGCCTACATTTGCTTACTACCCAAAAAGGGTAAATTTGCCTTATAAGCCAGCTCATTCAGGACTATGTCTTTGCTCAATCAGATGAGAAAATGCTGTCTAAATTGATGGCTGATAGATTGGCAACATTGCTCCCGAAATAGATTTCTCTGTGACAGAGAAGATTTGTAATAGGCAGGTCAGCTGAGACAAATATAGGAAAGCGAATAGTGGTGTTGGAACTATTCCATCTTTGGGATCCCTCACTGCATTCCAAGACACTATTAGCCCCGGACGCGGATAAGGCCCTTGATAACGTGAATAGAGGACTATGGCATATGATGCTATGTATGAGATTCCAGGGACAATACCTTTGCTTTTTACAAACTACATATTCAAACCCATCGGCCAAAATATAGTCATCAGATCATTGTCTACCTCGTTAAAACTTTAAAAGGGGACACGTTGGGGTAGTCCCTTTTACCCTCTTCTATTTACATTAGGGTTGCCCCTTGTACCCTCTTCTATTGCATCTGGCCCACTTACTAAAAACCCCAACTTTATTGCAGGAGACATGAAATCAAAATGACCTTCGCATATGATATAGTATTACTTAATACCGTTTGACCCTAAATCTCAAGTTCCTAAAATGCCATTTCTAGCTAAACCCCCCACGCCAACCCCCCGGAACAGATCTGAACTGGGCAAGATGTGGCATGAAAATTCATCATTATATAAAATGCATTGAAATCCTAATATCTAAAAACCTACACGATCTGTAAATCCTAAACTATCTCTCCTAATCATTAAGATAATATCTGACTTACTGAATAATTATAATTCTCCACTTACGAAGACTCAAAGACATTCACTGAATAAACTCAGCATTCTACTCCTTTAAATGAAGGAGACCTAGAATTGCTCTGAAAAAAATTACAAATGCCTATAAAGATCACTAGGCGCCAACCTTGGTCTATACAACTTGAGCAGCTAAATACAGCATGCCAGAGACTGGGTCAATAATACTTTGTATTATACCGCTACAACTATTGAGTCAAAGACAGTAGAACCATTATGCCACTACCTTCTCACCTGTTTCACCTCAGGGGACACAGACCCTTGGACTAGCCACCCAAGCAAATTCTGACACATGTATGTAAAAATATAATATGTGAAAAAAATCACTGTGCTCAGGCTGCTCAGACAGACAAAAAAAATATATATAGATGCACTATAAGTTCATGATCCCAAACTCACACTGTTCATATAAGAAAAAAGTGCAGCGCTATAAACTGATAATGATAAACTGTATAAATATCAAACATAAAAAAATGCCAAGCTACGACTTTAGCCTTGATTCCGGTTTACCTTTTTACTGTGAGTGTGCATTATTAACATCCTTTAATAAAGCTGCTTTACGGGTTAAGACTATGGATTTATTTTTCTTCTTTTACCTTTGAGTATTGTGGCTGCACATCCCCATTGGTCTTGCGGAGGAGTTATACCTGCTGGAGGGAGGCTATTAAACCTTTCATGCGCTGAATGAGCATTTGTAAATTACAGTGATCATTGAGATCTGGTAAGGAGCTACAGTGTGAATCTTTGGATTGGGTGCACGATGCATGAATTCGGTATCATCGCAGAGGTTTATTAAAGAGGAAGTAGACTTCCATCACTAAATTGTACCTATAGGTATGCCTATAAGGCTTACCTATAAAGGTAGTGTAACTATTTCCTAAATGTGCACCGTTTAGGTGATATTGACTGTACATGCAGCCAGTGACCTCACTGGTGCATGCACTCTAAAGGAACGGCCACCCGTGCCGTTCCTTCAGAGCCCTGTGCCGTGACCGGCAGCTCCCACGTGCATGCGTCTGTGAACCCAGAAGCGAAACGGGTGAAGATGGAAACGGCCTCCATCGATATCGCATCGCTGGAAGGCTTCATATCAGGTAAGTTTCACGTAATGTGTTAGTATGTGATGCATAGTAGCACATTATGCCTTTACTTTGCAGGTAAGAAAAAAAAAAAACCCTAGTGGTTCCAAACCGCTTTAAGCACCTGGGAGTGGGTAATCTTTGAAGATTACCCTTTCCACATTTTGTCACAGACTTCACAGGATCAATATATGTGACATTCAAGAGGACTAATTTTACATATCACATGTAAAAATCAGCATTTATTTAAATCCAGATAATTACATTACATTATATATTTTCTGAAAGGCAAATGTCAGTTATTGCCATTTTTGATGTCACATGATAATTGTGCAGCGGATTTCCAAACTGAAAAAAAAAAAAAATAGTTTATATACAAACTGCATAACTTCATCTTTTACAAAAAAAAAATTGTAGAGTAAACAAATACCCAACATGTCATGCTTTAAAATTGCATATGTCCGTGGAATGGCAACAAACTTCAAAATCCTTTACAGGTTATTATTTTAGAATTACACAGGAGGTCTGGTGCTGGAACTATTGCTTTCTCCATGACGTTTGTCGTGATACCTTTTGTGTGGAGCGATCACCGTTCATACATGTGTGGGGAACTTATGCAAGTACTACCCCATGCACCTTCAGCCCCCATCAGCTCCTCTCAAAGTTTGACAGGCTGCCGTCAGCAGGCTTAACAGTGAAGTGCACCTGTGTCCTCTGCCAGAAGCATTTACATTTGTGAAATTCTTAATGCATGCTGTGTGAATGGGAACACAAAGTGGGGTTTTCACAAATTTGAATGCAAAAGTGGAAACATAATTTAAGGCCTCATGCACACAGGAAGTCTTTGCTCCAGGGGAGGAAAGCACAGCTTAAAAGGGTTAGCTCACCTTTACCAAAAAAATTGGCTATGCGATAAGGAGCATCTGTAGTTAAAAACAAACTGTGCAGCTTTGACTAACATTGAATAATGCCCTTGGTATAGGTATACACCATTTACGTACCTCCTGAAGCCCGGCTCAAATACTCCCAGGACATTGCTAAGTGAGGTCTAGTTGTTATTGCTCACTTACTTCATCACAGGAGCGAGCTCTCTAACCCTGAGCACTGAGCTACTGCATCGGGGGAGAGAAAGAGAAAGTGAGGGAGCAGCGTTTTGCAAACGCATTTAGGCGCTCCAAGAATTTGGGTGTTTATTCATTCCATTGGCCAGATTATTATTTTTTTTTCTGGCTATTGGAATGAATGCTCAAGCGCTATACGTTCTTAGAGTTTTAGCACATTTACATGAGTCTAGCATTTTTTCTACTAAAACACTCTTCTCCTGAGTGTCCAAGTGATAGGTTATTTTTTTCTGCCCATAAAAGCTCCTGCCTCTAAACGACTGTGTGTGCAAGGTCACACAGACTAACAGAGGTGTTTAGAGGAAAAAAGCCTCTAACAGCCTAATTTTTAACACCCAGTGTGCATAAGGTTTAAGACTTGTATAATGAGACGTAGCATTTAAAAACACAACTGTTACGCAGCACTGCAAACAAAGAAAAGGTGCCCAAGCGTGTAATGAACAAATAGGACTTCCACCACGCTCATAAACGATTACAAACTATACATTCAACAAAGGTATTTTAAAAATTAACATGCTGATGGTAATATTCCCATGAACATATACTTAGTTGTAGTGTAGAACTACCCTTTAAATGTGAAAATGCATATATAAAAATAGTGAATGAAATCCATTGTATAGGCAGTGCAGGAGTTTTTGTTTACATAGAATATTTCCTTCAAACCAATCTTTTATAGGTGATTCTAAAATGACTGCAAAGACTATACACTCCATTTAAAGTGTAGTTTAACTCAAGGTACTTTTCAGTATTTTGGGATCATGCCTTTTTTTTTTTTTTTTTTTTTGTAGACAAATAACTTTTTGCAAATCTTTTGCAAAGTTTCTTTCCTAGAGAGCCTGGTAACAGTACTTACTATTGCAGGCTAACAATGTTAATCGAATCTCTTGCAAAAAAAGTGTTACCAGCCTCCCATGCAAGCTGTCTCCATAATGCGCAAAAGAAATATAAAAAAAGAATTGCGAATTAAAACTGTAGAGTTAGACATGATGCCAAACATACTGAAAACAGATTTTGGTTTTGCATACACCAAGTATACAGTTGCTAGAAACAAACTCACTTGATCGGAAAAAGACATTTCAATTGCTAAAACTACTCGACTGCTAAAAGACAATAGATTAGATACTACATTGAGCGCTCTGATGACCCATCATTACCTTCTCTACTGCCAATTCCTCCACGGCCCTGCAAACTGACAAAGATGAACTAAAAGGAATTATTTGATCACAAAATTATGGACGCTGCGGTAAGGATGATCTTGGTCATGTGTATACATTCCACATTTTTTAGATATCGAGGAAGATGTTCCCTCCCTCTATGGTCAGGGTGCTATCAGGCAGGGCGCTGTAAGAGGCAGGGATGTTTCAGCAGCTGCTAACTGCAAAAAGTGGGCTCCAGCAATGAGGAGTGGCTGGATGCTGAGGTGGCAGACCATCCATGAGTGCCCCAGCCTGGAAGTGAGAGGCAGAACAGCAATAAGAGGGAATTTTAAGCAGGGGCCGCTTACAGAGGACAGGTACAGGCCACTGCTTTCTCCAGAGCCCTGAAGTGTGAGCCTCTTTAATGTATTCGCTGTGCTCCGCAGCCTTTTCCTGCAGAATATCAGCTGTGGTAAAAATCCCAGACATTTGGATACTACATGCATGAGAAAACATGAGTCTTCTGCACAGAGTTCAGTGGGAGCAGCAACTAAATGAGACAAGTCAGCAGCAAACCGCCCACATTATACCTCCTCATTCCATGCTTTACTCTAACCCCAACCACAACGATCTGTTGCATCTACACCAACATCTGTGTCCTCTAATTACAGGAAGGGATATATCCCAAGGGGTTTCAGAAGCTTAGCAGAAGCTCAAGGGGGGGAAGAGGGTAATGGGTACCCGCTGAGGCTTGAACCTGTAAAGAATTCTTCTACGGCCACTTCTGCAGCATCCTTCCCAAGGTAGGTGCCTCTTTTATAGCTGCTGGAAGAAAAAGAAAAAAAAAAAAAAAGTGTCCCCAAATTACCCTTGCGACCAGCAAACCTGCAGCTGCTCCCATTGCAGCTTGTGGAAAAAAAAAAAACCCCTTCTGAGAGTTTGTGACCTGTGCTACACCACACTAAAAAATGTTTTTTTTTTTTTTTTGTCAACGATGACAACACACACACCTTGTTGTGTTTTCATCTTTTGGTCCGTTCAAGCAGCTTACATACTATCCTGCCTCTGCTTTATTTGATATACTACTCTGTTATTTTTTTGAAAACTGTCTTTTTATTTAAGAAAATTGTAAGAAACATAGAAGGAAAAATCCACAATATATATCAGGCGGAAAAGAATGCAGTTATTCAACGAGTGCGTGTTCCAAATTGTCTTGCATAACTCAGCTCAAAAACAACAAACATAAGGGCATTATAGCCAACATCATATAGTGACCTATTTTGTAAAAACAGTAAAATATATTTATACAGAGCGTGAGCATATTCAGAAATGTAGTCTAGTCTGTGTGGCTAACGTGTGTGCTGGCCTCAGCCTTGCCCCACTCCACAAGCCTTGTCCTCTGATATGTTTGCACCACCCACCGAGGCTTAGTCAGAGGTTTTTTTAAAAAAAAGGCCTGTGAACAAAATATTTGCAGCCAGCAACATCTTGGAAATATGCCCTGCGAAAAAAACACGAGACAAATATCACTGTAGTGCATGTGGACAGACTGTAGCTGGTAGAGGCATACCCAAACCTCAAAGTTACCGCTATAATTTGTGAACAGATATCAATGCATTAATTTGACCTGACCTCTGTTTAATGCTACAGAATATCAGCAGCCAAACAGAAAATTCTTGTTAAAACACAGGACTTTGTCTTCCATAGTTCTTTTGGGCTGTTTCTTTTTGTTTATAACAAAAAAAAAAAAAAAAACTGAAGGAATGCAAGAAACGAGAACAGGAAAAGGGACGAGAACAGGGTTCACTTGCTCAATACTGCCACGGTTTGCATTCCCAAAAGGTGGAAAAGTATAGACCCACCATCCATTGGTCAATGGATAGCACTGATAAATAGGATTATCGATGTGGAATATTTCACAGCAGCTAAGAAAAGCAAGGAATAATCCTGTAAAATGGGGTATTACTGATACAATTTCTAATACTCACAGGACTGGGCCTTATACCTAACCATCCTGGTCATGCTCCCCCCAAGTAGAGGCCATACAGTGTAGGCCTCTGGACTTTTCAGTGGTCTCCAGTCTCTTTCCTCTTTTTTTTCCTCCCCCCCCCCCATACACCACATAACCCCACTGTCCCATCCCATCTTCCCTTTCTCCCTCGGACTCGAATGCCATGAGATTAATGTGTAGTTTACCTCTTTTTGGCAGGCCATAAATGAAAATAAAGGGGATTTATCTACCCAAGAAAGAAGATACACCAACAGAATGGTCTGTAACAAAGCCTTTAAACCTAAATGTTTAGGTTCTAAAATAGCTCATGCAGGCCTTTGGTGACTTAGGCCCCTTTCACACTTGTGCGACTTGGGACTGCAAAGTCGCATGACAAGTCGGACTCCATGATTTCCAATGAGTACCGTTCATATCTGTGCGACTTCACGTCGGAACGACTTCAAAGTAGTCCCTACAGTACTTTGGTCTGACTTTGATGCGTTTTGCAGTCCATAGGCATTGCTTCAAGTCCAGTCAAAATTGCAGGGAAAAAAAATTGCAGCAAAATCGCTGTAAAATTGTGCAACCTTTAGCTCGCACAAGTGTGAAAGGGGCCTTAACCACTTGCTGACTAGCCGCTTATATACAGCGGCAAGTTCCCGCGAATCACAGAATTGTCACTTTTTTTTTTGTTTATAGCGCAAAAAAAAAAAAAAAAATTGCACAGGTGATCAAATACCACCAAAAAAAAAAAGCTCTATTTGTGGGGAAAAAAAAGGACATTTTATTTATTAAAAGGATATTTTATTTAGGTACAGCATTGCACAAAAATCGTAATTGTCCTTTAAAGTAACGCAGTGCCGAATCGCAAAAAATGGCCTGGTCATTAAGGGGGAAAATAATCCGGTCCAGAAGTGGTTAACCACTTAAGCCCCGGAAGATTTTACCCCCATTCCGACCAGGGGGTATTTTGCGATTCGGCACTGCGTGACTTTAACGGACAATTGCGCGGTCGTGCGACGCTGTACCTAAACGAATTTGGCGTCCTTTTTTCCCACAAACAGAGCTTTCTTTTGGTGGTATTTGATCACCTGTATGATTTTTTGATCACGCGCTATAAACAAAAAAAGAGCGTCAATTTTGCAAAAATAGCAATATTTTTCACATTTTTTATATGAAATTCCCCCCAAAAAAAATGTAAAAATCAAAATTTTTTAACATTTTCGGCCAATTTGTTTTATGCTACCTATGTTTGGTAAAAAAAAAAAAATCGCAAAAAGCGTATTTTGATTGGTTTGCGCAAAAGTTATCGCGTTTACTAACAAAGGGAAAGATTTTTGTAATTTTTGTTGTTTTTTTTTTTAACGCGTAATGGCGGCGATCTGCGATTTTTTTTGCGGTACTGCGACATTGCGGCGGACAGATCGGACCCTTGACTGACATTTTTGACACTTTTGGGGTTACCAGTGACATTTCTACAGTAATCAGTGCTATATATATGCACTGTTACTGTAAAAATACACTGGTAGTGAAGGGGTTAACTTTATTTGGGAGGGAGGGGCTGTGTGTGTCCCTAGGGGCGTTCTTTCTACTGTGATTGGCTGTGGCTTGAGCTGTAAGGACACTGATCAACGGATCTACATAGTAGATCCATGTGATCAGTGTCTTTACAGCGAGGAGAATGACAGGCAGCTTGTTTACACAAGCTGCCTGACATTCTCCCTCTCCCCCGCCGATCGCCGAGTGGCCGGCGGACATCGGGTCCGCTGGTCACAGGCGCGGGGGGGTCCGTGACCACGCGGGAGCGCGCCTCCGGGGGCGCGCGCTCGCTCCCTAGACCCTCACAAGCAAGCAACGTAGCCCTATGTTAGTTTGCCTGTGAGGGGCTGACCGCCGACGTAGATAGTCGTGCGGCGGTCGGCAAGTGGTTAAAGGGTAACTACTTTCTTGGGGGGAAAAACGTAGCATATACAATTGCAATACAAGCCATACTGTGATTTAACGTTGTTTAAAAATCTGCCATACTGTAATTTACTATAAAATATAGAAAATTGAATTTCCTGCTTGTGTTAATGGCTTATTTTCCCATAAGTCTGAACTAAGACAAATCAGATTTTGGGCATCCTATGCAACAAAAATTTCAGTTTCGGGGAGATACTCCCAAAGGGTGGTGCTATCCATTGACCAACTGCCAGTGGGTCTGTACTTTTCTAGATTTGCTTTGCTTCTAGTTGAAAAAAACCCAACACACTGATTCAAATTACAACCCTTGATCATCTTCCTAACCCTGTTTAGCGCAATCGACCTCTCAAATCTCTAGGTCATCTGAAAATGATGTTAGGTTTAGTAGGTAGGATCACCCCTAAGACAGTATCTTGCCTCAAGATGTACCAATTCCTGCCAAGAATGTACTGAATCTCAAAAGCCCTATTGTTATATTTCATACAGAAATGTACTTGCTTCCCAACTCTTTTGCAATCCATGTAGAAGCGTTTACTGTATCATCATACAGTGCCAGCTACTACCGTAGTAAAGTCCTCTGAACTAGCTGGTCTTCAGCTCAGTCAATACAAAGGAAGCAGTGGAGGCAAAGGGCTGCATGGCAAGGAGGGATGTGGATATTTCTTCTGGCAGTGTTTAAAGGAGGCAGGGGTTGTGTGCTATCATTCAGAAGTCTGTCGGCTAACATCAGCATGGTTGGATATTGGTGGTGGAAGGGGTAGGCCAGCTATCCAATCACAATACTCCGCAAACACAGCACAAATGTTAACAGGGACAAGTGCCCTGGTGGTTTTAACAAGCATTTTTAACTTCTGGGGAGACTTTAATGCCCTTCTGGTCGTGAGAATTATGATGTATTATGTATGGATTTGTTGTAATCCTTGTCAATTAGGGAGATTTCATAGCCCTTCTTAATGGTTTCTTTCCCTTAAGACTATTCTTTGTTCCTTGAAATCTGCTTTCCTTGTGTACATCTGCTGCAACCTGAAAAACTGCCCAAAGGGGACATTTGTTACTCCTTGCCTGCAGGTTAAGAGTTACCCACTGTGGATTTGTATTTTCGTTCTTGAATAGATGTTTTATTCAGAATCCACACAATTCAAGATCTAAGAGTTCTAAATTTGTGTCATCTATCAGACGTGTAAACATGATCCCAGGACGATTCTTTAGGTCCTGGTCTATAAAGCCTTCTACGGCTGAATCAAGGCTGTCCCAGATATTCAAAATGTGGTCTATAAACCTGGAGTATAGGACCAGGTTGGCCCCATATGGGTTACTATTCCAGATGTAGAAATCTTCCCAACAACCCAGAAATAAATTGGCATAACTGGGGGTGAACCTGGCCCCCATAGTTGTGCCTCTGGCTTGTCTGCAGAATTTACCCAAAAGCACAAAATGATTATGACAATGTTAATGAGATAAGCGTAGAATCGTAATTGTGGCAATAAACATGGCATATTTACAATGCTGTGTGGTTTAGACTTTTTCTGAACAATATGGACTAGGGTATTATATGCACACAGAAGTTGAGTTTTCAGATCTTTGTTTACAAACAAAATGTTAGATTACTAAAACTATTGTGTAGGGCACAAAACAGTCATAAAAAAGGGACATCTGATTTTTAGCAGTTTTGCATAATTTGCAACATTTGCTTTTTTCCTTTTGCTCAAAAGAAAATGATGAATGGAATAATGAGAATGAAAATGGAAACTATTTCATAATTATCACCCTGGCTTTCAGGTCGCTTACATGATTTATAACAAGGATTACTGTGGATTTAATGCCCAAGCTTAACCCAGAAGCTCAAAAGGTCATTTTTATCTTTAAGCCTGTTAAGGAATAGCAGTTACAGCAAATAAACCAGAGACAGGCATGACTGATGCTTTGATGTAATACGTAGTCATTGTTCATTTTACAAAATCCACCACAGCGTAAAGAAATTAAGAATACCACAGGTACAGTGAAGACAAACTGAAAGCAGGAATTCTCAGGTAACTGCACATACCTTACAACAGGGATGACAAATTTGCTTTGAAGCTAAAAGCCAGCTAAAAATGTTAGGAACCAGTTTTTTAACTAACAAATCTTACGGGTGGAACACGCAACATGTTTTCGAGGGTGAACTTCTTTAACCCTTTCTCTGACAGAGCCGTTTTTTGCACACGTTTAATAAAATCATTTTAGGCCTGAAGATGACATAAAACCCCAAAACATGATATTTTCTGGAAGTAGACACCCTATACCTAGAGAATAAAATTGTGGTAGTTCCAATTTTTTTTTATGTCACACGATATTACTGCAAAGCTCTAGGAAGCAAAACAATTTTATTTAAAAAAACAACAAAAACAACAAATTAAAAGTTAATTTTAGGGGGAACGAAAACGAATCAAATTACCCAAATTTTTGGTAAAATAAAAGCAGAGTTTGCACGGAGTAAATAGATACCCAACATGCCAGTCCCCTATATTTACATATACATAGGTGACACTTTAAAAGACCCCCTTAAAGGAGGTTGTAAACCCTCTCTTGGAAGTTGTACCTATAGGTAAGCCTTTAATAAGACTTACAGTGGGTACGGAAAGTATTCAGACCCCCTTAAATTTTTCACTCTTTGTTATATTGCAGCCATTTGCTAAAATCATTTAAGTTCATTCTTCTTCCTCATGAATGTACACATAGCACCCCATACTGACAGAAAAACACAGAATTGTTGACATTGTTGCAGATTTATTAAAAAAGAAAAACTGAAATATCACATGGTCCTAAGTATTCAGACCCTTTGCTCAGTATTTAGTAGAAACATATAGAAACATAGAAACATAGAATGTGTCGGCAGATAAGAACCATTTGGCCCATCTAGTCTGCCCAATATATCTGAATCCTATGAATAGTCCCTGGCCCTATCTTGTATGAAGGATAGCCTTATGCCTATCCCATGCATGCTTAAACTCCTTCACTGTATTTGCAGCTACCACTTCTGCAGGAAGGTTATTCCATGCATCCACTACTCTCTCAGTAAAGTAATACTTCCTCATATTACTTTTAAACCTTTGCCCCTCTAATTTAAAACTGTGTCCTCTTGTGGTAGTTTTTCTTCTTTTAAATATGCTCTCCTCCTTTACCGAGTTGATTCCCTTTATGTATTTAAATGTTTCTATCATATCCCCTCTGTCTCTTCTTTCTTCCAAGCTATACATGTTAAGGTCCTTTATCCTTTCCTGGTAAGTTTTTTCCTGCAATCCATGTACTAGTTTAGTAGCTCTTCTTTGAACTCTCTCTAGAGTATCTATATCCTTCTGGAGATATGGCCTCCAGTACTGCGCACAATACTCCAAGTGAGGTCTCACCAGTGTTCTGTACAGCGGCATAAGCACTTCTCTCTTTCTACTGCTTATACCTCTCCCTATACATCCAAGCATTCTGCTGGCATTTCGTGCTGCTCTATTACATTGTCTTCCCACCTTTAAGTCTTCTGAAATAATTACTCCTAAATCCCTTTCCTCAGATACTGAGGTCAGGACTGTGTCAAATATTCTATATTCTGCCCTTGGGTTTTTACGCCCCAGGTGCATTATCTTGCACTTATCCACATTAAATTTCAGTTGCCAGAGTTCTGACCATTCTTCTAGTTTTCCTAAATCCTTTTCCATTTGGCGTTTCCCTCCAGGAACATCAACCCTGTTACATATCTTTGTGTCATCAGCAAAAAGACAAACCTTACCATCGAGGCCCTTTGCAATATCACTTATGAAGATATTAAACAAAATTGGTCCCAGTACAGATCCCTGAGGTACCCCACTGGTAACATGACCTTGTTCTGAATGTTCTCCATTGACTACAACCCTCTGTTGTCTGTCACTCAGCCACTGCCTAATCCACTCAACAATATGGGAGTCCATGCTCAATGACTGCAGTTTATTGATAAGTCTTCTATGTGGGACAGTGTCAAAAGCCTTACTAAAATCTAGATATGCAATGTCTACTGCACCTCCACCGTCTATTATTTTAGTCACCCAGTCAAAAAAATCTATAAGATTTGTTTGACATGATCTCCCTGAAGTAAACCCATGTTGTTTTTCATCTTGCAATCCATGGGATTTAAGATGTTCCACAATCCTATCCTTTAATAGGGTTTCCATTAATTTGCCTACTATTGATGTCAGACTCACTGGTCTATAGTTGCTCGATTCCTCCCTACTACCTTTCTTGTGAATGGGCACGACATTTGCCAATTTCCAGTCTTCCGGGACGACTCCTGTTACTAATGATTGGTTAAATAGATCTGTTAATGGTTTTGCCAGCTCACCACTAAGCTCTTTTAATAATCTTGGGTGTATCTCATCGGGACCCTGTGACTTATTTGTCTTCACTTTAGACAGCAATCTTAGAATGTCTTCCTCTGTAAAGACACATGCATCAAATGATTCATTAGTCATCCTTTCAAGTGGAGGTCCTTCTCCTTCTTTTTCTTCTGTAAAAACTGAACAGAAGTATTCATTAAGGCAGTCAGCTAGCCCTTTATTTTCTTCTACATACCTTCCGTCCTTTGTTTTTAATTTAGTTATTCCTTGTTTTAATTTCCTTTTTTCATTTATATATCTGAAGAATGTCTTATCCCCCTTTTTCATAGACTGAGCTAGTTTTTCTTCTGCCTGCGCTTTAGAAGTTCTTATAACTTGCTTGGCCTCTTTCTGCCTAATCTTGTAGATTTCCTTATCTTCATTGCTCTGGGTTTTTTTATAATTACAAAATGCTAGCTTTTTATTTTTAATGATTTGGGCCACTTCTGCTGAGTACCACAGTGGTCTCTTCCTTTTTTTGCTTTTACTGACAAGTCTAATGCAATTTTCTGTTGCCTTCAATAATGCACCTTTTAAGTAGTCCCATTTCTCCTGGACTCCATGTAATCCGTTCCAGTCTGATAAGGACTCATTTATGACTAATTTCATTTTTGAAAAGTCTGTTTTTCTAAAATCTAAAACTTTTGTTTTAGATTTTAGAAAAACAGACTTTTCAAAAATGAAATTAGTCATAAATGAGTCCTTATCAGACTGGAACGGAGAAGCCCCCTTTTGATCTAATACAGCCAGGAGTCTTTTTGGGAAAGATGCAACAAGTCTTTCACACCTGGATTTGGGGATCCTCTGCCATTCCTCCTTGCAGATCCTCTCCAGTTCTGTCAGGTTGGATGGTAAACGTTGGTGGACAGCCATTTTTAGGTCTCTCCAGAGATGCTCAATTGGGTTTAAGTCAGGGCTTTGGCTGGGCCATTCAAGAACAGTCACGGAGTTGTTGTGAAGCCACTCCTTCGTTATTTTAGCTGTGTGCTTAGGGTCATTGTCTTGTTAGAAGGTAAACCTTCGGCCCAGTCTGAGGTCCAGAGCACTCTGGAGAAGGTTTTTGTCCAGGATATCCCTGTACTTCGCCGCATTCATCTTTCCCTCGATTGCAACCAGTCGTCCTGTCCCTGCAGCTGAAAAACACCCCCACAGCATGATGCTGCCACCACCATGCTTCACTGTTGGGACTGTATTGGACAGGTGATGAGCAGTGCCTGGTTTTCTCCACACATACCGCTTAGAATTAAGGCCAAAAAGTTCTATTTTGGTCTCATCAGACCAGAGAATCTTATTTCTCACCATCTTGGAGTCCTTCAGGTGTTTTTTAGCAAACTCCATGCGGGCTTTCATGTGTCTTACACTGAGGAGAGACTTCCGTCGGGCCACTCTGCCATAAAGCCCCGACTGGTGGAGGGGTGCAGTGATGGTTGACTTTCTACAACTTTCTCCCATCTTCTGACTGCATCTCTGGAGCTCAGCCACAGTGATCTTTGGGTTCTTCTTTACCTCTCTCACCAAGGCTCTTCTCCCCCGATAGCTCAGTTTGGCCGGACGGCCAGCTCTAGGAAGGGTTCTGGTCGTCCCAAACGTCTTCCATTTGAGGATTATGGAGGCCACTGTGCTCTTAGGAACCTTAAGTGCAGCAGAAATCTTTTTGTAACCTTGGCCAGATTTGTGTCTTGCCACAATTCTGTCTCTGAGCTCTTCAGGCAGTTCCTTTGACCTAATGATTCTCATTTGTTCTGACATGCATTGTGATCTGGAAGGTCTTATATAGACAGGTGTGTGGCTTTCCAAATCAAGTCCAATCAGTATAATCAAACACAGCTGGACTCAAATGAAGGTGTAGAACCATCTCAAGGATGATCAGAAGAAATGGAAAGCACCTGAGTTAAATATATGAGTGTCACAGCAAAGGGTCTGAATACTTAGGACCATGTGATATTTCAGTTTTTCTTTTTTAATAAATCTGCAACAATGTCAACAATTCTGTGTTTTTCTGTCAGTATGGGGTGCTGTGTGTACATTCATGAGGAAGAAGAATGAACTTAAATGATTTTAGCAAATGGCTGCAATATAACAAAGAGTGAAAAATTTAAGGGGGTCTGAATACGTTCCGTACCCACTGTACCTATAGGTACTGTAAATATCTCCTAAACTTGCACTGTTTAGGAGATATTTACTTTTAATGCAGCCGATTACATCATCGGCGCATGCGCTCTGAAGGAGCCCTCTGCCGTGAACGGCGGCTCCCGCGCGCATGTGCGGGAGTGATGTAATCGCGCCTCCGGCCAATCAGAACATGTCAGCCGTCCTGTCGCTGTGCGGGCGGCACTGCGGGGGGCTTCCTTCTAAGGTAAGTATTTCATAATGCATACTATGGCTCATTATGCCTTTGTCTTACTGTTTTTTTCTCATTTTTTTGTGTTGGGTTTACTTCCTCTTTAAGTCATCGGTTTAGCGTTACGAAAGAGGCCTAGTGTTAGAATTATTGCTTGCATGTCACCTGCGTGGCAATATTTAACGTGTATCGCAGCAGATGTTTTCAGGTGTAAGTGCGTATATGTTGGGGTGGGAATTGTATGTGCTTGGGTGTAATTTTTTTTACAATTACATTTTTTTCAATAACTTTTTTTTCCTCATCACATGGGGGACAGGTTCTCGTTAATGAGACATCCAGGGTCTAAAAGACCCCATGTGCAGGGTGTGGGGAGTATTCAGGTGGCAGCTCAGGCACCAGGTCGAAACTTCTGTCGCAATGGCGACATGGCACCTGGGGTTTGTGGAGCCCTGCCTTACAATATAATTCCTAAATACAGCATATACGACTGCTACACAAGCCATATTGTTATTAAATATAAGTGGCTCTGCCAGGGCAATTTGGCTTTGTTTTCTATATGATATATATATATATATATATATATATATATATATATATATATATATATATATATATATATATATATATATATATATTTGTGCTGTTATAGGATTTTCATTATGTTTCTAGCTGGTGAGCTGCACCAGGCCTTGTTGGCGGTGGGGTGCTAGACCAACTGTTCTCTTCAAGTGTATTTTTTTGTACATTCTATTTTGAAACTAATAAAAAAAATTTGAAGAAAAAAAAAAAAAACACAAACTGGCAGGACACTCTGGTTAAAGGTGATGAAACAGAATATGCAGAACTCCAATAAAGTATAAATAGAAGGCAAATGTTAAAAAAAAAAAAAAATAAAGAAATCTACATTCCCATTTAGGCTGAAAAGGCACTTCGAAGTAGAGAAGAGCATCGTCCCAAGGGGATGTCAGAGCTATCTCTCCCCATAAACTGTTGTAAGAGGTACAGCAGCTACAGGCAAGAATGCACAATGACCTGCTCCAGATGGAAAAACCACCAGTATCCTCACTGCTGAGAGGCAGCCAGATCAGAATCTACTTCCAGTGTCCACAGACTAAGAAACAGCTTACCTGGAAGTAGACTCTGAGCTGAATGCTTTAAAGCTCTCATTATAGCAAGAATCCAGAAAGCACCTAACAGGGTTGCAGTGAATGTATTTTCCAAAGCTTGCGCTGTGTAAATTATTTCTCTCCTTCCTCTCACCAATCACATTCAATACATGTTTGAACCTGGTTGGGGACTATAAAAAACATATTAGTTTGTACATTTTCCATCAGCCTTCCTGTATGTAAGAGACAGCAAGGAGCCAGCAGTAGGCACATTTAAAACCTAGTACACACAGGTGTTTTTTTTTTGTGTTTTGAACGAAAAAAAGGAGTTCACTGTACTAACTATGCAATGTAAGTACAGCGATCCACCATCTGAGCTTTTGTGTTCTGACAGGGGGACTGCCCTACCGCTAGAACACACCGGTCAGAGTGCTGATATGGAGCAAGTCACCGATTGTCAGCCGATTTCAGTTGAACTGACCAATACTCGGCCCGTGTGTACCAGTCTTTAGGCATCCTGATTGTCAAGCAAAGGTTCTCGGATCATCGGATTAAAGACAGAGGGAAATAGAGTGCAATAGTAAACTACTGCAATTCAACTCGCCTGTATGCATCCCTAGGATTATTTATTAAAGGATAAATTCACCTTTAATATCAGTGTGTCTGAATGAACTACAAGCCCTGACATCCTTTGCAGCTGTCGGCTTGTAGTTCTTAATAAACTACCACGGTGCTCGGTTCATGGAGTCTTCCTGTCAGGGAGTATCAGCTTACCCGTACATGATGTACAGGTAAGCCAATACACTGACAATGTGCAGAAGACCTGCATGGCATCAGCGATCTGCTGCTTGCTGGTGCAATGCTTTCCAGGCTCCTGCAACAAAAAATAATAAACGCACATTTTTTATACCTGCCAAAAAAATATGTGCATTTATTTTTATTTTTTTAAAAAGTGAACATATCCTTTAATTTAGACTGCAGTGCTATTTTGACCAACAAAAATAGTTCTAGGTTAATGGAGGATACACTTACCCGAGACACAGACATTTGATTGGTAGTCAAGGTGCCAGTTTTGTCAGAGCATATGACTGATGTGCAGCCAAGAGTTTCCACTGATGGAAGGCTCCTCACAATCGCATTCTTTTTAGCCATCCGACGTGTACCAAGGGCCAAACAAGTCGTAATCACAGCTGGGAGGCCCTCTGGAATAGCAGCTACAGCTAAAGCCACAGCAATTTTAAAATAGTAAATGGCTCCACGAAACCAAGATCCTCCATGCACAGGGTCATTAAAGTGACCAATATTGATTACCCAAACCGCCACACAGATCAAGGTGATGACTTTAGATAACTGCTGTCCGAATTCATCCATTTTCTGCTGCAAAGGGGTTCTCTCTGGCTCTGTTGCAACCATCTGGTTCCGGATCTTTCCAATCTCTGTGTAAACGCCAGTTGCAATTACAATTCCAACAGCCTTACCAGCAGCAATGTTGGTTCCCTAAAATGTACATTAAAATAGTCAGTCAAAGCAAGTGATACCCACAAAAACAAAATGAAGTGGAAGTAAAGTCAAACAGCTAAATTTAATACTAGCATATACAAGTGTGAAAAATGTTACCTATCAAAAAATGTGCAACCGTGTTCGTTCTCGGATTCTGACATCCCTGATCATTTCTCAATTTTCTTTACTGTGAATAAAGCTGGCTACATATAAAATTGTATTTTCTTTCCTTTAGATTTACCAAAATTATATAATATGAGGTAAAATTTGAACACTTTCAAATTGTATGCAATCAGGCAGGCCCTTGCACAACATAGTTGAAGGTAAAGCCCCGTACACACAAGCCGAATGCCGGGTGACATCGGCCATTCCTTAAAAAACAGGCTAACATTCGGCCCATGTATATGGCAGCCAGTTCGGCCGGCTTCTGTCAGACTTGCATGCTGGAAAACCATCAGCCAACCAATTCCTTTGAGTGTTCTGGCGGGGGGGGCTGAGTTGAACGGAAAAAAAAAAATGAATAGTGGGTACCAGGCGTAAATCAAAGTGCCGGTTCACACTACCGCGGCATGACTTCAGGGCGACCTGTGAAGTCGCGTGCACCGCGACTTTGGCGCGACTTGCACGGACTTCATATAATGAATGTCAATGCAAGCCGCGCCGATGTCACCCCGAAGTAGTACAGGAACTATTTTCTAAGTCGGAGCAACTTGAGTCGATCCTATTAGAACGGTTCCCGTAGCACTGCATGGACCGCGACTTGTCAGGCTGACCAGTCGCCTGACAAGTCGCGGTAGTGTAAATGGGCACTAATAAAATTGAATAATGTGTAGCAAACTTTAGGCAAATTACTTTGGCTATGAATTCCCCTGGCCTGTATCTGGACAACAGGAGCAGTGGCACACTGAGGACAACCCTGGGCTCTTTACTCATATCAGCCAACTTCTTTTGTAGTGCAATGTAGTTAGACCTGATTCCCCTATAGTGCTGCCCCTCCCTACCCTAATCTTAATCCCAATGTTGGGAAATTACAAGAAGCAAAAATAAAGACGGATTGAGGCATTCTATAAAAAAAAAAAAAAAAAAAAATGTAAATATTTTTTAGGAATACATAATTGGTTTAAATAGATGTATTGCACATATTCCTTACTTGCTTTAATTGTACCCAGTTAAAACATAGTTAAAAAAGACTATGTGTAGGCTGGAAGAGATCAATAAGATGGAAGATCTGACCCTTGCGGCGCTACACAGACGCGAAAAATACGAGAAGGTATGGGGCTACTGGAATGTGTTCATCCTCTGTGACAGGGGGAAATCCCTGATGTGCTCTTGAGCCTTGACGCTTTGGGTGATTCATGGGGGTGCCCCTGCCCGGCACGGAGCGGCACCTCACCTACCCCTGTCCCTTCCCTTCCACCCTACCCTGCCTTTGCTTTATTTCCTCTCTTTCTCAGTACTTCAGCAGATCTATGTGTCAAAAACTGTGAGATCCACGATGAGGCCTTATTTGCCATAATCTACCACTTTTCTTTGATGTGTTATTACAAGCTCCCTGATAACTTGGGTAAGAGTTATGGCTTGCTTTTTTCCCCGACCAGGGACTCGCGGTAGTCCCACACTTATATAGGTTGACAAATGATGTTGGCAATATACATATATACTGGTTTTGTTTCTGTTCTGTATGTTTGGATTTCTGAGGATGACTTTGTACAATGGACGTTTCACTTATCTTCTGCTGTTGCTACCCTTTGTTTATTTAAATAAAATATTTGAAAAAAAAAATAAACATAGTTAAAAGAAAGACTAGTAGTCTATTTTTTTTTTTTTTTAATAAAAGCTACACTGAAAGAAAAATTTATGCCGCCATTACTGTACTCCTGAAAATACTTGCTGCTTGGTAGCTGGCGTCAGTATTTTCAGGTTTACAGTTCTGGAACACACACGAGGCAAGTAAAGTCTAAACAAAGTCTGACCTGCATACTTGTCTCAAGTTAGTGACTCAAATTCTTGAAGCTAATAAACGGTTAAAACAGCCAAGCCACGGGCCTCAACAGGAGAGATCTGCAATGGTCTTGGTAAAATTTCCACCGAATACTCATATATTACAGTCTGTGTGTTTTTGCTGTTAAATAGGACCCTTTTTAAAACTGATAACACCCTTATACAGACACTACTTACGGAAAATAACATATTCTTCTTGTCCTGGTTAACAGCTCTAGGGTCTGGAACTGGATCTGTGTGTTTAATCACTGAAACAGACTCTCCTATTAGAAGCAGAAAAGCATGTTTTATTAATATTTGTGCGCGCTCATTATTACAGTTTGTTATATTACCTATGTTTTCCATGTTTATGTGGTGTGGATATACTACATGACTCTTGCACAGAGAACACAGAACAATGCATGGTATTCCTTGCCCAGAAAGCCCAATATCTCTAAAACAGTCAAACCTGCACAAACCCAAAAGGCTGATTTAGTCTGAAACCTTACCAATATGTTGTTTTAAAATTGTGGGGGGAACATGGACCACATCCCAGCAAATACTCAAAGGTAGTCAGAACTGCATATTCTAAACGCTAAACAAAATGTCACTGCACTACCCCATTAGAAACGTTTTATCTTTAGTACAATAGATTTAGGTGCTCACCCGTCAAAATCGACTGGTCCACTCGTAATGTTGTAGACTTGATGTCGATGATGCGAATGTCAGCAGGTACTTTGTCTCCAACTGAAACGGTTAAATGTTAATTTAGATTTCCTTCTGATAAAAGATTTTACCAAGATGTTAAAACAAACTTTTGAAAACGTAGTGGTCTTTTTTCAAGCTATTCAGACATTCTTACATCATTATTCATGCCCACACTACCACCACCCTCTCCCAGTATTTATAATTCAGCAACAAATTTACAAAATTCTATAAAAAGGTGTTATCAGTGTTCCAAATAAAGAAACCTAAAGGCTGAAATGTAAAAAGGGAAGGGGGGGGGGGCAGCTCACTGAAGTTTTTACAATCTAAAATTACTGGTTTCTTTCTATTTGTTAGAATGCATTATTACATATTCCCAATCGAAAATGTACCTTTCATACTTTTTATATCTTAAGGGAAGGTGCTATCATTGAATTGAGAAATCCTGCATAAATTGTAACTTTACCTGTAAAAGTCTGAGCTTTAACAGCTGTGATCTATGGATTGCTAGAGAGCTGTGACATTAGAGAGAAAGTAATAAAGAGATTCAGGTGCAGTTCACACATGCTGCGGCTGCGATTCACAGCATGGGGTCCAGTGCGTCCCTGTTCACCAATTCAAAGTGAAGAAATGTCATCAGTACACCAAGGTTTCCTTGAAAGGGTCCAAAGCTTTATTCCATGGTCACATAGTAGATATGTAGCAAAGTTACGGAGCCACGCATGGCCCCTTCATCAGGCACTGATTCAGGTGCGAATCAGGTACTAATTCTTGCCTGAACTCGCACCTGAATCAAAACAGAAGATGCACAGGACCCTTTTTCATTGCGGACTATGGCCACTCCAGAGCTGTGTGACAAGGCTCCATTAAGAGCAGGTCAAACACTCCTGTCATGCAAATTGGATGCAGGAAACTCCCATCCTATTCACATATGTGTAAACAGAGCCTTAAGCAGTTTCCATGCAGAGGTACTTTACATGGGATAACAGAAGGAATGACATTGTTTACTTAACATTTTGTAGCTTTTTGTACAGCATCAATCTTCTAGCATCTATATATGGCCAATTGAGTCTTGAATATACAGTATGTAGTAGCAGAGTGGAAAGTTGCTCCCACTGTATTTTTAGGGCCATGCTTGGGCTATTAAGAGTGATCTTTTGATCTAGTCCTTCTAATTGGTGAATATGGTCAAGGAGTTTGGAGTCTTTTTTAACCACTTGCCGACCAGCCGCCGTAGTTTTACTGCGGCAGGTCGGCTTTGTCCCACAAAATGATGTACCTGTACGTCGCTTTGTGGGACCGCTAGCCACAGGAGGAGCCAATCAACAGGTCCAGAGGCCACGATGTCCGCCGGGCACCCGCCAGCGCTTCCCGTGGAGACAGAACGGCGATACACACTGTGCTGTCAGTAATGAACACAGGGATCCCTATATTCCTCCTATTTAGGAACACAGGTCTCTGTGTTCATTCAGCAAGCCCATCCCCCACACAGTTAGAAAGCACCCCCTAGGGACACATTAAACCCTTTGATCTCCCCTGGTGTTAACGCCTTCCCTGCCAGTGTCATTAGTACAGTAACAGTGCATATTTTTAGCACTAATTACTGTAGTAATGTCCCTGGTCCCTACAAAAGTGTCAAAAATGTCAGTTATTCGATCTGTCCGCCATAATGTGGCTGTCCCGGTAAAAATCGCTGATCGCCATTACTAGCAAAAAAATAAATAAATAAAAATTACATAAATCTTTCCTGTAGTTTGTAGACTTTTGCGCAAATCAATCAATATACACTTATTGGGATTTTTTTTTTTTACCAAAAATATGTAGCACAATACATATTGGCCTAAAATGATGAAAAAATTTGATTTTTAAATTTTTTTATCGGGAATGTTTTATAACAGAAAGTAAAAAAAAAAAATAAATTTTATATATATATATATATATATATATATATATATATATATATATATATATATATATATATATATATATATATATATATATATATATATATATATATATATATATATATATATATATATATATTTTTTTTTTTTTTTTTTTTTCAGAATTGTCGCTCTTTTTTTGTTTATTGCGCAAAAAATAAAAGAGATGGTGAGGGTTACAGGGGAATGGTCAGATATTGCTTGTAGTCCCTGCTATCAGATTATATACACTAGATACTTGGGTATGGAGAATGTTTTTTTTTTTTTTTTTTAATTATTTTTATGTAGGCAAGGGTAGGATTTAAAGGTAATCAGTATCGGGTCAAGTGCTAGATTAAAATCACCCTTCAGTATCAAAAGACCTTCTGAGATATTTTGCAACAAGTTTAAGACATATCCCAAGGAATCGCAACTTGTCTTGGTTAGGGAGATGAACCACTGTCATGGTGACCTTTAGCCCTTCAGAAACCGTTATCTGCCTCCATTGTTTACCTCCTGGGTCTGTAGACACCACTACACAACTTTGAAAATTTTGAAGAGGAACACTAATGGAAATAGGTAAGGTGGGAGAGGTGATAAGTCAGGCTCCTTCAGAGCACATGCGCCGATGACGTCATCGGCTGCATGCACTTTAAATATCTCCTAAACGGTGCATGTTTAGGAGATATTTATAGCACCTATAGGTAAGCCTTAATATAGGCTTACCTATAGGTAAAATACTTTAAAGTGGATTTACAACCACTTTAAAGTGAGAGAATGCAAGAGCATGGTGTCTGATTTGGGGTGTGTGGTAGGGAATCACAAAGCTGGAGTTGACCCATGCTGAACAGTTTTCAACACATAACACAATGGCATATTATAATTTACAGTATAGACAATATAAACACTAAGAAGAGAAGGTGTCCTGAGAGCATATTTTCCAGAGGTTCTCTTAAAAAGGAGGGTCCCCATGTCTCTCAGGATCCCGTGATACAATAGTTAATAACTAAACTGTCAAAACTTATCTGGTAACTACATGAAGGCAAAAACTGCAATGGAGTGTCAACGAGAGACAAAGTAGATTCTAGTCAAACTGCAAACCATGACAATTAATTGCATAGAGTCACAACTATCAACAATATAAACGTAATAAAAAAAAAAAAGTTCCCTTTGAAGCACTCATTGTACCTTCATCATACATAGTTAAGCTTTGGTATTTACTGTTCTTCAGGTAGTAGCAAGGAGTGTTTGATGAACAGTGCATTGTGTTGTCTCCGGATGTCTGAACTTCACCCTGGAAGCTGCCAAGTAATATGGTGCTGGTGTGACGGTTTTATAGAGGTTTTCTTAAAACGAATGCCCTCACTGCTGATTGCCCATGCAAAAGTGTGTTGCAATTGGGCAAGTACAGCCTTCGGAGATAACAGCTGTGTGGGCAGTTCCCCAAATCAGGGAAGAGTTATGAAAAGTTTCCCCACGTTGTGTGTAGTGTGTGTGTGTATTTTGTAAGTGTATTTTGTAAGTGTGTCTTACTCAGTCACAGTGGGGTATCCCTTTACAGTGGGAAGCTAAGGGGGGTTGTTGTTTAGAGCACAGGAAGAGGAGGGGGGAGGGGGGTGATGCAGCTGATCCAATAACTTTTAATAAGCATTAAAGTTATAGTGAATGGGTAGAAAATGCTGAAATCATTTATCTTAAAGTGTTTGTAACCCCAAAAAAAAAAAGTGATCTCCTGTTCCCTTATAGCAGGTTAAACAGCACAGTGCTTGTGCTGTCTAATCTGCTCCTCTCTAAGCTGTAAAAAAATTTTGCTGCCTGCCTTTCCTCTGTCCCCCCATGTCCTGACCACGATAATCATGGCTGCTGAGGCCTGATCACTGGTCTGCATGCGTGCCTCCATCATCCACAGCTCTCCTGTCCTCCTCTGCCCCCTCCCCCTTCCCTCCCTGCCTGTCAGCTCTGTATCTCGCCCCCCCCCCCCCCACCGCTATCAGTAACGTTTAATAATGGTCACTGGCAGCCCCTCTGTTTTATCCAGGGATAATGCCCCGTATAAGTGTTTTTTTTTTTTTTGTTTTTTTTTTTTAAATCAACTATGCCTCTAAATACTTTTTTGCAGCTACATTCAGGCCAGTCATGTGACTCCTGGTCGTGCGGTTCCGCTCCAAGGCTACAGCGGGAGGAGCCGAGTGACCGTTCCGACTGACGTCAGAGGGAGATCTCAGCCACTCCCGCTGTAGCACTGGATTGCAGTAGCAGAGCGGCCGAGAGTCACGTGATAGGCCTGAATGTAACTGCAAAAAAAGTATTTAGAGGCTTAGTTTATAAAAAAAAAAACACACACAGTGCATTATCCCTGGATAAAACAGAGGGGCTACCAGTGGGATGGGTTTGAAAGGCAACAACTACTAAGGTTCTCTGAATCCAGGTTCATCTTAAAGCCAGTCATGTCTATCTAGCTTGCAATTGGTTATGCTATGGTTGATGTGGTACAGATAGAGATGCAGGGATCTCCAGTTTCTAGTCAGGGATTGGGACAGGGGGTTCACCTAGGAGACAATTGAAGTAGAAATGTTCTCTTGTCCTTACAAATTTGCAAATTAAAGGGACCCCATTGGTAGCTTGCTCCTGATAATAGAATGGTTTCCAGTAATGGTTTCAACACGTTGCGCATTTGTAAAGTATGCCATGAGAGATCAAGAAGGCTCTGTATTGGAGGCTCCATCACAGTTGATGGCACCTTTTGCCCAGGCCTTACACAGGATCTTTTTAAATTGTATAAAAGTCCTCTCAGTACAAGGCATCGTTAGGCTTTGAAGAGTCTGTGTGACAAGGTGCCAGCATAATCTGTCCAACTCTATTGCTGTGGATTCCTCATTGAGGAAATGTGTTAGGATAGCAGGTATAGAGGTTCTTGGGTTTGACAGAGGGATCCTCTGTTTTTTTAAGTTGTTACCTCTGCTTATGCTCCCTGGATTATCTTGGTGCAGTTTCAAGTATAATAATTGTTCTGACTGAGAGCTTCTTTGAGGTAGGTAAGCCAACTCTCCGAGCACAAATGAGCAGATTCTTTAGTCTCTACTGGCCCTGGAGGTAATTCTTTACATCTCAAAGTTTGTCCTATAGCATCCGTTTGATCTGTGAAGTAATAGTTGACCAGTCCCACTTGGTTGTTAATGTAGCCCAAAACACCTTGGACTCCAGGTCTGCCAGAAGTGTCCCACTCTGTATCAAAGCTGCAGTGAGCGTCCACCCATCTTCCTCTGGCAAGAGGTCTTGTTTGCTCTGCTCAAAGTCAGTTACCTGTTGGGATCAGTAGCTTTGAGATGCAGCGTTTTAAGCTGGTCATAGATGGTTTAAACCTCAGCTGGATTAGCATGGCCTGGCTGAAATTTGATCCACGTATGGGCAGGCTGATTGTACCAAAGTAGATCCATCGATCAACTTGGGTACAACCAGCATGTCAGATTTCTAGCATGCAATTATAGACAGCGGCTGTAGCCCCTATCAATAATCGCTGTATGTTCTCCCGGGAGGGGTGGCTTCCTGTGGCCCCCCACCAGGAGGGAATCACGCAATCTCATTTATGGCAGGTTTCACTGTCTTGCTAGGTAGTGGCACAATATTGTCTCCACAATAGGTATATTGGGCAGTGGAGCGGCTAGCGAAGTATATTGCTGCGAGATGCTTGGGGAGCACATCGACTCATCTTGCCTGTCTTCAAATCGTTGGCTGTCCTTGGGTTTGGTAGACTGGGCTGTAAAAAGATCAGTTTAGATCTTTGTGCCACCATTGCAGGACTACGGAGAAGTTCACTCCATAAAGAAAGATTTCAGATAATCTAGTCTAAAAAAGTAACACATATACGGCTTATATACAGCAGGTTCCTGTGGCCCCAACATTTAAAAAAATCTGCTTAAAAAAAAATCTGCCTAAACTCATGGTCTTTAAATCTTCCTTTAAACAAATTATAATGTTTAAAAATAAAAATTTACTGAGCTAATAATCTGCTTTGGCATATTTGCATGTATGCAAAACATTCTGAATCGGTTACCGTTTCTTATTGGAAAAATAAACCAAAGACTCAACCGATAAATAAAATGTTTTTACTGCTATTTCACACTGGAAAAATTCATCAGAAATTCCAGAACAGAACTGGCTGCTCTTGAATTCATGGACTAACTACACAACTTGTGTGCAGGGCCGCCATCAGGGGGGTACAGCCAGTACTCCTGTATGGGGCCCGGGCAGCAGGAGGATTGGTGGGGAGAGGGATCAATGACAGAGCGATGCACTGTCTGCCTCTTCTACCAACATGGCCACCATCATAGAAGCAGACAGAGGCTACAACAAAATAGTGGCCCCGCGCGAGAAACACAGTAATTTGGACCCACGGGGGGACCCCCCAAATGCCCATCCACACCATCCACAGCAGAAGGCCACCCCCCCGCACGATTGGGGGGTCGCAGATGGCGCACTCCCCCGGCCCCCCATGCGGCCTGCACACCAGGCCCCAGCCAGAGGGGAGGTGGGGGGGTGGTCACAACTGGACAGAGGGAAACCCAGGAGTGTGAGGGTCCAACCATCCCAGGGAGAGGCCCCCGCATCCACCCCAAAATCCACCAGGGATTTGGGGGGGGGGCGTTTACTCACCATACCAGGAACACAGGCGGGCGCCATCTCTTGACAGGACCCCACGCCTCCGGAGTAGGGGGCTGTCGGCCAAATAGGAACGCTGCAACATAAGCCTAGACCCTGTTGTGTGCGTCCTTGCAAGACGTTTAACTCGCGGGGCCAGTCCCTGTCCAGTGGGACTATGTCGCGGCAGACCCAACACGGAGCTACGGTCTGCACGCACTCGCTGGCCAGACTGGGGTGACCACTGGATAGTCCAGTCTGTCGCCCAGTCCGGCATAATTGCTTGAAGATCTCACTGGACAAAAAAAGTTACGGAGAAAAAAAGGCTAGCTAAAACAATCTACATAAAAAAAGACTTTATATGCCAGGACCAGAGATCCCAGCAAGGAACTAGGTCCTTACTCCTGACTAGGCAGATTAAAACGGACATCCTATGCAGGAAGAGAGGGTGTACCCTCCGGGACTGCCCATAGGTGTAGCCAGAACTTTTTTCTGCCTAGTGTCCTACTCCTGTAGGGGACAGTATTACCCCTATGAATCAGAGAGAACTGCGTCCATCAATGAACCTTAGAGAAATACACTTTAATGAATTAAAAAAAAACTAAACAGTAAAGTTAGCCCACTTTTTTTCTATAATGTAAAAGATGATGTTACGCCGAGAATCGTGAGTGAATCATGATCTTTATTCTAAGCAAAAAAAAAAAAAAAATTTGTGATTCTCATTTTATCCAGAATCGTGCAGCTCTATTATAGGCTGTATTTATTGGTACCTCATCCATAATTGACACTCAGAAAAATAATTAGAACCTTGCGGACTTTACTGGTACCAGAGGAGGACAGTGAAACAAAGTATCCTAAAAAAATGTTTTATTACAAAAGGCTAAAAAAAAAGAATTAGCTAATATCAAACCATACAAATTGATGCTTATTTGGATAGTACAAGCCAAAAATATAAGACTTCAATATTCCTTTGCTAATACTCCAAGAGGTAAACGCGTTTCGCAAATATTGCTTCCTCAGGACCTCAAAATTTGTGATTGCAAAGAAAACGTTGTCCAAGAGATAAGAAGCAATCAGAGGTAAAGAACATATAGCATCATGTATAACAAATATACTCTATCCATCCTGAACAATTTACATGCGCCAATTTGAATACCAACAATAGCCGAAGGTATGCTGTAGGACACGGGAATACAGTGTGACATGTCACACAGAACAAATCTAGTTATGATGACCTACGTAAAGGAGCAAAGGCGATTTTCTGGGATTGATGTTTATTAGTAAATTCCACAACATTTTCTTTTCTTCGTTGCAGGATATCTTGGACTTATTCATTATTTGACATGGTATACAGAAAAGTAGCCTACTATTGCTGTAGTGTTACAAAAAGTTTGTATGTGTTTTTAATTTAAAAAACCGAATGGAACAACCACTTGGAATACTAGGCAAGCATTCCTTACCCCACCTATGTCACATTTGGCCTGTCTTTTCTTTGGGGGGGAGCAGGTACCTAGTTTTTACAGGTACTAATATTTTCAGCCGACAATTCTGTAGAAGGCACTCGGATCACTTCTGCGGATGGAGGAAGGGGATCCCGCCTCTACCGGGCTCTCCGGTCCTATTGCAGAGGCCGGGAGCGTTGACGCCGGTGGCAATGGCTGCCTGGGAAATTGAGAGGAACCAACGTCAATCCCCTCTCTGTGTAACCCTGAAAACCAGGAGTGATGAGTATTTGTCACGTCTGGTTCTGCCCCTTTGTTTACCTGGCCACCAGCGGCCAGAGAAGCAGCTGATCGGACCAATCTCAATCCGATCGGCTGCATGGGGGGGCAGAGCAGAGATTTGGGGACCCCAAATCTATCCATAAAGAGGACCTGTCACGGCCCATGCTATCACAAGGGATGAACAACATAATAAGCAATAAGGTTTGTACAAAAAAATAAATAAAATACATTTTTAAAGTGCCACCGTCTCACCGTGCTTACGCACAAATGTGAACGCATATGTTACTCCTGCACGCATATGTAAACCGCACCACACGTGAGGCATTGTCGCGAACGTCGGAGCGAGAGCAATAATTCTAGCAGCAGACTTCCTGTGCCACTCTAAACTGGTAACCTGTAAAGGCGTTTAAAGCGTTGCCTATGGAGCATTTTAAGCACAGTAGTTTGCCGCCATTGCACAGGAAGACGCAATTTTAAAGCGTGACACGTTAGGCATCTATTTACTCTATGTAATATTTTTCACATACAAAAAAATTGGGCTAACTTTACTGTTTTGTTTTTTTAATTTTTTTTTCAAAAAAATTGCACTTGAAAAACCACTGGGCAAATACCGAGTGACAAAAAATTGCAACACACACACCATTTTATTTTATAGGGTCTCTGCTAAAAATAAAAAATATATAATGTTTGGGGATTGTAAGTAATTTTCTAGCAAAAAAAAAAAAAGTAGATTTTTATATGTAGGAGCCAAGTGTCAGAATAGGCTTGGGAAGGAGGTGGTTAAGCTATTGTAGGTTTAGAAAACAGGAGGTTAAAGGCTGCAAGGCCTGCAATACAGCAGGTGTATCAACTGTAGCTATGAAAAAATGTGGTTTCCTAGGAAGATAATTCAGTAGTAATCTGCACAGCTAAGCAAAGCTGACTGAAAACAAGAAACCACTTTACCACACATCTGGGGAAAATAATGGTAACGAATACAGTATTAGGCTTGGTTTAGGCAGAAAAAAAAAAAAACAAATTATATTTGGCATCCATTATTTAAATTGTTCTCTCTCTCTCTCTCTCTCCATTCTTTGTAATAGGAAATAGAGATTAAAAAAAATAAAATGAAGAGACTACGTAAAAAAAATAAAATAATAAAGTATCGCTGCAAACGTTAGAGCGAGAGCTATAATTCTTGCACTAGACCTCCTCTAACTCTAAACAGGTAACCTGAAAAGGCTTTTAAAGCACCGCCTATGGAGATTTTTAAGTACCGCAGTTTGTCGCCATTCCACGAGTGTGGGCAATTTTAAAGTAGGATGTGTTCTGTAATACAAATATGAAATAAAGTCTGCGCTCAAACCAGTGGCACACAACAAAAAATATACACATTGTGATATTAAGTTAATGTGTATAAATATGACCAAATACTAATTAAACCAGTGATTTGTGACACAAAAAAATTATATATTGTGGTTCAAAATCAATAATATATATATGATTGAATCCAAATTCTATTGAACCAGTGATTAGTGACAAGTGGTGTGAGCCTTTCTCCTGTGAGAAGAAAAGTCCCAATAATTAGGTGACAAATGGTGTCCTTATGCAAGGTGACCCGTATTCATGCAGGGGAGTACGGCTTCCACCAGATGACTTCCACCAGGACTAGGTGCACACAAAATCTGCTTACCAGAATGATTTGACCCATATTACAGGCAGTCAAACCAGGCAGTATCAGCAACTGAGCAATCCTGCTCAGATCCAATTGACCATGTATATGGGGAGCACTCAGCGGTGTGAGACAGGTATCAATAAGGTAAAGAGACAGCGGAGAAACTTTTAGTGTAGTAGGTATATATTAAAATGAGTACACTCACATTAAAATACTCCACAATCGTCCGTTTTATAATCAGCCATTTTTGTTAATGTAGTTATTTAGCATATATTCCATATGTCCTTATTTTGGTGGGACATCCCCTCTTGGACAATCCTGATAATGGAGGCAGCTATGCCCATATATGGACAATTTTGGGCAAATCCTTGTGGTGACTGAGCAGATTAGGGTTGAATTATATTAAAGACTAAAATGTTAGAAGTATAATGCCTGAAATTTTGTACAAGTGAAAATGGTTAGTGAAGACTGTGGACTTGTGAAATTGCAAGCAAGAATTACATCAATGTATGAAAAGCACAACCAGAAGTTTTGAATGACTGGTGCCATAAGGAACACTAACTGCAAGCTATAAGAAGGAAGTGAAACCTATACAGCAAATCTATTGTATTTTGCTCACATTAAACAACAGGCATCAGAGGCTAATGTTTCTTGGACCTCACAGCAACCTACTAACAAAAAAAACTAAAATAGGGAAACAAAAGAACAGGTTGAGCAGTTTTCCAACTCCCACACGTGGTTTGGGGATGGCGTTACAGCTGCCCATACAAGTGAATGGCTGCAGCTACTAGATATTCATGTGCATGCGTCTTTTTCGCAGTGTTTGTTGTGTGATCATTATATTTTTGATTGATGCAAAGACCTGCAATGATATATGGCCAAGACTCTTTGCTATTTAACCTCATTCATGACCAGAGCTCATTGAACTCAAGATGCTTAGATCAAATGTACACAGTTTAGGATAGGTTCGAACATGTCCAGTGCAAATTTCCGCTGCATATTTTCAAGACCACCCCACACCAAAATAAAAAATGTCCCCCAGTGTAGATCCAACGTTAATCACGATGAACACCACCACTGGCCAGAAGAAAAAAAAAAAAAAAAAGCTTCACACCAGTCGCTGGCTCCCGCAGTCTGCCTGCTCCCTACCCCTTAGCTATTTAACAACTGTTAGACGGCAGAGTGGGCAGATGGCAAGGACCAGCGATGGGTAGCGAACTATTTTTTTTGGGGCCAGGTGGGTAGATATCTGCCATTAGAATAACAAGTTCAAGGACTGTGTGATTTCTTTGCTCCCTTTATGCATAGGGTACAAAATGGCAAAAGAGTTCCAAAGGTAATCCCAGAACCAATAATAATTTCTATTGGAGGTTAGCAGTGAGGTCATCATGCCCGCTCAGTGGAATGGAGCTGCTGTTATGTAATGATCTGTGCTTACAATCTGTGAGTATCTGTCTTTCTTTTCATTCTGGGTATTACCTTGTGAGAGTTTTGGGTCTTAAGCACATTATCTCTAATTGTAAGATAAAAAGGTTTGCTGAACTTTTAAAGCAGAATTTGCCCAATAGAATGTCTAGATATTTACAGCTTAGTCACGCAGTACTCGAGTAATTCCTCACCCCTGTAACCCTTGAATCAGACCCTTTGGAGCGCCTTTTGACTTCCAGGGAGTTAGCAAAACCCATATCTTCAATGTACCTTTGATTCTCTGTTCACTCTGTCAAACTGGATAAGGTTTTTTGTAAATGGCAGGATGACTTGCTAGACCTCACTGAGGAGTACTAGGACGACTGTATTAGTCTCTAGGTCAATACTATGATCTTGGCCAAGGATAGGTTTATCCAAGTTAAATTCTTGTATAGGGCATATTATACCGGTTCGCTTGGCTGCCATATACCCTACAGTTTGACCATTATGTAGTAGGTGTCAGTTGATTGCAGGTACCTTTTATCATATGGTGTGGGCTTGTGCTAAAATCCAGAAGTTCTGGGCATCTATCGTAAATGTTATTAACCATACATGTAATTTGTCTCTTGGTCTAGACCCCAGGGTGTTGTTACTTGGGGTGCTGGATGGTACGGAGCTGGGTCGTTATGTCAAATGGTTTGTTTTTTTTCTTGTCCTTTTATGCCCAGAGGGAAGATACTCCTTAAGTGGAAGTCACAGATACTTCCCACTGAGGCCTCCTGGCATGCAGCCATAGATGCAGTCCTACAGTTATATAAACTTACCTATAAAAACCGCAACTGCCCCAGAAGTTCGACAAAATTTGGGTGGCATGGATTGATTCCTGGGGCACTTGATTGAAGTCTTACCTGAATGACAGTGGTGTACACCTTCTAATCCTCTGAGATCTATAGGATTCTAGTCCCCCCCCCCTTCCTCTTTTCCCGTTTAGAAGGAATCCTTCCAGCCATGTGAGTCACTATTTAACGCTGGACATCGGTTGTGAGGAGTCTAGTCTGGGAGAGATCCATCGATCCATTAATGTTCTGTGGAATTGAGCCAAAGTGCTTTTAGACCTCTTACACTCTGGGATCTGAATTTCTGGTAAGATGTGTGTAAATGTGGTAGAAACACTGTAGTATCTTCACAAAGGACATCACTTTTATGATCTTGTGATTGTATTTACACTGGACTTTATTCACTTTATTGATTTTGAACTTGTTTAATGACTGGGAATATATATTATATATAGTACATTTCTTTATCGTACATCACCAAGATTTGGCAGAGTTTCCTCGCACCTTGTGTTTGCGGTAGATGTCTAAGGATTCTATCCAACAGACTCCCGAGTTGTTGTTCTCTCTGTTCATATGTGCAGGGTACTATGGTTTAAAAATTGGTAAGCAGAATTACCTTGTAAGAAACTACTGACAGGGGAACGTCTCTTTGGTGAGGATCTGGATAAATACATCCAGAAAATTTTAGGTGGAAAAGGCGTATTTTTGCCGGTAAAAGAGGGATTAAACATCCATATTTTAAAGCTCCAAGTATTATGGTGCCTTCTAACATGTCAGCTTCTAAGCAGTTCCAACGGCCTCAGTCGTCAGGGGTTAGACCTCAAAATCAAGGTCAGGAAAAACCCTGGGTCCAAAGGCCCATTAAATCAGGTTCCAAATCCACCTTATGAGGGGGCGCCCCCACTCGTTTGGGTGGGGGGGAAGGCTCCTACAATTCTCAGAAACTTGGAGAGGAGTGGTGCAAGATAAGTGGGTCTTGTCCACAGTGGCACAGGGCTACACGATAGAGTTCCGAGAGTTTCCTCCTTCTCGGTTTCTGAGTTCAAATGTCCCTGTTTGCCAAGTAAAAGTCCTTGTTCCAGGCCCTGGAACATTTGTGGGAACGTGATTGTGGAGGTTCCAACTAGCGAAAGGTTCACAGGTTTTTACTCAAATCTCTTTGAGGTGCCAAAACCAAATGGTAAGGTAAGACCCATTTTAGATCTCAAAGCTCTGAACCAGTATCTGACCGTTCGGTCTTTTCACATGGAATCAATCTGCTCTGTGGTAGCCTCTCTAGGAAGAGGAGATTTTCTGGCTTCCATAGATATCAAGGATACATACCTACATGTACCAATTTTTCAGGCTCCCTCAGAGGTTCTGAGGTTTGCAGTAGGACAGTGCCATTTCCAGTTTATAGCTCTACCGTTCAGTCTGGCTACAGCTCCCCCGGTGCTTACAAAAATCTTGGCCCCGGTGTTAGCCTTTTGTAAGGCCCCAAGGCATCCCTGTCATGGGTTACCTGGACGACCCACTGTTACAGAAATCTGGTTCAGTTCGTAGGGAGGAAAAAGTTTCCCTCCATACAACTATGCATGATACTATTGGGCAAAATAGTGGCCTGTTTCGAGGCAGTCCCTTATGCTCAATTCCACTCCAGACTGTTTCAGAACAGTATTCTCTCTGCTTGGAACAAGAAGGTCCAAGTGTTGGATTCTCCAATGTCTCTTGCTCCAGGGGTCAGGCAGGATCTGTCTTGGTAGATGGTTCTCATCAACCTAAGTAAAAGGAAAATCTTTTTTGCCAGTAACCTGGAAGGTTGTAACCACAGACGCCAGCCTGATTGGCCTGAGGTTCTTTTTGCCCAGGGGACTTTGTCTCTGGTAGAGAGACACTTGCCCATCAACATCTTGGAAACCAGGGCAGCCCGTTTGCGCTGTGTCATTGGATAACCAGGTTGCGGGGGTGTCCTGTCAGGATTCAGTCCGACAATGCGACCCTGGTGGCTTATATCAACCATCAAGGGGGCACCAGGAGCCAATTGGTTCAGAAAGAGGTGAACCACATAATGACACAGGCAGAGGGGTATGTTCCATGTTTGTCAGCAGTATTCATCCGGGGTGTGGACAATTGGCAGGCAGACTTTCTAAGTCACCATCAATTATGTCCAGGAGAATGGTCCTTGCATCAGATTGTGTTTCAGATGATCTGTCAAGATTGTCAACATTGGGGTACATCCAACGTACATCTATTGGCATCCAGGTTCAACAACAAGCTGGACAATTGTGTCCAGAACCATGGATCTGATCGATATCGGAACAGATTTCTTAGTGACCCCTTGGTCACAATTCAGCCTTATGTATTTTCAATTTCTGCCACGGTTGTTGAGAAGAATTCAGGTGGAAGGGAAGCCGGTGATCCTGGTGGCTGCTGCATGGACCAGGAGGCCTTGGTTCACAGTGGTTGGGAGGTTAGCTGTGGGGGAGCCATGGTTGCTTCCATGTCGTCCAGATCTGCTCTCCCAAGGTCCCATATTCCATCCTGCTTTATGGTCGCTGAATTTGATGGCCTGGCTATTGAAACCAGAATCTTGAAGCATCGGGGGATCTCGTGCTCGGTTTTGGCTACATTGATTAATGCCAGAAAACCCGTCTCTAGGAGAATCTATTATAGAGTTTGGAAATCCTATCTCTCTTGGTGTGAATCCAAGAAATGGCATCCTCGTAAGGATGTTATTGGTAGAATTCTTGCTTTTCTTCAGAGAGGGGTGCTTTTAAAATTGGCATTAGGGACCATTAAAGGTCAAGTCTCAGCCTTGTCGGTTTTTTCCAGAGACCTTTAGCAATGCACTCTTTGGTGCGGACATTTTTAAAAGGTGTAATTTGCATGGTTCCGCCAATTAAGCCAACCCTGTGTCCTTGGGATCTTAATCTTGTACTCTCGGCGCTGCAAAGGCAGCCCTTTGAACCTATCAGGTAGATTCCCTTGGTATTATTGGTAAGGAAATTGTTCTTTTTGGTTGCTACAACCTCGGCCAGGAGGATCTCAGTTAGCGGTTCTTTCCTGTAGAGAGCCATTTTTTGATCCTTCATAAGGATAAAGTGGTCTTTCAGTCTCATCCATCCTTTTTGCCTAAAGTAGTATCGGGTTTTCACCTAAACCAGGATATAGTTCTGCCTTCTTTTTCCAAATTCTCAGACTCCAGAGGAAAGATTGTTGCATTCACTTGATGTGGTTCGTGCAGTTAAAGTCTATGTGAAGTCATCTGCACTAATCTGTAGTACTGATGCCTTTTTTTGTATTGCCAGAAGGGCCTAGGAAAGGCCAAGCGGCAATTACTTCCACTACTCTAGGTGTATTCGTCAAGTCATTGTTCAAGCTTCTGGCTTAGAGCAGCGGTCCTCAACCGGTGGGTCGCGACCCCTTTGGGGGGGGGGGGGGGGGTCGAACGACTCTTTCACAGGTGTCACCTAAGACCATCGGAAAACACATATTTCCGATGGTCTTAGGAACCGAGATACTGCTCCTCTATCAGTCTCCAGCTGCAGACATCCCAAGTCTCCCGCCGATCTCCTGGCTGCCGCGGGAGACTTAGGATGTCAGTGACAGACCCGCTGATTCCTGTATAGTTCCGGCTCTGTCGCAGGCGGAGTCATGTGAAATGCACTCCGCCTGTGACAAGAGCCATAGGAAGCAGTGGCTCTGCTCTCTACTGCAGCCGCTGCTTCCTCCAGCAGTGTGTACACCTCTTTTCTGTGAGGAAACCTGAGACTACAAGGAAGAAAAGAACAATCAGGCTAACCAAGAAAAGAGAAGTGGCACAGTTACCTGCAAGACCATATGGGGAGTTTGAATTTCTTCCCAAATCCCACTGAACACGGAGGGTGTCACAACTATTACTTCTGGCACTTGGCACTTTCAAGGAGTGCATCTACTTTGGCTGTGACCCTTAGAGTCCACATCACATTCTGGCTTATTAGTGGACTCTTTTTTCAGCACAACTTGTTTATTTATATATAATTTTTCCATGTATTTGTGATTGAATTTTCTTAGTGTTTATATGCATTTATAGATTTAACACTTTGCACTGAACCACTTTATCACCCACCTTTGAATATTAGGATTGTTTTGAGTATTGTATTTTTTGGTGATAGAGATATATATATATATATATTTATTTATTTAATTAAAGTACTGTATGGGTATACTAAATTAGCACTGGGATTATTAGAAGAGTTTGCGCTGCTAAAATTGCAATTATTGTGATTTATATGATCTGTTCCTCCAGCAGTACCCGCAGTACTTGCCAGCAGTGCCAGCATTACCCACCAGCAGTAACCACCAGCATTACCAGCCAGCAGTAACCGCCTGTAGTACCCGCCAGCAGTAACCCCCAGCAGTCTGCAAAATGAGTAGAAAAGGTATGTGCATTAGCGTGTAAAATGTTGCAATATGTTTTTTAATAACTAGTTGTGTTTTGTCATAAATGTCATGTCCTTGTTCATACATGTATGAATAAGGACATGACATTTTCTGGATGCTGAATTCATATGTGCTAGGGGTGCAACTAGCCCCCAGAACTTAACTGTAAATATCCCAGCACGTGCAGTGTTTCTGACTCCTACCACCATGACCACTTCAAATCACTGAAGTGGTCATGGTAGTAAGAGTGTTCCTTTAATTAGATCTCTGTATGTTGATTCCATTTCATTTGATCATCCTCTAGTTGTGTTAAATTAGTGCGGGGGGGGGGGGGGGGCGGTGCAGGAAGGGCGCATAATCACTATGCTTTAATTTTGTTCAATTTGTAACAGTGAAAATACATCCTGCATATAAGCTATTTACATTACAATTCATAACAGTAGCAAAATTACAGTTATGAAGTAGCAACGAAAATAATTTTATGGCTGGGGGTCACCACAACATGAGGAACTGTAGTAAAGGGTCGTGACATTACGAAGGTTGAGAACCAATGGCTTAGAGGGTTAAGATTCCACCTTTTAGGTTAAGAGCGCATTCTATCCAGAGGGTGAGTGCTTCTTGGGCAGTGCATCATCAAGTATCTATGGCTCAGATTTGCAAAGCTGCTACTTGGTCTTCAGTTCATACATTCACAAGAATTTATCAAGTGGATGTTAGAGCCCGAGAAGGGGCTCAGTTTGGTATTAGCGTGTTGCAAGCAGCACTATAAAGTTCCTACTGTTCTTTGCCATGGGGCAGTTATGGGATTCTGTGTCCCCTCCCCTAAAGGGCATTGCTTTAGGACATCCCAGATAGTCATTACTACCTGCTCTGTGTCCCGTGATGTACGATAAAGAACATAGGATTTTTCCTACAGCTTACCTGTAAAATCCTTTTCTTGGAGTACATCACGGGACACAGAGGTCCCTCCTCTTTTTCTGGGATCTTCATTGCTTGCTTCAAAAACAGAGGTTCTTCCTGTATGGGAGGGGTTATATGGGAGGAACTTCCTGTCTATTGGTTGCCAGTGTCCATTCACCTAAAGGTAGCGTATAACCCAGATAGTCATTATTACCTGCTCTGTGCCCCGTGATGTACTCTAAGAAAAGGATTTTACAGGTAAGCTCTAGGAAAATTCCTATTTGTATGCAGGGCTGGAGACTATTTTGCACACTAGGCAAGACTAGCTACTTGCAACCCCCCCTCCCCCCAAAAACAAACAAAAAAACTACACCCTTCCTGCACATGATGCCCCCTCTAACCCTAAACCCCCCTTCCTATATCCACTGCCCCCCTTTAACTCTACACCCCCTTCCTGCACACACTGCCCCCCTTCAACGCTACACCTCCTTACTGCACACACTGTGCCCTTTAAGCCTCCACGCCCTACCTGCACACACTGCCCCTTTAACACTATTAACACCTGCTGAGTTTCCCCTATTGGACTGGCCACCCCCCACAGCCAAGTCTAAATGGCTCAACACCACGGGGCAACCAGGAAAGCACGCAAGGATCCCCATTTCATGGGCATCAACACATGTTTATACATGTTAGCGGCGACCTACCAATTAAAAGTAAACAGGTTTTTTGCATCCCTGGACTTCTTGTTACATTTTCTATTAGGTGTCTTCATTGGGGATTTTTAAGTCTAGAGGATATATGGTGATAGCTTCTACTCCATTACAAGGGTACTTTACATCTTTGTTCCTTGGGGATACTGAAGTACTTTCCATCAGCTACACCTTGGGGTGCATAAACCCTGGTTTTGGTGTTTATTTTAAATTCCTAGACTATGCACTGTTATTTTGGAACTGTTAACATATACAGCATAGTGGCATGAGCATAGGATATATTTGATGTATATGTCATATCTGATTTCTATATTTTTCTCAAAATTTAGGTTGTTGGCGTCTGATCACATAATTTATTCATAGAACCTAGTGCAGGTCACTTCCAGGCTATCTCTACCAACTCCCCAATCCAGCAGGGTCCAAAATATGGCCAGGCGGAGGATGGCCACCTCGAATGGTTGCAAAGAGACAAGCAATGTGAAGAAGAGTTTTGATTGAAAAATGTTTTTTGGAGAGTAAGAAAAAAAGAAGGGGGGCAAAAATAGCTTAGTCCTTCCACACCAGAGGTGGAGTAACAATGTCTATCCTCCTAGGAAAAAACTGAAAAATGGTGATAGTGGGAGGGGCTATCCTGGGTTAGCCTACAGTGTTTTTGTTTGCCCCTTTCCAATCTTCCTGTACATGTCAGTATAATTAGAAGACTTCCTGTGTCCCTCAATGGAAAAGAAAGACAATCTATTATAGTACCATGGATAATAAGGTTTTCTGAAATGTAATAGAAAATTGTATCATTTTAAAGCATAACTTCACTTTTCTTGAGAATAAAAACATTCCCATCTGGGTGATCTCTGTACATTGCAGGCATTTTGACAAATTTTTTTGCAGATTCCTACCTTTTGTTATTCTGAAGAAATCATTGTTTGTTCCTTTGTGCCGAGCGGGTCTAATGGGAGTGGTTTCATAATTATCTGTCAGCTGTGGCAGCTGCAGGGTTCTAAAGAGGAAAGCTGCTGGGCCTGCATACCTTTAGACACGTTTCTATTGGGAGTATCTCACCAAAAATGACATTTTTGTTGCAGGGGATACCAGAAATCTGACTTGTATCTTAGGCAGACTTCTGGGAAAATTGGTGAGCCAATCACACAAGAAGGAAGTTATGTTTCTGAGGTGTGGTCAGTACACCTTCTGTGCACAGAACAGCTCCAGGTAGCCATATTGCATTGCATTTTCAGAAAATTACAACAGCTGCAGATTGAAAAGGAAAGGTAATTTTAATAACATTCAATTACAAAATGATTTGTGTCGCAATTGAATATACGCTATATTGTTTTTTCTTGATTTGCTGATTTTTTTTTTCTCCCATGAAAATGGAGTAACCCTTTAAGTGAAATTCTTGATTGCAATTGTGTTGCATATATTAAAAGTAATAAAATAAGGAATTACGTTGCCAAAGTAAATATGAATCCCAGCTGGATTTTTTTACCATTTAAAAAACACCTTTTTAGTAGTTTTTTTGTAGCAACCTCATGAAAACCTGCTGTGGGTCTTAAGAACTTGCCGTGGATCATCACTGCCAGTGACGTTTCTGTCTGGTCTTGGTAAGTCAAGTAATTGCCATAGTTTTCTATGGCTGTAGGTGGAGATTGAAAGATTAAAACCTCAGCTCCCTCTTCTTGCCCTACAGCAGTAAGGCTTGTATAATCATGCAAACTCAAAGTAAAATGGGAATCCATGCAGACATGCTGTGTGAAAGCACTGAAACCTGTAGTTTTACTGTGTACATGTGCAAGAAAGCGTGACAAAACCACCACTGCATTAGAAATCAAAAAGTGAGCATTAACACTTGAATAAATGCATGGCTCGCAAGGTAAAACACAGATAAGCAGAGAAGAACCTGAAACACTGACCAACATCATATTTATATTTTTGGGATTCCATACACTTTCAAGCAGGCATATCATCATAGTAGCATAACAATGAAATGGGTCTTAGAAAAGATCTGTACTTTTAAAGCATTCTGGTAGGTGTAAAAAAACGCTGCAATATTTTACAGTGTATATGTTTCATGAGTCCTTCTATACTGATAATCACAGTCCTTCTCCTATTCAAAGTTAAATGCTACCGTGATTATCTATAGTTTACAAATTCTTCATATATAGCTTTTTTGTGTGTGTAAGCTTGTATATCTAAAGTATTTTCATTAATGTAAACTGTGTCTGTGGATAACATAATCAGAACCTTAAGTGGAACTCCAATTAAATAAAAACTTTACTGTAGTTATAAATTCATGAAAAAACATTAAACTTTAATAGGTGTTATATTCTCCGTGTTGTGAGAGACACAGGACTCTGATCTGGAACAACGGATGTTTATTCAGTAATCACTGTACACTCCAAAATGCATTACAGGACAGCTCGGTATATCAATGCATCTCTTACATGTGTCTAAGATGGCCACTCTGCCCCTTGACCCTTGTCATCACTCCTGGGTGGAGCCAGCCTTAAAGTAACAGTACATGTGAAACCCTTCAGGTATAACAATAGGCACCTGGTATTTTTACCAGGGTCTGTCTTTATTTTGGCTTCCTGCAATCTAAAACAGGATCAAACCGGGAGAAAGAGGGGCAGTACTCTGACACAATCAGCAAAAAGAAGGGGAACCTGCAAAGGAGCAGGGGCGGCATTTACTGGAGTCCAAAAAAACGCTCTTAGCACTAGACACAGGGAAAATCTTCCATCCAATTTCTTTCTTCAATGCCAATCAAGAGTGCAGCCCACCTCCAACCAGGAAGTCCTCTGAACACACAGCAAAAAACACACAGGAGGCGAAACCACCTTGTGCATTAATATTGAATTCACATTAGCAAACAGATACTCGCATAAGAACAAAGGTTAGTAAGCCAAACAGATCTGCTCCAGCCTGAACACAATGGCGGTAAGCCCTGGAGACAAATGGTTGGACTGTGGATGCATTTCGGGGGTCATGCCTCTTTCCTTAGAGCTCTGAGGAAAGTGGCATGCCCCCCAAAATGAATCAGTGGTCCAACTATTTGTTCATATGTGAGTATCTATTTGTTAATGTGGATTCAATAAAAATTATTAATGGTAATGCACAAGGTGGTTGCGCCCTCCTGTTTTTTTTTTTCCTGGCATTTACTGTAAACCAATCCCCTTTCCCTCCTGCAGCAGCTGAATGGCAGCAGAAGGGTGAGAGGGAGAAGCAGACTTTCAGTGGTTGCAAGGGGAAAAGAGGATCAATTCCAGTAAATGCTGCCCCAGCCCCTGTCCAGGTTCCATAAAACCTAAAGTGACAGGGAGGCCGCACAGGACCCCTGGAGCATGGGCAGGATTCACAATCGCAACCCCAGAAGCTATGCCCATGGCACATGTGGTGATTAGAGTGTGCCCAGGGACATCCTGTGCACACACCTATGGAGTGAACCCCTGCACAAGGGCCTTAAGCAAAATGTATGAGGTGATTTCTGAAATAGAATGGTCTAGACCATGATTTGAGTGTACAGTGCATCCGGAAAATATTTACAGCGCTTTATTTTTTCCACATTTTGTTAAGTTACACCCTTGTTCCAAAATTGATTAAATGCATTATTTTACTAAAATTGTGCAAGCAATGTCCCATAATGACAACGTGAAAAAAGTTTGTTTGAAATTTTTGCGAATTTATGAAAAATAAAAAAACAAAAAAGTCACATGTACATAAGTATTCACAGCCTTTGTCATGACACTCAAAATTGAGCTCAGGTGCATCCTGTTTCCACTGATCATCCTTGAAATGTTTCTACAACTTAATTGGATTCCACCTGTGCTAAAGTTCAGTTGATTGGACATGATTTGGCAAGGCACACACCTGTCTACAGAAGGTCCCACAGTTAACAGTGCATGTCAGAGCACAAACCGAGCCATGAAATTCAAGGAATTGTCTGTAGACCTATTTAGACAGAATTGCATAGAGGCACAGATCTGGGGAAGAGTACAGAAACATTTCTGCATAATTGAAGGTCCCAATGAGCAGTGGCTTTCATCATCCGTAAATGAAAGTTTGTAATAACCAGGACTCTTCCTAGAGCAGGCCGCCCAAACTGAGCAATAGGAGAAAGGCCTCAGTCAGGGAGAGGACCAAGAACTTGATGGTCACTCTAACAGAGCTCCAGTGTTTGTTGTGGAGAGAGGAGAACCTTCTAGAACAACCATCTCTGCAGCAATCCCCCAATCAGGCATCTATGGAAGAGTGGCCAAATGGAAGCCACTCCTCCGTAAAAGGGCACATAACAGCCCGCCTAGAGTTTGCCAAAAGGCACCTTAAGGACTCAGACCATGAGAAACAAAATCTCTGGTCTAAGAAAAAAAAAAACATGCCTACATTGAAGCAAGGTAATGGCAGAATCATGCTGTTGGGATGTTTTTCAGCAGCAGGAACTGGAAGACTAGTCAAGATCAAGGGAAAGATGAATGCAGCAATGTACAGAGACATCCTTGATGAAAACCTGCTCCAGAGCACTCTGGACCTTAGACTGGAGTAAAGGTTCATCTTCCAACAGGACATGGGACAACTCTGTGAATGTCCTTGAGTGGCTCAGCTAGAGCCCAGATTTGAACCTAAACAAACATCTCTGGAGAGATCTGAAAATGGCTGTGCACTAACTTTCCCCATCCAACCTGATGGAGCTTAACCACTTTACCACCGGAGCATTTTGCTGTCTTACGTCTGGGCCACTTTTTGCGATTCGGCGCTGTGCGAATTTAACTGACAATTGCGCGGTCATGCGACGCCGTACCCAAACGAAATTTACGTCCTTTTTTTCCCCACAAACAGAGCTTTCTTTTGGTGGTATTTGATCACCTGTGCGATTTTGACTTTTTGCGCTATAAACAAAAAAAGAGCGTTTATTTTGAAAAAATAACAATATTTTTAACATTTTTTTATATGAAATTCCCCCCAAAAAAGATGTAAAAAACAATTTTTTTTAAAATTTTTGGCCAATTTGTTTTCTGCTACCTATGTTTGGTAAAAAAAAAAAAAAATCACAATAAGCGTATTTTGATTGGTTTGCGCAAAAGTTATTGCGTTTACTAACTAAGGGAAAGATTTATGTCATTTTTGGTGTTTTTTTTTAACGCGTAATGGCGGCGATCTGCGATTTTTTTGCGGGACTGCGACATTGCGGCGGACAGATCGGACCCTTGACTGACATTTTTGACACTTTTGGTGGTACCAGTGACATTACTGCAGTAATCAGTGCTATATATATATATGCACTGTTACTGTAAAAATGACACTGGCAGGGAAGGGGTTAATTTTATTGGAGAGGGAGGGGTTAATGTATGCCTGGTGCTTACTGATGTGTGTGGGGGGAGGTGACTGAGTGACACAAGGACAGATCCAGGATTCAGCTATGCTGAACCCTACAATCTGACCTTGCCTGTCACTTCAGAGATCCGCCTGCTTGTGTTTACACAAGCAGGCGGATCTCCACACTAGATCCCCGACGATCGGGGAAGAGCGGCGGCGATCGCCGCTGCTCCTCCCCTGGCCCGACTCCCGCTGTGACTGAAAACAGCGGAAGCGAGCCTCCGGCGGCGCGCGCGCGCCCCCGAGAAGGTGGAGTGTCTGACTACTGTCGTCAGACGATAACGAGCCACTCTGCCGCAGTAATATTACTGCAGGCAGACATAAAGTGGTTAAGAGGTCCTGAAAAAGATAGAATTTTTGTAAAAACTTACCGTAAAATTTTCTTTGAGTCCTCTGACAGTCGCCGCCCACTCATACAATCTGCACGTCTGGGTATTGGTCTTATCCACAGGAGTAAGCTCGGCAGAAGATTGTGTTAGAAAACATTCACAAAACCTTTGTATAGACACACCTACAGGGGGCCGTCCCTCTCTTCCAATACCCCCATCTAGCTGCATTCCCAATTCAGTTTGGTAGCAAGCAGTATAGAGATCCATGAACCCCAAAAGAAGGGTGGGGGGCGGCGACTGTCCGAGGACTAAGAGAAAAGAATTTTACGGTAAGTTCTTACAAAAATTCTATTTTCTCTTACGTCCTCTGACAGTCGCCGCCCACTCATACAATCTGCACATCTGTGACGTCCTAAAGCAGTGTAGATGTGAGGGGTGGGAAACGTAACAGTCAAAAAGGCAACGCAACACCCAGGTCAGAGAAAAGAACCTCTTCTGAACCAGAAAGGTAAAACACTGGGTAACAGGAAAGCTCAACAGGAGCGAACAAACCCAGGAAAGCAAAATAAATAAGGGGAAAAAACCCCAACAGGAGCAGACAGGCTAAAACCACCATGTCTCCCCTAAGGCACTGCCGCACTCAGAACTTTGCAGCCAAAAGAGGCATCCGCTGATGCCAAGACAGCAAGTTTGTAAAATTTTGTAAAGGTATGCACGGACGACCAGGTCGCCGCTTTGCACATCTGAGTCACCGACGCCTGATGGCGGAAGGCCCAAGACGCACTAATTGCTCTGGTAGAGTGCGCTGTGACAGGGAAAGGTGGAACCTGATCCTTAATTGAATAGGCCTGCACAATTGTCTGCCTCATCCATTTTGAAATGGTTGCCGCAGACGCAGCCCTACCCTTCTGAGGTCCCTCAGGAAGGACAAAAAGAGAATCCGACTTTCTGAAGGATTCAGTAGACGACAGGTAAACCCTCATCGCCCTTACCACATCCAAGGAATGCAAGGCAAACTCCTTAGGATGCTTAGGCTTCGCACACAGCGAAGGTAAGACAATGTCCTCGTTGAGATGGAAATCCGGAACCACTTTCGAAAGAAAGGACTGATGAGGTTGCAAGACCACTTTGCCCCTATGAACCACTAGATAGGGGGAGCGGCAAGACAGGGCCGCCAACTCCGACACTCTGCGAGCAGATGTGACCGCCACCAGAAAGGCAACTCTCCATGACAGCACCGGCAGAGGAATCTCCCGGATGTTCTCAAAGGGAGGACGTTGCAAAAAGGACAAAACCAAATTCAGGTCCCAAGGAGGCAAGGGTGCCCTCCTAGGTGGGAGCCAGATGACGCACCCTGAAAGTGCAGATCAAGGAATTCAACGCCATAGGGCACTGAAAAAGAATGGCCAGTGCAGATAACTGGCCCTTAACCACTTACCGCATACTGACGTACCCATACGTCGGCAGACTTTGCGGGGTTATACCGGGATGATGCCTCTAGCTAGAGGCATCATCCCGGTACCGTGGTTTAAAGCCGATGGTCAGCTTTCCATCGGTTGCGACCGATCGTTACTCGGGTGAGCGGGAGGGGACGTCCCCCCCCCCCTCCCGCCACCTTCCGTGGCTTTGCTCGGGGCTCCCGTCCCACCGTCCCAATCCTACCAGATGAGGCCTTCCTGGCCTTAAGCAAGGTAGGAATGACCGCCGACGAGAGACCTCTGTCTCTCAAGACCTGGCTTTCAACAGCCATGCCGTCAAAGCCAGCGACTGTAAAGCAGGATGGAAAATCGGCCCCGAGACAGAAGATCGTCTCGTAGTGGGAGCCGCCAAGGAGGCTCGACGACCAGTAGCATGATGTCCGAGTACCAAGACTGGTGCGGCCAGTCTGGTGCCACTAGAATCACCAACCTCGGTTCCGAGACCAACCTGGGAAGGAATCTGGATAACAACTGAATCGGTGGAAACGCGTAAATCAGGCGATACCGGTGCCAGTGCACAACCAACGCGTCTGCCAGAGGATCGCACGTGCGAGCAATGAATCTTCCCACCTTGTTGTTGAGCCGAGACGTAAACGGATCCACATCCGGGGATCCCCACCGCGCACACAGAATCTGAAATACCTCCGGGTGTAGGGACCATTCCCCCTGGTCCAGGGTCTGGCAACTCTAATAATCCGCCTGCCAGTTCTCCACACCTGGAATGTGAACTGCTGAAATCGCAGGGACCTGCGTCTCAGCCCAGGACAGAATCTCGGCCACTTCCTTGGCCGCCAGGGCACTCCTGGTGCCCCCTTGGTGATTGATGTAAGCCACCGCAGTGGCGTTGTCCGTCTGCACCCGCACTGGGCAGCCCCGCAGACGATCCAACCAATGGAGCAAACAGAGCCTGATTGCTCGCAGTTCCAAGACATTTATCGTCAGGGAGGATTCTCCCTCCGACCAGGTGCCCTGGGCAGACAAATTGCCCAGAACCCCACCCCAGCCCGACAGGCTGGCGTCCGTGGTGACCACAGTCCATAGCAATGGTCGAAAGGACTTGCCTACGGTCAGAGCCGGAGACTGGAGCCACCACAGGAGATCCGATCTCACGTGGGGGCTCATAGAAATCCTTCTTTCCAAAGAGTGAGGACGTCTGTCCCACCTGGCGAGAATCTCCGCTTGTAGAGATCTCGTGTGAAACTGTGCAAATGGGATCACCTCGAAAGCCGACACCATTAAGCCCAGAAACCGCATGCAGGTCCGAAACGAGGAGGACTGAGGGACCTGACCTCGTCCTGCAGGATCCGGAGTTTGTCCTCCGGAAGAAAGACCTTCGTCTGGGCGGAGTCTAGAATCCTCCCCAGGTAAGGGAGACGAACAGAAGGGGACAAGGTCGACCTCTGAAAATTGATGGTCCACCCGAACTCCTGGAGCGTCTGAACCGTGATCGACAGATCGCGCAACAGAGTGGCACTGGAGCTCGTCCAGGTAACCGAGGATGGCAATCCCCTGTACCCGCAACAAGGCTAGAACAGGAGCCAAGACTTTGGTAAACACCCTTGGAGCAGAAGCGAGGCCGAAAGGTGATGATAGGGATGTGTAGATACGCATGCTTGAGGTCGATGGAAGCCAGGAAATCTCCTGGACTCAGTGATGCCACCACCGACCGGAGGGACTCCATTCGGAACTTCTGGACCCGCACAAAGCGGTTTAAAAACTTTAAGTCCAGAATCGGATGCACCTTGCCCTCTTTTCTGGGCACTGAACAGATTAGAGTAAAAACCCCAAAACCTGTCCCGGTGTGGAACCGGGACAACCACCACTTGGGCGAGGAGATCCTGAACCGCCCGATGGAGATCTCGTAAACGATCTGGGGTCAACTGAAGATTTGAGGTAAAGAATCTGTTTGCTGGGCGTGATCGAAACTCGATCTTGTACCCTGACCGAATGAGTTCTTGAACCCACCTGTCCTGAATCTTGGCCAGCAAAGGTTCGGGAAAACAGCGCAGACGTCCCCCCACCCCTGAAACGAGGGAGCCCCTTCTAGGTCAAGGCGGACTGAGCCGCCGTGCCAGTGTGGGCGGTTTTTGACTTGCCCGCCCAAGGGTTCTTCTGGCCACCAGAGGCCTTGAAGGACTTACCTTTGTCTTGTGCCTTGAAGGCACAAAAGGACCCCTGGTTAGGTTAAAAGGAAGGGCCCCGCTTACCGCGGAAGGACTTGCCCCGGGACACCTGAGGCACCAGGGTGCTCTTGCCCCCTGTGATCCCCTTCACCAGTTCATCCAGAGAGTCCCCAAAAAGACGATTCCCTGCATAAGGGATGTCAGACAGTCTTCTTGGAAGACTGGTCGGCCGACCAGCTTTTTAACCAAACGATGCGACGAATCGACAGTTGTGCGACTAAAGGGGCCTCATCCAAGGCCGCGTCACACAGGTATAAAACAGCCTGACCAATTTGATCCACCATCTCCAGAGTAGCAGGAGGGGCGGAGTCAGCAATTAGAGTGCGCTTAAGCACCTTGGCCCATTCCACAACAGCCTGAGAGAACATTACGGAAGCGAATACGGGTTTCAGTAAGGGACCCGCTACCAGGTAGATGTGGCGTGTAAGAGTTTCCACCCGCCTATCTGCCGGGTCTTTAAACACCGGAGAATCCTCCGCAGGCATTAATGTGGCTTTATTCAACCTGGACACAGTGTGGTCCACCTTAGGAGCCGCAGTCCAGCGAGAATCCACCGGATCCACAAAGGGATAATGGTACTGAAATCTCTTGGGCACCACAAAATTACGTTTTAAATTGCGCCATTGGTCATTCACAGTATCGTGAAACTCCGCGGGAGAGGGAAAAACCTGACCCGACTTCTGGGCTTTGCGGGTCCCAAAGGAAGACCGCTTAACCGACAGGTGGGGCTCATCATCCAAATTTAAAGTGTCTTTCACAGAGCTAATAAGCGCAGACATTGCAGCGCATTCTCTTGCTGATCCGGAGGGGGAATCCTCCTCCACATCCGACTGAGGACCAAGACCCCTCAGGGGGTACGCTGTCCGTAGCAACCATATCTGGCTCTGAATCAGAAGACTGAGAGGGCATAGGCCTTTTCTTAGAAGCCCGGTCAGACATCAACAAATCCACTTTAGATGCTAAAGTCGCAAGTGCAGCAGTAAGTGAGACTATAGCAGAGGATTCGGCAGTACCTGAACCCTCCACCAGATCTGGGGGGAATTTGCTATCCTGGGACTCCATAATAGCAATCTCAGATTTAAAAGACACTGGGCCTTTAAATCGGCGATTTCCGCGGTTCCCACCGCAAATGCATAGCAATGAGGAACAAGTCCTGTGCTACAGGAAACTGTAGGGAAATGAATGCTAGCAGGAATGCAGGCCAGGAAACACCATAAAATCCCCCCAAAAAGTGTGCTATACTTGACACACGCTGCCAGCTCGATCTGCATGTGAGAAGAAAGGAAGTGACCTCACGCCTCTAGAGGCAGAACACAGCCCTGAGCCACAAAAAAATGGTTGCCAATACAAATCTATGGAGAAAGCTCTGGGAAAATGGCCGCTCACCACATAAAGACATAGTGCCCACAACAAAGATGGCGCCCAATTTGGCGCCAAAAGTATTGCAGAAAATGGCTGCTGCCCTTACAATGAGGCCAAACAACCTACCCACACCTAAAATGGCGGCCGCGAGGTTTTTCGCCGATTGCGGCCCCCACACACCATGTCTGTACACCCAAATAGTTGACGAAGCACCCCAGGTACATTAAGGAACCCCCGCAACCCCCCATACAGCGGTAGAACCGCCACAGCGCCCCCCCAGAGACCGGGAAGGGACACACAGGTACCGCCCTGACAGACATGAGGGGGACATTCCAGATCCATACCGAACTGCCATCCCCATACACAGAGGGCCCACATACACACCCCGACAGACAATGCCATAGACAGAGGGGTAGCATGGTACTCACCGGTCCAGCGAAGATGTGGGTACCGCTCTGACAGGAAGCCTCCCACTCTGGGTGGTGTTGCCGTCAGCCAAAAGGGATGCTAGCAACGCGCGGCGTACCACAGTTGAGACATTCCGGCAAAGTAGCCACTTCGCAAGCTCGTCCCTGAGGACAGGGACATGGTCGTTTGCGAGGCCTGGGCGTACACATAGCTTGCTAACGCTCGATGGCAGGCTGGGATTCCATAAGGCTCTAGGACAACCAGTGCGATTCCCAGCTCCACAAACGCTGTAGTCTTCCGAAGTCCGACTAACTAAGCGCAGAAACAAATAAAAATCATTGTAAAGAAAAAACACTTTCTTAGAGAAAAAAAAGTAATAAGAAGAAGGAAAAAAGGCTGAGACTGCAGCCCCAGCCAGGGAAAAGCCAGCCTACCCCTATGCTAGGCAGAGACAAACTGAATTGGGAATGCAGCTAGATGGGGGTATTGGATCAGAGGGACGGCCCCATGTAGGTGTGTCTATACAAAGGTTTTGTGAATGTTTTCTAACAAAATCTTCTGCCTAGCTTACTCCTGTGGATAAGACCAATACCCATACTTAAAAAAAACTTGAGGTTGTAATTGGTGCCAAAGGTGCTTCAACAAAGTATTGAGCAAGGGCTGAGAATAATTATGTACATGTGATTTTATTAATTTTTCTATTTTTAATAAATTTGCAAAGATTTCAAACTTCTTTCAGGTTGCCATTATGAGGTATTGTTTGTAGAATTTTGAGGGAAAAAAATGCACTGTATTCAAAGCCAGATGCTGATCCAGACCAGACAAGAGGACAGGATGTGTTGCACGGAGTACTGCCCAGGATGAAATTGCCTTGTCTTCTGGGAAGTCAACTTACTAACCTGAACCACTTGCCGACCACCATCAACACATATACTGCAGCAAGTCGGCTCTGTCCTGGGAAATGACATAACTGTACGTTGTTTCGCAGGACCGTTAGTGGGGGTGCTGACTGCCTACTGGGAGAGCCAATCAGCGGGTCCGGCGGCCGCGATGGCCGCCGGGCACTTGGGATCGCTCCCCTTGGAGACAGAGCTGCGGTCTCCCGCTGTAAACATGGCAGACCGCTGTACTGTCAGTAATGAACACCGGGATCCTGTGTTCCTCCCATTTAGGAACACATGTCTCTGTGTTCATTCAGCAAGCCCATCCCCACACAGTTAGAAAGCACCCCTTGCAGCTATGTCCAAACTATGGCCCTCCAGCTGTTCAGGCTACAATTACAATTCCCATCATGCCTAGTTATGTCTGTGAATGTCAAAGATTTGCAATGCCTCATGGGAATTGTAGTTCCTGAACAGCAGGAGGGCCATAGTTTGGACACCCCTGCCTTAGGGACACATTTAACCCTTTGATCGCCCCTGGTGTTAACCCCTTTCCTGCCTGTTTCATTATTTCAGTAACAGTCCAAATGTTTAACCCCGATTACTGTAATAACGCCACCGGTCCCCCACAAAATTCTAAAAAATGTCAGTTAGGTGTCCGATCTCTGTCGCAATGTCGCAGTCCCGCTAAAAATTGCTGATCGCCGCCATTACTAGAAAAAAATTAAAAAAATGACAAATCTTCCCCCTAGTTTAACTTTTGTGCAAAACAATCAATATACACCTATTTGTATTTTTTTTTACCAAAAATATGTAGCAGAATACATATTAGCCTAAAATTATGAAAAAAATAGATTTTTAGAATTTTTTCATTGGGAATGTTTTATAGCAGAACTGAAAAAAAAAAAACAATTTTTTAATAATTGACGCCCTTATGCTTATAGCGCAAAAAAAAAAAAAAAAAAAAAAAAAAAACACAGCTGTGATCAAATACCACCAAAAGAAAAATTGTATTTTTCTCTCTTGTTCATTGAGGGACACAGCTCCAGAATCTTTTTGATCATTGGGACGTCCCAAAGTAGTGTAAAACATGAGGTGTGGGGGTAAAAAAACAGCAGAAAAAAATTTCCAAAGACTAAACCTAGCCGACCAGGTAACATGGAGCTCAACCAGAAACAACTGGAGCTCACCTATACAGTTGGGCAAAAGTATTTAGTCAGCCACCAATTGTGCAAGTTCTCCCACCTACACAGGAGTCTTTGCAGAAGGTCTAGAGGAGAAAAAGCATATATCAAGCGATACTGGCCCCAAGAAACCACCAGTGCATCTGTGGCGTCGGCCAGAGAATCCCGAGACCGTGCCAGATATCTAAGCACCTCACTGTTGAGACGAGAGGCAGGATAGAAGATTAGTCCCTGAGACAGAAGATCTTCCCTGAGAGGAAGTTTCCAAGGGACGTCTGCTACCAGCTCTGCGTACCAGGACCGGCGAGGCCAGTCTGTTGCCACCAGAATAACTGGAATTCCTTGTACCTCGGTTCTGCGTAGCAGTCTCAACAGATGTTGAATTGGAGGAAAGGCGTAAATCAGACGATACCTACCCCAAGGGGCCACCAGAGCATCTGCGGCGTCTGCAAGAGGCTCCTGAGACCTTGACATGAACCTCATCACCTTCCTTTCCCCCACCAAAGACACAGTTGATGAAATACCTCCGGGTGAAGAGACCATTCTCCCGGATCCAACGTCTGCCGACTGAGATCGGCCGCTTGACAATGCACAGTAGAGAGGGCCCGAGAGAGAGGGCCCGAACATATTGTTCTGCCCACCTCAAGATGGCAGCCACCTCCCAGGCTACCAGGGCACTCTTTGTGCCCACTTGATGATTGATATATGCCACTCAGCACTCAGAGTGCATGGACACAGAACCAGTGGGTTGACTCTCCACTCACTCTTCCAGCCCAGCACCATGTAGCTCCCCCTATCCAATTTCACCCATGCCCCCAAACAGGGGTCGGGGGGGGACAGGAGAGGGCATACAAATTTAAGGGGGAACCCTGCAAGGAGGAGGAAGAAGTACAAGGAAGAGGAAGGACACAGGGGGGGTCTACCGTCCCCGGGGGGCTCGCGACCACCCCAACAATTTCACAAGAGAGGGGGGGGGAACACTACTCACCATACCACGGTCACCAGGCAGGCGCCACTCCCAGCAGTCCACTGCACCTTCTTGGAATAGGGTTGCTGCGACTCTGTTCTTGACTATTATCATGACCAGTGCTATGCAACCTCGCAAGGGTTTTCAGCCCCTGTCCAGTGGGACTATGTCGTGGCCAACTTAGCGCGGAGCTAGTAGTTGGGTTGCGCTCGTAGGTCAGACTGGGAAGACCGCAAGGATCTAGAATATCCAGCGTGTCGCCCAGTCCAGCTGTTGATTGTAGTTCACACAGGAACAAAAATAATGAAGAAAAAAAAAAAAAAACTCAATTTAAATAGGAAAAAATGCCAGGACCGCAGATCCCAGCAGAGAGCCAGGTCCTTACTACTGAACTAGGCAGGAAAAACTGGAAGTCCTACAGCAGGGAGTGATGGTATACCCTCTGGGACTGTTCCAGGGGCAAAACCAAAAAGGTTTCCACCTAGTCCTACGCCTAGAGAATTGTCAAAGTAACTCAGTGCCGTATCGCAAAATGGCCTGGTCATTAAGGGGGTAAAACTTTCCGGTCCAGAAGTGGTTAAAGAGGGTAGGGATGACTTAATCTGGCAGACCTCGGTTTCTTTGTACCTGGCCCCCAAAACCATTCTGTCCAAGCCAGCAACCAATAAGTTCTGCCCAAAAAAACAATCAATATGCATTTCAACCAAAAATTTCTAGAGTCCAGTGTGATTTTATTGATCTTGTAAATTAAAACAGGAAAAAAAAAAAAAAAACACCAGGCAGCCAATATGGACCCAGAGCAAAGGTCCTGCAAAAATTCAATCCAAACCAAGAGGCTATATATTAAAAAAAAGTGCGTCAATAGCAGAGCAGCAGAGAAAATGAAGTTAGATTCCTTTTGAGTGGTGCAGCTTCTGGTGTCTTCTTGATGGTTGTTCTCACAATTGAGGGGTCCAGCAATGAAATACCAAATTGCCTTGAGCTCTAGGAGGTTGATGGGAAGCCTGGCTTATTTCGATGACCAAGTACCATGTACCAAGAGGGCATCCAGAACTCCTTCACAGCCCGACAGGCTGGCATTCGTCGTGAGAACCTACCAAATATTTAAAGGAAGGAGTTTCCCTGACTTCTGCACCAGGCAGGAGTTGCTAAAAAAAGTTTGACCATAGAGGACAGATGAATGGGGTGATTCAAGGACGAAGTCTATTTGTCTCACGTTCATAGAATACTGTGTTGCAATGGTCTTGAGTGAAACTGGATATACAGTACAATCTCGAAGGAGGCAACCATTAGACCCAAGACCCGCATGCAAATTCTAGCACAAAGTGGGGATCTCTGCTGGACCCCAAGGGCCTGGGCTTGAGAGTGGAAAGAGAAGTTTGTCTTGAGGCAGGAAGATCCTGGACAGGGCTCTGTCTAACGTTCGACCCACGGACTCTAAACTGTGAGACTGTTCCAGTGACAACTTCTGCATGTTTTAGATTGTGCTATAGACTTTGCAATAAAAAATTGCCTGCTTCCAGTTTTTTTTCTTTTTAGACTTTGGTTTCCTGTTAACAGAAATTTCTCTTTTTTTTAATACTAGCTGGCTAACCACTGGATAATGAAAGTCAACTTGACTGTAAAGCTTTAATTATTTTTTTCAATTAAAATAATAAACATGTCATACTTGCCTGCTCTGTGCAGTGGTTTTGCAGAGTGGCCCAAATCCTCCTCTTCTTGGGTGCCTCCACAGCAAGCAACTTATTATGGGGGCACCTGAGCCGAGCCGCTGCTGTGTGTGTCCATTCACACACGGAGCCCTGACTTGGCCCTGCTCCCTCCTGACTGGCTGTGATTGAGCCAATTAGGAGTGCGAGTCCCCGGAGAGGCAAGGCTCTCATGGACACCGCTAGATCGAGAGGGGGCTCAGGTAAGTATTGGGGAGGGAAGGAGGGGGCTGCATACAGAAAGTTGTGTTTTTTTTTTGTAACTTTGTGCATTGAATGCATGAAGGGAAAAAAACGTCTGCCTTTACAACCACTTTAAATGTCTCTGGCTGATTCTTAATATTAGAACATTCACAATCTGGTTGGATACATCCATTTGGGTAAAATTTACAAGACTGTTCATTTTGGGAAATCTGACCCAAGAAACAGCTCAGTTCATCATTTCAAATTTCTATTATAATTTACAAGAACATTTTCTAGTTCAAAATGTGTAGTACCTGCCACCTCTACAATGTCCCCAGGAACAAGGTCTCTGGCTCTTATACGCTGGACTCCATTTCGGTCCCCACGAATTACTTTTCCCATTTCTGGTTCATATTCCTTCAGAGCTTCAATGGCACTTTCAGCATTCCTTTCCTGCAACAGTTAACAAAAATATCACAGAAAGAATTTGTTAGACAAAAGCAAATGGTGGATTTTCTCCTTATTCACAGCTCTGAATCACTTACTTGCAGCAACTATGCAGCTAAGAAATTCTGACTTTTGTAATGGAACTACTTATCTCACCATGTCAGTATTTGGATGTTACAGCCCCTTCCAAACCAAGCCATTTTTCAGTGCTGTGATAGTTTGACAAGTACTCGACCATGCAAAACTGTATCCATTTTTTTTTCCTTTTTAAGACAGTGCATGGTGGTGCAGACAGGAAAAAAAACTTTCTATCCTAACATATCAAATAATCTTTCTTCCTAAATTTAGGCCAAAATGTATTCTGCAACGTTACTTTAGAAAAAAAAACAAAAAACAAAGTTTGTGTATATTATTTAGTCTGTGCGAAATTTATCAGCCATGATGTTTTGTTTGCTTATCACAGTTATCGAGGTTAAGACAGTACAAACTGCCCAAAATTACCCATTTATGTAAAGAAGACACCCCAAGGGATTTAGTCAATATAAAAACTGAAAATAAATGGCAACCATTACAACCTATAACTATCCTTTGCAGCAAAAAGCACACGCACATGAAAAACAAAAATTTGCAGCTGACTCACCAGATGGCCTGCAACAAAACCGAATTAACCCTGTCTAACAGTTCACGTTTAAAGCAAGGGGTTTAGTTGCACACATTTGCAAACGTGTAATCTGCAGTGGCCATGTCAGAGCACCCCAGTTTCCTACGATACTAACTCTATAATTTTGAGAGTCTGCCAAATTGGAGCACATATATAGCAGTTCAATAGGGGCTCCCTATGTACAGTCTGGCAGTGTATTAGTACTGTGTGTTCCTGGTGTTCACTCTTCTCACACTTCCTGTCTCGGTGACAGCAGGACAGGAAGTGATGGGAGTACCTTCACTGAGGACACAGATGAGAACAATAGTATATGAGATGGGTCTCTGCAAAAGTACTAAGTAAAAAGATTAAAAAAGATCTTAGCAAACTGGACAGGAGGCATAAAGCCAACCAGATTCGTAGACAGAGGGAAAATTCTGTTTCCTCTGAGAAGCGTCACCTAGGAAGTAAAGATGGACCACCACACCTTGTTGTATTAGTTGCATTGCATTCTATCTAGGGCAATCACAAAGAACCTGCTGGACCTGATACGGGTTAATGAAGGTGATATTCTGCAGAAAGTTGATGGAAAAGGCTGCAGTTTTGCTCTTGTCTGTCCAAAGCAGAAGCAGAGATGGTGTTTGCTGAAGCAAGCAAAGTGACACTGGCAATCACCTTTATTTGGTTTGCTTTGCTGGATATTTACCAAGGTGCATTTATGGCCATTATCTGGTGAGTTGCTTTGCAAGGGGGTGAGGAGCACTTTGATGTGGTGAAGGCACTGACGGACTTTTGATGCAGTAAAAAGCCCTGTGATTTCACCTTCATACTTCACCTGTCACGCTGGGACTCCTTGGCGCTGAGGTGGTTGCACTTTCAGTATTACCTATTGTCTAAATCTCCCTACATAGGTTTTACTTGTATATGTGCTGTCTTCAGCTTTCTAGACTGTTTAGAAAGTACACGTTCTGTTAGAAATTTCTTTTCCTGATTCACTTTGGGAGGGATGTTTGGCCAATACGCTGTGAGACAGCTAATTGGAAGAAAGGCACACCCCCAGGCAGAAACATGAAGAGCTGTGCTGTGAATAGACCAGCTCTCAGCTAATATGCTGATAACAAAAGAATGGAGCAGGGGTAAGCATTGGAACTTCGGTCTTTGGAGATAAACACTACAGATAGACGAGCCCAGGTCAAATTTCATGAATGGGGTTTACATTCCCTTTAAAACCTCTTTAAGTGACTGGGTTTAGATCTGCTTTTAGTCAATCGATCAACATGACAGCCAGGCAACCACAAAGATTATTATCAATGGAAGTCCCTCATATCTTGCCATACAGGCTTGTTTTAAACACATGTACAAGCACATTAAAAAACAAAAAACAAACCACATTGCTTTGAAACAAAGCATAAAAGAATAAAGATTTTTATAAGGTCAGTAGTATATACTAAAACAAAAAGACAGCTGCCCTCATTGATATTTAGCACACAAATATAAAAAATTCAAAAACAATCATTTGTGGTGCTATCCCCTTAAAAAAATAAAAAACAAACAATTCATATGTGACAAATTCATATAACAGTGGATAAAAGCAGTTCATATGTGACAAATTCATACAGCCCAATTAAAAAAAAAAAAAATCATCAAAATACATAAACATATTTAAATAACTATAAATCAGCAAATGCATTAAAAAAAATCAATCAGATAAATCTGTCCAAAAAATAAAAAAATGTCAGTAACATAGTCCTTAAATTGATGTCTGAAAGGAGTAGATCAGAAATCCACCCACAGGGACGAAGGAAGAAAAAAATCCACCATAGGAAAAAGGAACTATGCATCTTCCTTTATGTGTGTGAGGCTTGATTGGAGTAGGATAAGCCTATGGAGGCATGCACATCCATCCATCGGGTTTTCTCCCATAAAGCACTGCTAGACCTACGTATGTTTTGAGGTCTAAGTATCTGATAAGCAGGAGTGTTTATTGGCGGCAGCTGGTGCACGGAATTGGTGGGATAAAGATTAAAGCGGAGTTCCGGGCACAGAAGTCATTTTTTAATAAACATACCACCGGGACAGTCAGGGCTAACACATTCCACAATGGCTAGCCTCTGATCTGTCCCGGTTCGCACTTACCTTTTAGAAGAAATACTTACTTATAAAATTTCTTCCACAGCGTTTCCATCTCTCTTGTGGGCAGCTGAAGCCGGCGTGGTCCTCTTCTGTGTCTTCTTCCACGTCTTCTTGTCCCAGAATGCGCCTGCACCGGGCCCCTCTCGTCACTTCCGGTGCGGCGCCGCATTCCTCCACAGCGTCGCCCGGAAGTGACGAGCGGGGCCGGTGCCGTCGCATTGATTCCTGGGAGCGATGACGTTCAGCTCCCAGGAATCATAGCGAGACAGGAAGTGACGGGGTGAGCCGCGGCGCCGAGGGAGGAAGTACTCTGAGGTGAGTATTTACGATCTTCAATTAAAAGGTGAACAAACAAAAAAAAAAAAAATAACTATCCAATTCCTTTTCAGGTAATGTCGAACTAGCGGAGGGGCACAAAAAAAAAAACGGAATTTTTGTAAAATCTTACCTGTAAAATTCCTTTCTCTGAGTCCTCCGACAGTCGCCGCCTCTTCATATTCGTCACATATGGGGTATTAGACTTTGCTCCGAAGGAGTAGCTAGGCAACAGAATATGTTAACATTAAAGCTTTTAACATATCCCACCCTCAAGGGGTGGTCCCCTCAGTCAATACCCTCCTACCCTGCAACCATATCTCAGTTTTAGTGGAATAGCAGTAGAGTATACAACCAAACCCCAAAAGAGGGGCGGGGGCGGCGACTGTCAGAGGACTCAGAGAAAGGAATTTTACAGGTAAGATTTTACAAAAATTCCGTTTTCTCTTACGTCCTCCGACAGTCGCCGCCTCTTCATATTCGTCACATATGGGGACGTCCCAAAGCAGTGCAAACATGAGGGGTGGGAAACGCATCCGCGCCGAAAAGGCAACGCAGTCTCCGCATCAAAGAAAGGAACCTTACCAAAGGAAGGAAACCAGCTGGGCAATAGGAAAAAACAAGTGCTCAACAGGAGCAACAACCCAGGAAAAGACAAATAACCATGGGATAAAAAACCCATCCCAACAGCCAGAGGTCCCCAACAAGGGACCCTAGGGAATTGCCGCACTAAGAACCTTGCGGCCAAAGGAAGCATCCGCCGATGCGTGAACATCTACTTTGTAGAATTTTGTAAAAGTGTGTACGGTCGACCAAGTCGCCGCCTTACACACCTGGGCTACAGAAGCCCCATGACGACAGGCCCAAGACGTACTCAAAGATCTAGTAGAGTGCGCCTTCACAGGCACAGGGGGAACCTTCCCCTGCAAGGCATAGGCCTGTTCAATGGTCTGCCTGATCCATTTGGCGATGGTAGAGGCCGAAGCCGCCATGCCCTTCCGAGGACCCTCTGGAAGAACAAACAAGGAGTCCGTCTTTCGAAAAGACTCAGTCGATTTAAGGTAAACCCTTATCGCCCGAACAACATCCAGAGAATGCAATCTCACCTCCTTTGGATGTTTAGGCTTCGCGCACAGCGAAGGCAAGACAATATCCCCATTAAGATGGAATTCCGAAACTCGTTTCGGAAGAAAAGAAGGATTAGGTCGCAAGACCACCTTATCCAAATGAACAACCAGGTACGGAGACTTGCAGGACAAAGCTGCCAGCTCCGACACTCTGCGAGCCGAAGTGATCGCCACCAAAAAAGCGACCTTTTTGGACAACATAGACAACGAGATCCCCCTGATCTCTTCAAAAGGAGCACGTTGCAACACAGACAGAACGAGATTCAAGTCCCAAGGGGGCAAAGGATCCCTCCTAGGAGGAACCAGATGCTGCACACCCTGAACAAAAGTGCCAACCAAGGAGTTGGAAGCCACGGGACGTTGAAACAGAACGGCCAGTGCAGACACCTGACCCTTTATCGTAGCCAGCGCCAAACGCTGATCGACACCCGTTTGAAGGAAAGACAGCACACGGGAAACCGAGTACGTGCGGGGTGAAAACCCCCTGGACTCACACCAGGCAAAATAGGCCTTCCAAGTACGGTAATAAACCTTCCCCGAGGAAGACTTCCTCGTGTTGATCAAAGTATGAACGACCTCTGGAGAGAGACCCTTCTCCTTCAGGACCTCGGTCTCAACAGCCAGGCCGTCAAAGCCAGCGACTGTAAAGCAGGATGGTATATCGGTCCTTGAGACAGTAGATCGTCTCGAAGAGGCAGACGCCACGGGGCGTCGACCGCCAGATTCACGAGGTCTGCGTACCAGGACCGGCGAGGCCAGTCCGGTGCCACAAGAATCACCGTGCTGCGTTCCGAGTGTAACCTGCGAAGGAACCTGGACAGCAACTGAATCGGTGGAAACGCGTACATCAGCCTGTACTGATGCCACGGGGCCACTAACGCGTCCGACGCGTCTGCCCGAGGGTCGCGCGTCCTTACCACGAACCTTTTCACCTTGTTGTTGAGACGAGACGCGAACAGGTCCACATCTGGAAGACCCCACTTCGCGCACAACATCTGGAAGACAGCCGGGTGGAGAGACCATTCCCCCTGATCCAGGGTCTGGCGACTCAGATAGTCCGCCTGCCAGTTCTCCACCCCCGGAATGTGAACCGCCGTTATCGCCGGGACATGAGTCTCGGCCCAAGACAGAATGTCGGCCACTTCTCGAGCCGCTCGGGCACTCCTGGTGCCCCCTTGGTGGTTGATGTAGGCCACCGCCGTGGCATTGTCCGTCTGCACCCGAACCGGGCAGCCCTGCAGCCGGTCCGTCCAGAGATGAAGACAGAGACTTATCGCACGTAATTCCAGAATGTTGATCGGAAGGGAAGACTCCCCCTCCGACCAAGTTCCCTGGGCGGACAGAACGCCCAGAACACCACCCCAGCCCGACAGGCTGGCATCCGTGGTGATCACCGTCCACGAGACAGGACGAAACGACTTGCCCCCGGACACCAACGGGGACTGGAGCCACCACAGAAGGTTTCTTCTGGTGCGATGACTCAACGAGATTTGAAGATCCAGAGATTGAGGTCGCCCGTCCCACCTGGACAGGATCTCCGCTTGGAGACCCCGCGTGTGAAACTGGGCGAAGGGAATCGCCTCGAAGGCCGAGACCATCAATCCCAGACATCTCATGCACGTCCGCAGAGACGAGTGCGGAACGTCCCTGAGGGACCTGACTTCCTCCTGAAGAGTTCTGAGTTTGTCTTCCGGCAGGAAGACCTTCGCCTGCACCGAGTCCAGAATCATTCCCAGGTAGGGAAGACGAACCGACGGACTCAGTGTCGACTTTGGAAAATTTATCGTCCAACCAAACTCCTGCAGAGTTTGCATCGTGACAGACAGGTCCTTCTCCAGACCCTGGCTGGTCGCAGACCGAACCAGAATGTCGTCCAGATACCCCAGGACAGAAATGCCCTGGGCCCTCAATAATGCCAGAACCGGTGCGAGCACCTTGGTGAAGACCCGCGGAGCCGAGGCGAGACCAAAAGGCAACGCCACGAACTGGTAGTGATCCTCCGCAATGGCAAATCGAAGGAACCTCTGGTAACCCTCGAAAATGGGGATGTGAAGATACGCATCCTTCAAATCGATGGAGGCCATGAATTCCCCCGGAACCAGGGCAGCCACCACCGACCGCAGGGATTCCATGCGGAACTTGCGAACCCGCACAGAGCGGTTTAGAGCCTTCAAGTCCAGAATTGGACGAACCTTGCCCTCCTTTCTGGGCACGGTGAACAGATTGGAATAAAACCCCCGAAATCTGTCCCGATGAGGCACCGGAACCACCACTCCCTGAGCCCTCAGGTCCCGCACCGCCAGGTGCAGGTCCCGCAAACGCTCTGGAGACAGTTGAAGATTTGAGGGAAAAAATCTGCTCTCCGGCCGAGAGAGAAACTCGATCTTGTAACCAGATCGAACGATCTCCTGAACCCATCTGTCCCACACACGGGCCAACCAGGGTTGAAGAAAACCGAGCAAGCGTCCCCCCACCCCAAAACTGGGTGAGGGCGCCCCTTGAGGCCGAACTGTTATGGGCTGCAGATCCGGATTGACCGGACTTCTGTTTCCCAGACCAGGGCTTCTTCTGAGAGCCTTGACCTTTGAACGGCTTGCCCTTGTAGTGCGGCCGAAAGGCACGAAAGGACCCCTGAGGGGGCCGAAAATTAGCATGCTTCTTCCCAGAAGCCCCCTTAGCCTTGGGGAAATGGGGCAAGAGAGTGCTCTTACCTCCGGTGATCCCCTTAATCAACACATCCAAGGACTCCCCACAAAGGCGAGACCCATCATAAGGCAGATTGGCTAAGGTCTTACGTGAAGATTGGTCCACCGACCAACATTTTAACCAAACCAGGCGGCGAGACAACACCGCCACGCTGTGCACACGTGCAGCCAACGGAACCAGGTCCAGGTCCGCATCACACAGATACATGACACCTTGGTGTATTTGATCCACCATATCCAGGGTCGCCAGCGAGGCCGAATCGGCCACTAGGACGCGCCCAAGCATCTGCGTCCAACTTGCGATCGCCTGGGCCGCCATGAGAGAAGCAAACAGAGCCTTAAGCATAGAACCCGTCACAGAATAAGTATGACAGGCAAGAGACTCCAATCTCCTATCCGTGGCATCCCGGAACACAGGGGAATCCTCTGCAGGAATCGCAGTGGCTTTGTTTAAAACCGCAATTGCGTGATCCACTGGGGGAGGCACACACCACCTTTCATCAGTGGAAGGCGAGAAAGGATAACGCAGCTTGAATCTACTTGGTACAGCAAAAGGTTTGCGCAGATTGCGCCATTGTTCCTTAACAGCGCGCTGAAAATCATCATTGCAGGGAAAAACCTGCGGCGTCCTGCGTTTTCTCTGCGTCCCATAAGCCGCCAAGGCGGCGGGGGGACACACTTCATCCTGCAAACGCAGCGTTTGCTTTATGGAAGCAATCAACTCATCCATGATTGCAAGCTCTTCAGGCGAGCCAGGGGGAGAATTATCAACCCCCTCAACTTCAGCCTCCACCTCGGACCCCACTAGATCTAGGGAGGAGCGGGACCCCGATAAGGAGGCCCCCGCCATAACAGCCCCATCACCTTCACCCTCAGAATCAGAGGAAAGAGCAACTCTGGGCCTTTTAGTAGATTGAGCAGCCACCAACATCTGTACCTGAGCAGCAAGGCCAGCCACAATAGTGGCTAAATTCCCCCCTGGGGGGAAAACAGCGGTCCCCTGGCTTTCCACCAAGGCGGTAGTAAATTTGCCCTCCTGAGAATCCATTGCCCCTGTAATGCCGGACAATAAAGGGTTAACTGCCCCTTTAAGCAAGCGCGGCAAGCGCAGCCCACCGCACCACACTCAAGCACAATGAGACCCCCACAGGGAATATGCAAACTGAACACAGGCAATGGATAGCAAGAACAGAAGGATAAAACCTGAGGAGACCCTCGCCGCTGCTGCTGCCTCGAGCGGTGTTCCTGGAAAGAGGAAGTGATGCTGCCAGGGCGCTCTATGAAAGCCTATGGAGGCTACAAGAAAATGGCCGCCATGCATGTAAAACATGCGGCCGGAGCGAGTGTAGGCAAAATGGCGCCGTTTGGCGCCGAAACCGCCGCTCCACAGTGCAGTAATGCAAACGTGACATCCCTGTATAAGAATACATGTCAGATCGCCGCAGCGATCGCTGTATATGCCCAAACATGCCAAAAAAAACATGCCCCACAGCACACAGCTTCTCACACTGACCAGGCTGACACACACAGTGTCACACAGCTCCCCCCCCCCTTGCAGCCCACAGCATGCAGCCGAGAGATAGGGAGACAAGCAGTGTGAATAGAGGCAGGTTACACAGTCCCAGACTGACACCCCCCCAGACAGACAGGTCCCCACATAGATACACTTACCTCACAATGGCGTGGGGGACCCGCACAGGCGAACAAGCCGCTGCACATGAGGCAGGGAGAGTCGCAATTCAAGACGCACAAAATGGGGGGTTAAGAAACCGCACAGCGTCCAGTGAGGTAGCCACCTCACCAATCATCCCTGCACCGAACAGGGATGGGTCGTTCACTGTGCCAGGAGCGTTACCTGGCTGAACGCTCGATGGCAGGCTGGGAAGCCACTGACCCACGACCTGCGACCTGGGGGATCAGCCCGAGACCCAGCCCGCATGATCCTCTTCATCAGAAGAACTAACTAACGCTGACAAAAATAACAGCTAAGTAAAGGTAGAGAGAAAACTCAAACAAAATTTCAAAAAGAAGAAAGAGTCTGGGGCAGAAAGCCCCAGCACAGAAAAAGCCAGCCACTCCTGACAAGCTAGACATTAAAACTGAGATATGGTTGCAGGAAGTAGGAGGGTATTGACTGAGGGGACCACCCCTTGAGGGTGGGATATGTTAAAAGCTTTAATGTTAACATATTCTGTTGCCTAGCTACTCCTTCGGAGCAAAGTCTAATACCCCATATGTGACGAATATGAAGAGGCGGCGACTGTCGGAGGACGTAAGAGAAATATCGTTTTTGTGCCCGGAACTCCGCTTTAAGTGGATTAAAAAGAAAAATTCTTCTCCAGAGAACAGGTCCATCACCTAAGGGCCATACCAAAAAATTGGAGTTTCACAGATTGGAGAAGTTATACAAGTGTGCACTACAGGCATCCCTAGCAAGTTTTTTGCCAGTGTTCAATCACCTGAAGGTAGTCTACATAAAACCCATGGTCTATGAATACAAGTCCTGTGTTCTGTACTGTATGATTAGGATAACTACATTTTGACTATGGGACAGAAAGTAAAGGGAAATTTCCCAACAGACACAGATGGCAAAAAGAAAAAAAAAAAAAAGAAAAAAATGACACTGGTTATTATCCTCCCTTACACTACCCAAAATTGAAAAAAAAAAAAAAAGTAATCCCGAACAAAACAGTTTTTACACGAAACTGAATTGTTGAACTTAAGCAAATCTCCAGTCAAACCACTAAACCTACTCTGCCACATTCTAAACCTAATCTACCTATCCCTGTAAAAAAAAAAAAAAAAAAATCGCTATACCTTTTCGGAAGCCGATCCGGTCCATTCTCCAATGGTGGATGCTGTGTGCAGGAGGGAATAAACAAAGGCTGTGTAATGCCTGAGAAGTGACATCACTCACACAGTTACAATGGGGCTTCTGTTGTCGGCTGCCTCACCTGCACACTCACATACACTAAAGCTGCCGCTGACAGCTCAGCATGGGACCTGGACTGGAGCAGTAGTAGAACCGGTAAGTACAGCGATTTTTTTAGATAGATTAGGCCTAGAATATGGCAGAGAGCAGATTTAGAGATCAGTTAGGTTCTGACTGGAATTCCACTTTAAGTGCCTTAGACCTCATATAAAAGTTATTTAATGGGGAAAAATTTTTAAAATTATTTTCAATAACCATTGACCATTAAAAATATTTTCTATACAAGCCCCCTTGTAAAAAAATAAATAAGACAAAATATGCCCTTTTAGTTTCCTGGCAGAACAAGTGAGATTTCTAAAGTTAAGAAAGACTGTTTGCGGAGGCTATGGTTATGAGTGGATAAATTAACGTAGATGACCACTTCCAATAATAAAACGCAAAACATTTCCCTGCACTGCTAATCTCTTCTCAATTCTCCATTATTGCATGTGCTTTCAAAAGAGAATTAGATACATTTGAAAGTCATTTGGAGCTTTTTTCCAGTTCTGTTATTTAGCTGAGAAAATCTTTTGGGCTTCTTGGCTGCCAGCATCCTGTGTGACTGCGGTGTGCCAACAAGAACTTTCCAGTGTATTTCATCACGGAGATCCCCATGGCTAAATTAACAGAACCACCCAGTACGCCTCTGCTTCAAGGGAATGGAAGCAGCAGAAGACTCTTTCCAGTACAAAAATATCTATTCACACAATTTTCAAGGGATGCACCTAAGTGTCTTGGTTTGCGCCTCATTGATGAGAGGAGATAAAAAAACAAACACAAAGAAACTTTACAAATAAAAAATCCCTCTGTAGTATTGTTGACAAATGTTTGGCACATTTACCTAAACTCCAAAACAGATGTAAAAAAACGAATACAGTGAAAAAAATGAATGCATTTTTAAAAGCAATTAATGTAAATACATGAATTTGATATTAAATTCTTATAATCTCCTGAACAGTAGCACTCAGAGTGGAAGAGGGAAACATTGCACTAAGAGCCAAAAATCTGTATGCTCATATAACGACAGGGATATGTTGGAGTGTGAACAAAGTAATGACCTTGTCATAGTGCTGCTTTTTCATTGTCTGCATGAATCTGCATTTTCATGTGTTTTTGCCCAGTGCAACCAAGGTGTCCTGTTGCAGTGAAGCTTGTAGATCTGGCTATGTAGCCTGGTAGAAGTGCCTGGATGGAGTGATAGACCAATGGGGAGGCAGAAAAGGTAGCTTGGGTGGGGATGAAAAAAAAAAAAAAAAAACTGCATGTGCAACCACAGAGCTTCCTGTGCCCAGATACTTCTTTGAGGTTTGCCACAGAGACATGGATCTTACATTTATGGGTGACAGATCACCTGCCCAAGTTGAAACAAGGGGGCAAAAGTACCACCATCTTTGAACCTCAATTCATTTTCTGGATTTTTGAACTAAACATATTGCCACCTAAAGGGTTAAATGGCAATGTTGACGTTTGTGTGTTTCTTTAATATTTACTGATCTGTTTAATTTTTCGCTTTGTATTAAGACATACTCTGTGGTCATCATTCACATGTTATTTCATGTTGCTATGTTTAACATAGCAAATATTATGTTAGCCAATTATTTTGAATCCATTTTTGCCATTTCCAGTTTCTCTCCTGTATTGTTCATGGCAGCCTTTTACTGGAACAATGTTCATGGTAGCATGCAGCTTGATGAAGGGCAAGGATACCATAAAAGTTGCTATATGCACAGAAACACACATACACTCTACTGGTGGTATATATGCAGGAGCTCATTAATTTGTAATCACTGCACCAAAAATTCACTAACATCATATGTGTAACCGAGTGCATTTTAATACATATCAAGTGTGTTTTGTGCACAGTGGTATTTAAAAGGGACACCATCCTGATTTGTTAGCCTCAGACAGGAAGAGAAAAACTAGAGGCAGACTCGATGGACCACTACTCAGTCTTCTTTCTGCTGTCAATTTTCTATGTTTCTATGTAACCTGCTATGAAGGGGTGGGGCTACTCAACATTTGTTTTGTGGTCAACTTAAGTGGGCACATTCAATTAATGTATTCCTTATTCAATTCTATATAGAACTTTGATATCTTGTTTATTGTAATTGCGACAATAATATGCCTGTGATACCATGACTTGCAGGGGTGCTGAGTCTTGCCAAATCCTTACCTGATGACAGCAGTTCTCAAATGGTACTACTGTCCTGTCAGTATTTGTACATGTAAGAGCTAAGGATCAGCCTTGTTTGCAAGATGATTTTCATCAAGCTGAAGGTTTAAATTAAAAAAAAAAAAAAAACTGGAACGTTTTCTCTCTTTTACTGAGCCATCTATGGCCAGACTAAGCTAAACCTCTGACCTGGAACTCTGGATTTGTGGAAGTTGAACTAGTTAAGTTGGAAAATGACATAAGTGTTGTGCTTGCCCCTGCTGCCTTTACTCTGCCACCAGCCTGACACCTGCTGTCATTGTATACAGGAAACGGGAAATGAATGCATCTATTCAGGGGCTATAAAAAAGGGGACAGGTAGCAGGGAAGGCTGCGCACCGAAAAATGGAATAAATAAATGTTTGTCTTTTTCTTTGTCTGCATTTTCTTTGGTAGCACAAGGACTGTACCCCAGCACTGCTTCAACTACAAAACCGGCTACAAAAAATTTAAAATCCTTTAGCAAGTTATCAGTTCTTAAAAATGTATTTCAACTGGTCCATCAAGCCTTACCTTTATTTTATTTTTATGTTTAGGGACATACCTGTTTTTTCCTTAAGCATGTTTACATTTACTTACCGTTAATTTGACTTACTACCTATTGTTAATTAAGAGCTGGAAATGCAGACATGAGGAATGAGGATCAGGAGAAACAGGGAGTGGAGCTGAGTGGATCCCTCGGAACATACCTAGGCAGGAAGGCACACAGGGGACCATCCTAGGGTACATCCACACCAGGACCAGCCTGATCCTCGGCACACGCCCTCCACCCAGGGATAGGAGGATACCGCTAGGTTGCCAGACCCATAAATACACCCGCTCTATACCCCTGTGTGGGGTGGGTGTCTCTGGTAAGTGTGCAATTTTATCAAAGGAATCCCAGCACCTTACCACCCACCACGGGGTCACCTTTTCACCTGAGTGTCGGTTTGTTCCGAGTGCTGTCACCTTTATTGCCTTTGAAGTCACCGCACATGATATAGACTTTTCTACTGGATCTTTCCTTATTGGACATTGCAAGCTGTATTTTTTTAAAATAATAACTTTTTTCTATTTTTGCTCTGTTGGCACTTTTTTATTCCCCATATCAACACGTGGTATGAGTGGAACAGCTCACTTTATATAGCACCATATTTTTTAGCACATTAATATTGCATGTTAAATATTATTTATTGCTCATACAATTATTGCACCAGTCACTTTCCAATCTTTCTGCAGGCACTTTTATACCTTGCACTTGCACTTAATTGAAGTTTTTATGGAATATATTATTGTTTGAATATTACACATTATTGTTTTTAGCTTAAGGCACTTTGCATCACAGCTTATTACATTTTTATTATATCTAAATTATATAGGCAGCGCCATCACCCCTATTCCTTTTATACACAGTCATTAATGTCTAAGCCGCAGGCAACAAAAGCGAGTACACCCCTAAGTGAAAATGTTCAAATTGTGCCCAATTAGCCATTTTCCCTCCCCGGTGTCATGTGATACGTTTGTGTTACAGGGTCTCAGGTGTGAATGGGGAGCAAGTATGTTAAATTTGGTGTCATCGCTCTCACTCTCACATACTGGTCACTGGAAGTTCAATATGGCACCTTATGGCAAAGAACTCTGAGGATCTGAAAAAAATAGCTGTTCTACATAAAGATGGCCTACGCTATAAGAAGATTGCCAAGACCCTGAAACTGAGCTGCACCATGGTGGCCAAGACCATACAGAGGTTTAACAGGACAGGTTCCACTCAGAACAGGCCTCGCCATGGTCGACCAAAGAAGTTGAGCTCAGCATCATATCGAGAGGTTGTCTTTGGGAAATAGAGGTACGAGTGCTGCAGAGGTTGAAGGGGTGGGGGGTCAGCCTGTCAATGCTCCGACCATACGCCGCACACTGCATCAAATTGGTTTAAAGGGCTGTCGTCCCAGAAAGAAGCCTCTTCTGAAGATGGACAAAGCCCGCAAGCAGTTTGCTGAAGATAAGCAGACTAAGGACATGGTTTACTGGATCCACGCTCTGTGGTCTGATGAGACCAAGATAAACTTATTTGGTTCAGATGGTGTCAAGCGTGTGTGGCGGCAACCAGGTGAGGAGTACAAAGACAAGTGTGTCTTACCTACAGTCAAGCATGGGGGTGGGAGTGTCATGGTCTGGGGCTGCATGAGTGTTGTCAGCACTGGGGAGCTACAGTTCTTTGAGGGAACCATGAATGCCAACATGTACTGTGACATACAGAAGCAGAGCATGACCCCCCCCCCCCCTTTCAGAGACTGGGCCGCAGTAAAACATGATAGTGACCCGAAACACACCTCCAAGATGACCACCGCCTTGCTAAAGTTGAGGGTAAAAGGTGATGGACTGGCCAAGCATGTCTCCAGACCTAAACCCTATTGAGCATTTGTGGGGCATCCTCAAAACGGAAGGTGAAGGAGCGCAAGGTCTCTAACATCCACCAACTCCGTGATGTCATCATGGAGGAGTGGATGAGGACTCCAGTGGCAACCTGTAAAGCTCTGGTGAACTTCATGCCCAAGAGGGTAAAGGCAGTGCTGGAAAATAATGGTGGCCACACGAAATATTGGACATTTTGGGCCCAATTTGGACATTTTCACTTAGGGGTGTGCTCTTTTTTGTTGCCAGCAGTTTAGACATTAATGGCTGTGTGTTGAGATAATTTGAGGGGATAGCAAATTTACACTGTTATACAAGCTGTACACTCAATACTCTACATTGTAGCATGAAAAGATATAATAAAATAGGTACAAAAAACGTGAGGGGTGTACTCACTTTTGTGAGATACTGTATATGTGATGTGAGAACCAGCGCAAATTCCAGTATTGCATGTCACCATCCTATGGTTCACACTTAACATCTGCGAACCACTAGGGGTGTCAATGCAAAGTTTATGAATCCCCCAGATCAGTTCGCAGATCGTAGTGCGAACTTTCAAATGCTGCAGGAATCTGATTGCATGGGTGTGAATACCCATGCAATCCAAATCCAGTGCGGGCCACAAAAAGGTCCTGCACGATTTTGATGGGAATGAGATGCAAATTCAGCCATACAATATCTGTATGGCTGAATTTGCATCGCACAGACATTGCATGTGATCAGCACAGCAGTGCGGTGCAAATCACATGTGATATCTAACAGCGCACCAGTGTGAACCCAGTCGGAAGGTCATCTAAGGCCGTGGTCCTCAACCCTGGCCCTCAGGACCCACTAACAGGCCAGGTTTGCAAGATAACCGAAATACATCCCAGGTGATATAATTTGCTGCTCAGTGATTGCAGTACTCTAGTCTGCATCTCCCCAAGGTAATACTTAAAATCTGGCCTGTTAGTGGGCCCTGAGGACCGGAGTTGAGGACCACTGATCTAAGGGAATATCCCTGATGAAGTTAAATACCTTTAACACAAGACACTTCCTGCCTAGGACATTTTTAGATTTTCAGCGTTGTCCACCTTGTATGACAATTACTCTACACCAGGGAATAATTGAAACTAAGGTGACCAGCGCTATGGAATATACAGGGAGTGTAGGTACGGTGTAAGCTGCCAACAACCAAACCCAAAAGGGTTAAAGAGTGAAATATGTGCTAGTGGGGTTGTGAACGGCGCTACCGTGTTAAAAATACACTTGGTGAATAAATAACGTAAAAATGTTGAAAGTGCTTGATATTAAATAAATAGATATAATTTATAAAGTGCACATGTGACTCATAGTTTTCAGAGACTATTTATAGTGAAGAAACACACATACCCTGTGCCTTTAAAAGGTGCGATAATAAAGTGCATAAGTGCTAGTGCAAAACAAAAGACACAAAACTGAAATAGGGCAGTGGTTTTTTATTTTTCATTAGACATACCATGTGTGATGTGTGTCCAATCTAGAGAACAAATCATAAAGTGGTTGTGCACAATAAAAAAACTCTCAAAAGTTCTGTGCTGCAGTGAGCAGAAATGTGAAAAAATGAAACATTCAGTTGAAAATGATTGTGAACAAAAGGACTTTGGGCTGCAGATACCTGCGTGACCGCTAGGTGTCGCACCCTGTATACAACCTGGTGAGGTTTTTCTGCTGGATGGATACCGTGTAGGGGTTATTTCCTCCTCTGGTTTCCTGATGTGCCGCGTGGTGCCTCAAAAAAAGAAAACAGAGAAGAGAACCCCCTGGTGCCGTATCTCAAAACAAGGGCAGAAAAAATGTAGTGACTCACGGGGAAGATGCAGGCTGTCCGCGATCAGTGATGGTGTGTGCCGGGAAGCTTCCGCGTTCCACGGCTCTGGCTCCGAATGCCGGAAATGACGTGTTGACGTCGAAGACTCCGCCCTACCGGTTTCGTCAAATGACGTCTACAGGAGCGGCGTCAACGTACTAACTTCCCGGCCATTAAATAGCGTCCCATCTCCTAGCAACAACAGGGCCTCCCCCGCCGCCATATTGGTGCTGTCAGCTGAAGCCGGACCGAGGCCATCTTGTGCCTCAATGCAATGCCCGCCTCGCTAACCCTAATAGGAGTGTTTAGCTATCTGTTCATCATTTCGGGGACAGCCTGTTCGGATCAATTTAAACAACAATTTAAGAAACTTTATTGATGAAAAAAATTATTTTTAAATATAAAAGGATGTGTAAAATAAAAAAAGATATAAAAAATATATAAAAAATTAAAAATTATATTAAAAAATATTTTAAAATTGCTAAAAGCGACGGTGCATATTCCTCTTTAAAAACATTAGTCTGACTATAAGATGCGGAGTATTTCTTTTATTAAAAAAATATATATACCACACACTTAGGGAACAAACCATGGCATCATATATATGGCAGATGTTGGATGAGAAGGTTCAAAAATAGGGATCAAAAAACAGTTTACAATCTGATGATACCACGGCGTGTACTATGTGGGTTATTCACAGACGTGATAAGTTATTAATCATAATATACAAAAAATAAAAATAAAAATAAATATAAAATAAAGAATATTTTTATAAGATGAAAAGAAGAGAATTATTACAATATGACTGTGGACCAAATTCCATTGAAGAGATTTGTGTGCACAGTCAAGGTTTATGATCCACGGAATATCACAGAGATTAGAAATGTAGAATCCGATTGATGCCAGTCTTTTTGTTTTTTGTTTTTTCATATGTTTTTTTGGAAGAACACAAAAAACCACAAAAAAAACACAAAAAAAGGGGAGAAAGGATGTAGGATGAGAAGGCTAATAATGGAATCTTGTTTCAAGGGTTTTATTCTATATGTTTAAAATCTCTCTATCAAGGTTATGCATAAAAAATGTACTTCTTTTTAACTTCATACTTTTTGAGAAGTATGTATAAAGAAACTATGTGAAAAAAATTATGTGAAAAAAAAAAGTGGCTGGGAAGATAATTTTTTCACATAACGTAATGGCAACAAGATGTTTATAATATAAGAAGCTGTTCAAAGTTTTATTGAAGGGTCAAAGAATATTCTTAAAAGATAATTCAAAATTATTATGTAAATATTCAGAATAATATATATCTTTAGAAACTTATTTCCGAAAGTGGCTTTAAAGGAGTTTTTAAAAATTTAGTTTTTTCAAAAATTTACTAAAAACTTGGAAAGAAGGAATAAAACGGATAAAAAAAGGGATAAAAAAACTATACATCTGTAATAAAACAGTTCAGATCTATATCTGCGTTCAAACCATCGGGGCGGAGGGATCTCATTAAAAAAAATCCACTTGGTTTCATTTCTGGATACCATTCTTTTCTTATTTCCTCCCCTCCAATCCCCTTTTATTTTGTCTATGCCATAAAACACTAATCCTGATGGATCTTTAGAGTGTTTTTCTTTAAAGTGCCTGGATAAATTAGGTTTATCAAACCCCTTTTTAATGTTTTTTATATGTTCCCTGATTCTAACATACAGGGGTCGGGTGGTCCTACCAATATATTGCATATGGCAGGGGCACTCAATGACATAGGTCACGTGTGTGCTGTTACAAGTAATGGTGTCTTTTATTTTGTATTCAACACCCGTGGTATAGGATCTGAAATTGTTAGTTCGCCTCTTTTGGGATGTATTATTCCTACAGGGTAGGCATTTTCGGCACCTAAAAAAACCATTAATACTGGTGGGTAAAGAAATGGTTTTTGGTGGGTTAACCACGTTGTGTACCACCTTGTCCTTTAACGTTGGTGCCCTTCTATAGACAAAGGAAGGTTTGTTGGGTAAAATCTTTATTAGTGTTCTGTCAGCTGTGAGAATGGGCCAATGTTTTCTAAAGATTTTTTCCACTTCCTTGTGTTGTCTGTTAAATCCTGTGATGAACGTGAACTCATGTTTATTTTGACTCTCTTTTCTTAAATTCTCTTTGATAAGGTCTTTTCTGTCCAAATTCCTTATTGTTCTCTTTAGATGCTCCAAGTTTTTCTTTTTGTATCCTTTTTCTATGAATCTTTGAATGAGCATATCTGCTTGAATGTCAAAATCTTGAGTGTTGCTGCAGTTTCTCCTTATCCGTAGCAACTGTCCCTTAGGAATATTTCCTAACCATTGTGGATGGTGACAGCTCCTAATGGGGATATATCCGTTTTTATCGGTTTTCTTAAAAAAGGTTTTGCTAGCCAGTCTTCCATCTTGCTTAAATAATTCTAAATCTAAAAAAGCAATCTTTTGTTTATCTCAATTTCCTGTAAAGGTGATTCCATAGGCGTTGCTACTGATCTCATCAAAAAAGCTCTGTAATGAGTCCAAGCCACCTCTCCATATTAAAATAATATCATCAATATATCTTTGGTAATATCTAAGATTGGGTCTTTCTATACTAAAAACTTGCTCCTCCTCCCATTTTTGCATGAATATATTTGCAACGCTGGGGGCATATTTGGCCCCCATAGCTACTCCTTTTGTTTGTGCATAATATCTTCCCTTATGCCAAAAATAATTTGATTCCATAGCCATCTTGAGGCCCTCTAATATAAAGTGCACTTGTGCGTTTTTTAGATCAGTTTGTTTAAAAAGTGCCCATTCAACACTGTCCAGGCCATCTTGTTGTGCTATATTGGTATACAAAGAGTTTACATCAATGGTTACTAGAAAATCTTCTTCCATAACTTCTAAATTTTGGATATCCGACAATAGTTGTTTGCTATCCCTTAGGTAGGACTTACCCTTAGGTACTAAGGGTTGCAAAAATTTGTCCAAATATTCTCCCAAACGGGAATGTACCGAATTGATGCCACTTATTATTGGACGGCCTGGAGGTTTCTCTTCATTTTTGTGTATCTTTGGTAGATAATATATTATGGGCGTCCTGGCTGCTTCTATTTGTAAATATTTAGCCTCTTTGGTATTCAGTATTTCTAGATCTTTTCCTTTCTTAATATATGTCCTCAGGTCTTTTATAAATTTCGCTTTAGGGTCTCTTGGTAGTTTTTTATACGTGTCTTCTGCGCTTAGGAGGTGTTCCATTTCTTCCTCATAGTCCTTCTGGTTCAAAATGACCAAACCTCCCCCTTTATCAGCAGGTCTGATGACAATTCCCTTTTTCTTTTCAAGCTTTCTAATAGTATCCCAAATATCTTTTTCTTTCTTGTTTTTAATTTTTAGGGCTCTGATTTCCTCCTCCACCATTCTTTTAAAAACTTCCAGATTTTCATTGTGTGGATTCTTTGGATTAAAAACGGATTTATTTCTAAGTGATGTATGTTTGAATTCAGTGTTAATCGGAAGGGGATCATTGTTCTTCTTGATTTCAAAAAATTTCTTTATATTTATCTTCCTTATATATTTTTGAAGGTCTATATATGCTTCAAACTTATCCAAATTCTTGTCTGGTGCATATTTTAAGCCCAGATCTAGAAGTTTCAATTCATCCTCATCAAAGATTGCATTGCTCAGATTGAAGATCCCTTTTCCTAATATTCCCTTCTTTTTCTTTGTCCCCCCTCGTTTGCCCCTTGGTTTCCGTTTCTTGAATGCTCGTAATACCTGGGGGGTTCTTCTCTCCTTCGTGGGTCGAAATCCCCTGGTCTGGGGGGTTCTCTGTAATTCTCCTGTTGGGGTCTTCTTCCATTTTCTCTCCAGTTTACGTGGTAATCCCCTTGTGGTCTGTATGTTCCTCTGAAACCTCCTTGGTGATTCCCTCGTCTCCATGGCTGTGACCAGCCTTGGTTCCTCCAGTTGCCATATTGTCCTTGGGGTCTTCTGCCACCTCTTGGGGGTCTCCCTCTGTTCCCTCCGGGAAAAAAACCCCTTCTTGGGGGTGGACCTCTGCTTTCATAATAATCGTCTTGATACTGGTTTAAAGGAGAGAACCTATTGTATGTATCAATTCTGTTGTAAGAGATGGTTGGTGTTCTATCTGTTCCTGAGTTTCCCACATGGGTGTTTTCCCTACGTTCATTGTGTGTTCTAGGTTCAAAAAATCTATCCCCATTATGTCTTCCTCCAGTTGCTGGTGTCATGGGGGTTCTGGGAGTCCTAGGCGTTCCAACTTCCATCCAAGAATCTTCGTCTTCATCTCCCATTTCTGATGATTCTCTGGAGTCCAAATTCACAGGGTCTACACTAGTGCCCTGTCCATTGTATAATTCATCCGATTGCCATTTATATACATCCCTATTTCTATAGTCCAGAACATCCCTTTTATATTTCTTTTGTTTCTTGGCTTGGATTGTTTTATCGTATTTTAATATAGCCTCCTGGAGTGCTTTCTCCTTGTTCTTGTATTCCGCTGTATCCGCATAAGGGGCTAGTTGTTCTTTTAGTTGTACAATGGCGCTTTCTATTTTTTTAAGTTTAAATTGTCTCCTCTTAATGATCATTAATAACAGTTCCTTTTCACATTTATTGAAAAACGTATACCATTGGTCCAATAGGACTGGGTCTGCCACGTGGTCATTAGGAGATATATCCCACCTTAATCTCCTTGGTGCTATATTTTCCTTAGTGTACTTTTCCAAGGATACCATGTCCCACCAGACCCGTAGTTGCTTTTCCATATTGTGTTTCAATTGTTTGAAGGAACCTTCCATATCTTGTCTCTGTATAATAATATCCTGATCAAAGATATTGTGTTTTTTTTGTGGTTTTTTGTGTTCTTCCAAAAAAACATATGAAAAAACAAAACACAAAAAACAAAAAGACTGGCATCAATCGGATTCTACATTTCTAATCTCTGTGATATTCCGTGGATCATAAACCTTGACTGTGCACACAAATCTCTTCAATGGAATTTGGTCCACAGTCATATTGTAATAATTCTCTTCTTTTCATCTTATAAAAATATTCTTTATTTTATATTTATTTTTATTTTTATTTTTTGTATATTATGATTAATAACTTATCACGTCTGTGAATAACCCACATAGTACACGCCGTGGTATCATCAGATTGTAAACTGTTTTTTGATCCCTATTTTTGAACCTTCTCATCCAACATCTGCCATATATATGATGCCATGGTTTGTTCCCTAAGTGTGTGGTATATATATTTTTTTAATAAAAGAAATACTCCGCATCTTATAGTCAGACTAATGTTTTTAAAGAGGAATATGCACCGTCGCTTTTAGCAATTTTAAAATATTTTTTAATATAATTTTTAATTTTTTATATATTTTTTATATCTTTTTTATTTTACACATCCTTTTATATTTAAAAATAATTTTTTTCATCAATAAAGTTTCTTAAATTGTTGTTTAAATTGATCCGAACAGGCTGTCCCCGAAATGATGAACAGATAGCTAAACACTCCTATTAGGGTTAGCGAGGCGGGCATTGCATTGAGGCACAAGATGGCCTCGGTCCGGCTTCAGCTGACAGCACCAATATGGCGGCGGGGGAGGCCCTGTTGTTGCTAGGAGATGGGACGCTATTTAATGGCCGGGAAGTTAGTACGTTGACGCCGCTCCTGTAGACGTCATTTGACGAAACCGGTAGGGCGGAGTCTTCGACGTCAACACGTCATTTCCGGCATTCGGAGCCAGAGCCGTGGAACGCGGAAGCTTCCCGGCACACACCATCACTGATCGCGGACAGCCTGCATCTTCCCCGTGAGTCACTACATTTTTTCTGCCCTTGTTTTGAGATACGGCACCAGGGGGTTCTCTTCTCTGTTTTCTTTTTTTGAGGCACCACGCGGCACATCAGGAAACCAGAGGAGGAAATAACCCCTACACGGTATCCATCCAGCAGAAAAACCTCACCAGGTTGTATACAGGGTGCGACACCTAGCGGTCACGCAGGTATCTGCAGCCCAAAGTCCTTTTGTTCACAATCATTTTCAACTGAATGTTTCATTTTTTCACATTTCTGCTCACTGCAGCACAGAACTTTTGAGAGTTTTTTTATTGTGCACAACCACTTTATGATTTGTTCTCTAGATTGGACACACATCACACATGGTATGTCTAATGAAAAATAAAAAACCACTGCCCTATTTCAGTTTTGTGTCTTTTGTTTTGCACTAGCACTTATGCACTTTATTATCGCACCTTTTAAAGGCACAGGGTATGTGTGTTTCTTCACTATAAATAGTCTCTGAAAACTATGAGTCACATGTGCACTTTATAAATTATATCTATTTATTTAATATCAAGCACTTTCAACATTTTTACGTTATTTATTCACCAAGTGTATTTTTAACACGGTAGCGCCGTTCACAACCCCACTAGCACATATTTCACTCTACACCAGGCATCACTAAAAGGCATACCGCAGGCCAAATGCGATTACTCTCCCATTCGGACCACTGCGGTCCCACCATTTAGGAGCCTTTTCTTCCCCCTGCCATTGCTCTGTAATCCTCACAGAGCCGACATCGGGAGGCGGGACAGTTCTGGATGGAGGGTGGAGCTGCCCAGAGGTTAAGAAGCAGGTGATTGGCTGCTAGGATGAAGGGCAATCCTAGCAGCCAATCACTATCTAGCAACGCCCACCTCCATCCAGACAGCGCAGCATGTCTCCCTCCGATATGTCTGTGTAAGGTAGGACAGTGAGGGGGATGAAGTTAAACAGGGCTAAGAACTGAATGTGTGGGGGGATGCCGAGAACTGGAATGTGGGGGATGGTGTAAATCGAGGCAGAGGACATTACTGTTATTGGGGGTGGATGTCACAGAAGTGTGAGAACACTACTGTGAAAAGGGTGGAAGAGGATGATGTAAAGGGGGAGCTGAGGGCACTCATCAAAAGGGGATCTTGATGTGAAGGGGGAGGGGACTGTGATGTGCAGTGGGGACTGAGGACACTGATGGAAGAACGGTTTAAGATCTGCACTACCCGCAAGAAACACAGAAATAAGTTCCTTTACCTTTTTTTTTTTAAATTGCACCGCACCAAGCTGCATAGTGCTCCAGCAACATGCCGTTTGGCGCACGTGAAAATGGGCAACGGTACCGACTTTATCTGACCTCTGCTAGAAGAAAATTTTACTGACCAGACCTCTGTGAATTGTAATTCAATACCCCTGCTCTACACTGTATTCAAATTAAATTTTTTTTAAAGATATAGCTATTTGGCGGTATTTATTCACCATTTTTTTATGAAAGGAATGCAGCAAATTAAAATTCTGGCCTAGATATATAATTTTTCATCATAAATCTAGGCCAAAATTTAATTTGTTGCATTCCTTTGGTAAATAACCCAAATCAGGGTATATTATTTAGGCTGTGTGAAAATTATTAAGTCTACGGGGGGGGGGGGGGTGAGTCGTCAACCTGTCTATCACGATCTACCCGTCACTCAAAGCAAGGTGACTGGTAGGTCGTACAAAGCAATAGAAAGGGTGCCAGGTAAGTACGGGGTAAAAGCAAGGAAGGAAAAAACCTGCTCCCTCTGCTTGTCTGTTTTTGGTCTCCTGTTAGCGGCACGTGTGAGAGGCTGAGATGCCATTGTTTTTTTCCTTCCTGTGGCGGGTCCAAGCCTATGCCCTGCGGCTGTCCTCCAGGTTCCCAGACCTTGCTGAGGAGCTGCCTGTGACTGTGTGTCCTTTTCACCCATCTAAACTGCTCATCCTACCATTCCATCCTCACGGTCTTCTCACACACAAAAATAACTGAGGTGGCCACAGCACCCCCAGTGAACCCACACTTGCTGCTTCAGTGTGAGTGGGAGCAAGACTTCTCCCCTGCTCTGGGACTTCCCACTCTGAGTTGCTAGGATATCTGGTGAATGAGTGCAGGGAGGGGGTGGGGTGTCTTCTGTTCTTGCAGTACTGCACCTTAGGGGGGTACAAGGAATGAGAGGTGTTCTGTACTGAGGCAGTGTTCAGAATTAAGCAATCACATTCAAACTCCTGTTAAATAGGAATCGTTACACACCTGCCATCATTTAAAGTGCCTCTGGTTAACCACAAATAAAGTTCAGCTGTTTTAGTAGGTCTTTGACATTTTTAGTAGCATCCTACTGCAAACGCCATGGTCCGCAGACCATGCATCAGAGGGACCCTTACTGTAAAAGGTATCAGTCAAGAGAAGGGTACAAATAATTTCTAGGGCATTAGATATACCATGGAACACAGTGAAGACAGTCATCAAGTGGAAAAAATTTGGCACAACAGTGACATTACCAAGAACTGGACGTCCCTCCAAAATTGATGAAGACGAGAAGAAAACTAGTCAGGGAGGCTGCCAAGAAGCCTACAGCAACATTAAAGGAGCTGCAGGATTATCTGGCAAGTACTGACTGTGTGGTACATGTGACAACAATCTCCTGTATTCTTCATATGTCTGGTGTAGAGTGGCAAGATAGAAGCCTTTTATTACGAAGAAAAACATCCAGACCAGGCAAAATTTTGCAAAACCACATCTGAAGTCTCCCAAAAGCATGTGGGAAAATGTTATGGCCTCTGATGAAGCCAAGGTTGAAATTTTTGGCCATATTTCCAAAACATAAGTTTGGCGCAAAAACACTGCACATCACCAAAAGAATACCATACCCACAGTGCAGCATGGTGGTGGCAGCATCATGCTTGGGGGCTGTTTTTCTTCAGCTTGAACAGGGGCCTTAGTCAATGTAGAGGGCATTATGAACAATTCCAAATACCAGTCAATATTGGCATAAAACCTTCAGACTTCTGCTAGAAAGCTGAACATTAGAAGGAACTACATCTTTCAGCATGACAACGACCCAAAGCCTACATCCAAATCAACGAAGGAATGGCATCACCAGAAGAAGATTAAAGTTTTGGAATGGCCCAACCAAAGTCCAGACCTGAATCCATTTAAAAAAACCTGTGGGGTGATCTGAAGAGGGCTGTGCACGGGAAATGCCCAAGCAATCTGACAGATTTGGATGGTTTTTGCAGAAGAAGTGTGGGCAAATATTGCCAAGTCGAGATGTGCCATGCTGATAGACTCATTCCCAAAAAGATTGAGTGCTGTAATAAAATCAAAAGGTGCTTCAACAAAGTATTAGTTCAAGTGCCCGTTCACATTTCTGCAATGCGGGAACACTGCGAATATACAGCGTGTTCCTGCATCGCATCCGCACCCCTGGCAGTTCACACTGCCATATGGGATACGCTGGGGGTGTCAAACGTTAACGACACCCCCAGATCAGGTTGCATATCGCAGTGCGATTTGAAAGTTTGCGATCGCTGAATTGGATCGCACTAGTGTGAACCACCATGCAATCCGATTCTGCTGCAGACCAAAAAAAGGGTCCTGTGCGAGTTAGGTGCGATTACGGTGCAAATTCAGCCATACAAACTGTATGGCTGAATTTGCACCGCACAGAGATGGCATGTAATTTTAGGAGCAGTGCGCTCCGAATTACATGCAATCTCTGTGATCGCACAAATGTGAACCGGCACTAAGGGTATGCACACTTCTGCAACCATATTTTATTTTATTTTTTTTACTTTCCTCCACCCATAAAGATTTCAGTTTGTTGTTTAACTGAGTTGTACAGTTAATAGGTCACATTAAAGATGGAAAGGGTTCTGAAATGATTTATCTGTGTCTCATTTTTTTTTTACATCACAGAAACCTGACATTTTAACAGGGGTGTGCAGACTTTTTATATCCACTGTACATATACAGCCGGGCGAGTGCTCTTCCTTTCTGGGAGGACATCCCTGAAGGAAAGCATTGATTATCCTTGACTGAATCCAGGGGATTCAGGCTTTCACTGCCAGTGCTAGATTATCCTTGGTCCTGGCCACAAACAGAGGTAGTTTGTTGTTTAATCTGGAGGCCATGTTTTCCACCTCCAGGGTCCCCATCTCTGACAAATCAGTTTGAATATGTCAGGATGAAGGGTCCATTCCCCTTGATCCAGACTGTGGCTGCTGATGTAATCTGCCTTGCAATTGTCCACACCTGAGATGTGGGCAGCTTAAATCGCTGAACGAAAGACTTCCCCATTGCCAAGGCTGGGCTGGAGATTCACCAAACTGTGAAATTCCATGCTTTGCTGGACAGGAGTATGGGTAAGTCAAAAGGAGGAGCATGCTTTTTCCAGGTCAACAAGATGTTGTGTTGGAAATATATGCCTGTGTTCTTAAGGGGCAAGAAGAGGTTCTAGGGCCTTTGTGAAAGAGCAGAGGACAAGCCAAAGGGCAGTGTGACAAAACTGAAAGGGGTTGTCCCCAACTGTAAAGTGTATAAAGCTCTAATGAGGTAGATAAATGGAAATATGCAGATCGGCATATTCGATGTCTACAGATGGCAAGTATTTGTCTCAGAGAGGCAATAATTGACCTTGCAGATTCCATGCAAAAAAATTTAACTTTGAAAGTATTAAGGAATTTTAGGTCCAGGATAGGACAAATACCCTTGTTGGGCTTTGGTACCATGCACCATTTGAACAGTATCTTTTCAAACCTGTCCTGTAGGGGTACTGGCACAATCACTCCCTGGGACAAGAGATAGCGTAGGGCATATTCTGACTGTCCTTGGGCAGATTTTGGTTGATTTGAGAGAAGAATGCGCTGAAGCGATATCATTTTGAACGCTATTTTGTACCTCTTTGAAACTAACAATTGAACCCTCAAGGTCTGGGATGTTTGTGACACAAAAAAGGATAACATACGTCCCCCCTCCCCCCTTAGAAGCAAGGATTTCCCTTCATTAATAGGAGGACTTTGGGGAAGAGGTGGTACGTTGAAACGGTCGAACTTCGGTTTTGTGGTGGAAGCTTAGATATAGCAATAATGTGCTCAGTGTTTTGAAGAAGTAGAGGCTTCTGAAGAGAGTTTTTTGTTAACTTTTGTTTGCTGTAGGAGAAGAATCTTCGCTCCTGTTAAATGTTTAGTGAGGCACTTGTCAAATTAAAAGTGGCATCCTCCTTCAAAAGGGCATATGTGTGAGGAGTCATTTATAGGTAACTTCAGCGGACCAGGCTTCGAGTCACAAGATTCTGCGCATGTGACTGGAGGTTAGCGCAATTCTGGACATTTGTGTCATTATTTGTTACAGGGCATTCGCACAAAAGAGTGGAGCAGAAGGCTATTGTTGTAATTGCTAAGGTACCGCACTGTCCTTGAATACAGGATCGTGTGGGTTATTCATTGCCTTAGTACAGTTAGCTGTAGTTCGGCAGATAGAAGTTGCAGCGATATCTAGATGCAGATCTGTGCCTGCAAAGGTAAAGACAGTCTTTAAGAGCATCAAACTTTCTATCTGCATAATCTTTGAAAGATGGAACATCTAAAATTTGAGTAATGAGATGTTTAAGCGAGACGGCAGGAACAATTACCGAAACATACCAATTTTTTGTGAAATCTTTTATACTGGATAGGGCTTGGAAATGATTTTCCGAGAAGTGAAAATCTTTTCTGGATTCTCCCAATTATCAATTGCCCATTTTAATTGTTCATGAATGAGGAATGTCTTTTGGATTCATCAGATCTCTGTGTACCCAAAAGGGACTTTGGGGAGACGGAGATTCGACTATGACTGCAAAGCTGGAGAAGGAGCCTGACATTTTCTTACTTGCAAAACTGGTTTGGCGGTATGCTACTAACTTGTGTCAGTAATTAAAGGGATGAGTTATTAATGCAGCCCCAGGGAACATATTTTTTTTTTATGGAAGTGTTAAATTGCAATCAAAGAATTAATGAGAAGTAGATTGAAATATTATATACTATGGGTAGCTAACCATCCTAATTACCACCATTCCCAAAGTATCTGATTTATACCAATGGTTTTAGAAGTGGATTTTACCTGTTGAATTAAAGGCTAAGTTCACCACTTAGGGAAAAATATTCAATGCACATATTTTTGCAGAAAAAAAAAAAGGAAAACGTGTATTTATTAGGTTTTCCCTTTAGGAGCCTGCAAAATCCATGATCAGTAAATAAGGGGTGAAATGCCAGGCTCCTGCAGACAAGCCCTGCAGCTTTCAGCCTATACCTCCAATACAGGCTGATTGTTTACAAGCATCAGGCTTGTGAATGAAGTATGAGAGCACTCATCAGTGCCCTTGAAATTCATTGAGAACTACAACCGATCAGCCGCAATGGCTGACTGTGCTTGTAGTTCTCCCATTCACATATCGAATGAATAAATTACACGGGTGTGTGAGCGGAGCCCAGCGCAGCCTCAGTATTTTCAAAATGTGAGAGTGAGTGCAGGGAGAGGATCCCCCACCCACTGTTGGGGGGGGGGGGTGTCAGGGGGCAGCATGGAGCATGATAGACCCAAATTATGGGTGTAATGTGTAACATGCTCTGAAACCCTAAACCCCGAAGCAAACATTATTATGCAGTTTACCAATTCTTGGATGTGACCGCTGCGTTCGTTTTCTTTTTTTATGCTCTTTTTTTTATTTTTTTTTTTTATTACCTGGTCATCTGGCCAGTAAGCCTGTTTTTCAACAGAACAGGCTATTCTGCAAATGTAGCAGCCTACAGAGTGTTGAGACAAACCATTTACCACAGGCAGGGGTGCTTACAGCGATCCACTTTTATTTATTCATACAAAACCTTTATCCCAAAAGAAGAAAAAACGGTTGCTGTAACAGCTTGTGTAAATGCAGTACGAGCTAGAGTTTTGTTTCCCGTTAGTGTATCTAAATTTGCTAATGCATCCAACACTCCCCTCCCCCAGATTACCAATGCTGCTGTCCAAAGGTGCCCACTTTGCTGCTTCATTCAGAGTGGGGGCACTCTAAAAGATCATCATCACAAAAGAGGGAAAAAGCTTAAAGTTTCATCATTGTCCATCTTGTGTCAAAAGGGTATCCCTGCATGTGCTGCAGTAACATTGAAACCTTTTTAGTCTGTGTAACTCACTGTTAATGCCCTTCCCACAGGTCTGCAGCTCTTTTACATGCCAGGGGAGCAGTTTCCTCTGGTGTCTCATGTTATTCACCCTTGCAGTGGCTGTTGGAGGGACCAGTCCTGAGGCAAGCTGTCTTCCCACAACTGAGCATGTGAGAATCCTAATTAAAGGTAAATCTATTAAATAGTCCCTGTTTACTACATGTCACAACTGCCTACCTACTGGGGGCATAAAGTGTATTGTTGTATTTTAATTTGTTCCAAGTAATTGCATATGCTTATTTCTAGATGGACATTGAAACAAAAGGTCATCCGTTTGTTACATCTGTATAATTTTCCATGCAAATAACCCCAATGTAGAGGGTTATTAGCATGTATTATTTCGTTTTAATCGCAGATAAATACATTTTTTTTTGTTACTTACAGTAAAATCCCTTTGTCTGTGTTCATTGACGGACACAGCCTCTTCATATTTTTAACCATACGGTATACTGATCCCCACAGGAGTAGAACACTAGGCAGAAAAAAAAAAAGACAACCACAACCTATGGGCAGTCCCAAGTGATAGTGAACCCCCTCCCTGCTATAGGCAGCACAGTCACAAAACAGTAGCATAAAAGAAAACAAATTAGGGGTGGGTGACATCCCGGTCTCTCAATTAATTTAATTTAGAGACCGTGATTTTACAGTGAACAACAAAACACAAAAATCGAGTGTTTTCTTTTCATTGGCAAAGCCTCTTCCTGTTCTTGACCAGAGGGACGTTCCATAGTGTCTCAATGAGGAGTGGGAAATCAGGGAAAATCATGCAAGAACCACCAAGAAACCCCTTAGAACAGGAACAAAAACCTCCAAACAGCAGTCAGCAAACTTAGTGACCAAAACATGCATCCAAAGATGCCCAAATATCACCTTTGTAAAACATGGCAAAGGTGTACATAGAAGACTAGGTAGCCATCTTGCAAACTCAAGACACAGGCTCCTGATGTCAGAATGCCCAGAAACATCATGTACCCTAGTAGAGCGTGCCATGACAGTGAAGGGAGGATCTCGACCTTTAATGGCCAAACAGTGAGAAATCAATGGCAGAGAAGGCTGCCAGCCCCTTTTAAGGACTGTCCTTATCACACAAAGACTTCAACCTCTGCAAGAAAACTGTAGCAGAGAGGCACACATAAAACACTTAGGCCAGATCCAGGGAGAGCAGTGCAACCACAGTAGAATGGGGGGGGGGGGGCAGTAGAACCCTATGGTCAAGAATAGGGAGAGGCTGTGTCTGTCAATAAGCGAAAGAGAAAATACTGCTTTATATAAATATAGGTTTATGATGTGTACAACCCTGAATTCTACAAATCCCCCTATATAACAATTCATACATTGGGTATTTGCAAGAAAGAACACTAAACAGGCGCTCCAGTGTAAAAAAATCCAGAAAACTGTTGTATTAATGGGAAATATAATAGCTGGACTCAAAGCACATGCACAAAGTCTTGGGCTTTATGAAGTTCCACAAAAAACAATGTCCAAGAAAGCTGCCAAGTTTATTGAAGTAATCAAATAGGTCTTACATGGTGCCAAGCAGTAATCCAAGGCAGTTAAGGAAAGTTAACAGGCTGAAAGCAGGTGTAGTGTGCCGATCTCCAGGTAAACATCCAGCAAAGACAGGGAGATAGATGGCTGCAAGCCATAAAAGGGGAGCTCCAAGGCAGTCAAAAAGTATGTGTCTTTTTTTGGAAATTACAATGTCAAATGCAAACCTGTAAACATATTCAGATTCCAAGCATGCAGATTCATTTCTCATAATTAATCAGTTTATTCACAACTGCATGCCTTCTATATGCATTTTCTTGGTGTTTCCATGGCAATTAGCAGGAATCAATTGCCATCATCATACAGAAATAGGTACAGATGAATGTGTAAAAATTAAGAAAAACTGAAATACATTGGACTTTTCTTGTGTATAGCTACAAAATAAAAAAGCCTGTGATTCATTCTGAAATAATGATAATGCTCTCAGAGGCTTTAGAGCAGTTATTCTCTAACTGTGAGCCTGCCCTCACACAGGAGGCCCGACATCAAAGTTAGCAAGGGATGAAAAGCTTTACATTTTGAAACATTTCTATTTTTAAGTTCTCTTTCAATTCCTTATGTGCTTCGTTATGTTCTTATCTTTGCTAAAACACAATGCATAGTAACCATGAAATGCAGTGTCAACTCTTAAGCTGGCCATACAATATACAATTTTCTTGTTCAATTTACTTTAGATTTACCCTCAACTATGCAGTACAGGGGACAAAAGGGTTTACACCGCTCGAGGCAGACCATCAAACATTACACCACCATTGGTGGAACCAAGTAGCTGTCTGTAGAGCGCTGGGTGCCTGCTAGGTTCCGCAACCATGGAATGGAGACAAAACAGAACAAAGGCGGTGAAATCTTGATGTTTATTTATAAATCCATGAGAAGAAATGACATGACAAGCACTCACAGTTCAAAGAACAATTCAGCAGACACGTTTCACACACCTGTGCATAGTCATAGACCTGAAAAAAAAAAAAAAAAAAAAACTATACACCCTCAAAGAGGACCAAGTCCTCTAAACAGCAGCCTGCAGAACCTTGCAGCCAAAAGAAGCATCCGCAGATACCAACACATCCACTTTATAGAACTTTGTGAAAAGGTGCACCGACGACCAGGTGACCGCCTTGCAAACCTGCGTCACTGACATCTGATAACGGAAGGCCCAGGACGCACTAAGCGCCCAAGTAGAGTGCGCCTTGACAGGGAAAGGAGTAACCTGACCCCTGATGGAATAGAACTGAATCACCGTCTGTCTGATCCATCTAGGAATGTTCGTGAAGGAAGCGGACAACCCTGTCGGAGACCCATCCGTGAGCACAAAGAGTGAGTCTGACTCCCTAAAAGACTCCATAGCTGCCAGGTACACCCTAATTGCCCGAACCACATCCAAGGCATGCAAGGTAAGTTCCTTAGGATGTTTTGACCTGGGATACAGGGATGTCTTCATTCAAATGGAAATCAGACAACCTTTGGAAGGAATGACGGACAGGGGCGCAGAATCACCTCATCTTTGAACTACCAAGTAAGGTGGACAGGATAAAGCCGCCAGTTAACACAATGTCTTCATTCCCATCTTCTAAAACTGCATAAACAAGTGAATCTCCCGAAGAATCTCAAAGGTAAACTTCTGGAGGACCGAAAGCACAAAATTGAGGTCCCAAGGAAGAAACCGAGACCGCACTGGAGGAACTAAATGGCAAACACCCTGAAGAAAGGTACGCACCAGGGAGTGTGTGGCCAAGGGTCATTGAAAAAAGACCATTAAAAGCCAACACCTGGCCTTTGATGGTACTCAAGATTAATTTCTGTTCAACCCCTCCGTAAAGGAAGGTCAAGATCCGAGCCACTGAGAAGGAGCGAGGATGAACCCCAAGGGACTCGCACTACGCGATGTACGTCTTCCACGTACGATGGTAGATCTTCCTAGAAGTAGATTTCCTAGCTTTTAACAGTGTTGGAAACACCGATGCAGACAAACCCCTATACTTCAGTACCTGGCTTTCAACAGCCAAGCCATCAAAGCCAGCGACTGTAAATTAGGGTGGAAGATTAGCCCTTGGGACAGCAGATCCTCCCGGAGAGGAAGCTTCCAAGGAACGTTGGCGACCAGCCGCACCAGGTCAACGTACCAAGCCCGGCAAGGCCTGTCTGGGGCCACTAAGATTACCAGAATCCCTTCTGCCTCGATCCTGTGTAGATGTCTTTGCAGAAGCTTGAGAGGGGGGAAGGTGTAAATCAGACGATGCTGACCCCACGGGGCCACCAGCGCGTCTGTGGCACTTGCCAGAGGATCCCATGACCGTGCCACGAAACTTTGTACCTTTCTGTTTAGCTGAGACACCAAGAGATCAACCTCGGGGGTGCCCCACCCAAGACACAACTGATGAAACCTCCCGGATGAAGAGACCATTCCCCCTAGTCCAACACCTGCCAACAGAGATAATCCACCCGCCAGTTTTCCACTCCGGGAATGTGTACGGCTCTAACGAACGCTCTACCCACCTTAGAATGGCGGCTACCTCCAGAGCCGCCAGGACACTTCTTATGCCCCCTAGGTGAATGACATAAGTAATGGCTGTGGCGTTGTTGGATTGAATGCACACTGGACATCCTTGGAGATGATCCGTCCAATGTTCCAGGCACAGTCTGATGGCTCAGAGCTTCAGGATATTAATCGGCAGTCTGGGCTCTGCCAGGGTTTAAACCCCCCAAGCAGAGATTCTGTAGAAAATGCCTGCCCACCCGACAGCCTGGCATCCGTGACCACTAGCCAATAAGAGGGGGGGGATTTGGATTGCCGGAGAAGGATGCCACCAGATCAGGGACCCTTTTGCACCCCAGCTCAGCTGGATTTGGTTGTCCAGAGACTGCAAAGTCTTGTCCCATTTGATCAGAATCTCCCTTGCAGGGACCTCATATAGAACCGTGCAAATGGGACCGTCCCAAAGGTAAACACCATCAGGCCCAGCACTCGCATGAAAGTCCGGAGGAATGACCATCTGCTGGACAGCAGGAGGCGAATTGCAGCCTTGATAAAGTCACGTGGTTTGTGAAGCAACGCGTCGGGAGGCATCGGGTGACGTCAACTTCCGGTTCACGGCCGTAGCCGGAAGTACCTAGAGGATTGTTACCGCAATAGTGCGGCTGCCAGTCATTATTTTAAATGTGAGTGTTCCCTTATTTTTTTAATAAAATTCATTTTAAGACATACTTCACTATGGATGTTAATATATCTTTTTGAGCATACTGGGAGCATTGAAGCATTCATGTGGAAAGGTGGATATCAAGTAAGCAGTGGATGCCAGAGATACCTATATCTTTAACCTGCTCCCATCCGCGCTACAGCCTATATACGGCTGCAGCGCGGACTCGAATTTTCGGGAGGCCGTTTTTAAACGGCCTCCCAGTGACACGCCCCCCGCGCGCTCCCGCGAGCGCGCATCGGGGAGAATCTGTGTCGGCCGTGTCCCTTGGACACGGCCGATCACAGATCTTGGTGAATGGCCAATCACAGCGGCCATTCACCACGTGATCAAGCCGTCCAATGAGAGATGATCTCATATGTAAACATATGAGATCATCTCTCATCGCCGGCGCTCCTTCCTCACACAGAGCCTGCAGTGTGAGGAAGGAGGGGGAGCAGTCAGCCGCCGGGGACACAAAGCGATGTAATCAGGGCACTGATCACCAATGCCCTGATTACTAAAGGTAAAAAAACACACACAGTGCCCGCCATCAGTGCCCACAGTGCCCGCCATCAGTGCCCCCCATCAATGCCCACAATAAGTGCCCATAGTGCTGCTAGTCAGTGCCCATCAGTGCCTGCTCATCTAGGCACTGATGAGCACTGACTGGCAGCACTATGGGCACTGAGTTTGGGCACTGATGGTGCTGCCCATCAGTGCCGCCCATCAGTGCTCATCAGTGCCACCCGTCAGTGTCCATCAGAGCCGCCTATCAGTGCCCATTAGTGCCACCTCTCAGTGCCCAGCAGTGCCACCTCTCAGTGCCACCTCTCAGTGCCCAGCAGTGCTGCCTATCAGTGCTCATCAGTGCCGCCTATCAGTGCTCATCAGTGCGGCATATTAGTACCTCCTCATCAGTGCCCATAAGTGCCACCTTATCAGTGCCCATCAGTGCAGCCTATCAGTGCCCATCAGTGCCACCTCATCAGCGCACATCAGTGAAAGAGAAAAATTTATTTTCAAAATTTACTCGGAGAAAATAAGAAAAACTTTTTTTTTTTCTCAAAATTTTCTGTCTTTATTCTTTTTTTTTTGTAAAAAATAAAAAACCCAGAGATGATTAAATATCACCAAAAGAAAGCTCTATTTGTGTGAAAAAAATGATAAAAATTTCATATGGGTACAGTGTAGCATGACCGCGCTATTCATTCAAAGTGTGACAGCGCTGAAAGCTGAAAATTGGCCTGGATGGGAAGGGTGTTTAAGTGCACAGTAGGCAAGTGGTTAATATTGGATACCAGCATAATCACAAGCCTACAAGTCACTAAGGAAATCCTGCACCCCTACTCCTGGGTTATATACCAGCTAAAGCGCCTTTAACGGTGCAATGTGAGGTGAGCGGCCATTGCACTTAAAATTGTTTTCTGCTCACTGCGGATCACATCACTGGAACTTCACAAAATTGCTTTAAAGAGAAATCACACATTGTGTTGCGACCTTCATCACATGTTGCGATAGTTTGGCTGGTTTTATATTTTATGCCAACGTCTGAGGGGATTTTTGGTCTTATATGTCCCAGGCGTGCCAGTGACAACGCAAGTCTATATTTTATTGTTCTTAATTCATCCATACGTTTTTATTCAGGATTCTTATGGTATGATGCATTGTCAGCTCTTTTAGAGCTTTTGAGATTCCATTCCATTAGCGCTGATTCATTTCTTGCATAATATTTCTGTCAGTATTTGGTGAAAATACTAGAATCGGCTGCTGATGGTGTAGGATTTTGTACTAATCTCATACTTACTAGTCTAATAGGGATCTACCATTCACAATACATTAACAGCTTATTCAGAGTCCCTCTCATTCCGATACCCAAGTGGCAGCGCATATATCACCTCTTTCTTTTGTCGAATTGGAGCCTGCAGTTTCTGCAGTTTGTCCAGAGAAAGGAGTACTCTGGCTAAGGCCGAGTCCAGAGTCAGACCCAGATAGTCTAGTTTCGTGGAAGGAACCAAGGCACACTTCTGAAGATTCAGAATCCAGCCGAACTTCCTCAGGGTTTGTATGGAGATCTCCAGGTTTTCCACCAGCGCAGTAGGAGACACTGCTCGCAGAAGAAGGTAATCCAAGTAGCCCAGGACCACGATCCCCTGCTGACGTAACAATGCTAGCACAGGGGCCAACACTTTTGTGAAGACCTGAGGCGAAGGCAAAGCTGAGGAAGCGCTGGGGAACGACACATATTGGAATGTGAAGGTAAGCCTCCTGGGATGTCGCTGGGGGCAAGAAAATCCCCCTGATGCAGGGAAGCCACCACCATCTGAACAGACTCCATTTTGAACTTCTGCACCTGCACAAGCAGTTCAGCACCTTGAGGTCCGAGATTGGACTCACCTTGCCTTCGTTTCTGGGGACTGTAAACAGGTTCGAGTAAAACCCCTGAAAATGTTCCAAAGTCAGAACCAGGACAATCACCCCTTGAAGTAAAAGGTCTTGCACCACCCCAAAGAGAGTCTGTAAGCGGACCGGGGACAGCCACACCTCGGAAAGAAAGAACCTTTCTAGAGAGTAAGAACAGAACTCGATCTTGTAGCCAGACCGTATGACTTTGTGGACCTACTTGTCTTGCACCAGGAAAGATATGGGTGAGGGTACACCTTCAAGCTGCAGGAGCCTTGTCCTCGGGTCTGCAGAAGCCCGCTCTTGAAATGCCAGGCCAAGTTCGCTTGGATCCTCCAGAGGAAGCCCCGAAAGGCTTCGATCCCTTGTCAGTCAAACCTGAGGGACAAAAAAAATAAAAAAACTTTTCTTATGAGCCAAGAAGGAGGGCTCATGTCTATGATGAGGGTCCCTGCCCATAGTAGCCTGTGAAAGAAGGGTACTCTTCCCCCCTGTGAGATCTTCAATTATGTCATCCAGGGTAGCACCTAACAGGTGATCTCCTTCAATAGGAAAATCAGTCAAGGCCTTTTTAGAAGTCTGGTCTGCAGACCAGCATTTGAGCCAAAAGACATGCTCAAGGTCCACTGTCGAAACAGAGAGCCGAACCACTAGGGTAGCCGCATCCAAAGAGGCATCACAGATAAACTGCACCCCCCTGGACCAGCTGGTCCTTCAGCTCAGCAAAGGCGGGGGCTTAGGGGGGGAGCTGTTCTCCCTCCAGGTCACGGTGTAAAGCTTAGCCCACTCGGTCAGAGTCTGTGACCCCAGGTCAGTGGTGAAAACCGGCCTCAGTGCTGAACCAGCAAGGAAATACATATTGCGGGCCACAGCCTCTGCCTTCCTTTCAGCCGGGTCCTTAAAGGCCGGGGACTCTTCAACCGGAATCATGGTTGCCTTTTTAATCTGGAAGGGTCCACTACCGGTGAAACAGTCCACTTAAGAAGGGACTCCTTATAGGAGTTATCGCCTAGCAAAGCGTTTAGGGACCCCAAGGGGACGCTTTGGTCGTCCCCACTCTGTAGTGACAATTCTGTCAAAATAGGAAGGGAAAAGTTACACCTTTACCGCTCTGGATGACTTGCGAGTGCCAAAGAGGACCTGCGCCTCCGTCGCAGCTGCGTCCTACATCTTTAAAGTCTTACGCACAGATACAATCAGTGCGTCCCACAGCGCATTTTCGTGTGCAGTTGCAGAAGTGGAGGAATCCTCCTCACTATCTGAGGATTCAGGGCACGTGATTGCAGACCCATGCAGGGTGACCCACGTCCGTGACGGCCTAATCAGTTTCAAGATCTGAGGGAACAAATGAGGCAGGGGGAGGCGGGGGGCACTTTTTTGCCAGCCTGTCGCCCAAAAGCCAACTCCACCCAGGACACAAAGGACTCCAGGACCACCGTCAGTGCGGGGGGGGACAGGTAAAGGGGTACCTAATGGGAAGGAGGGGAACCCAGGTGTCCGACCGTCCCATGGAGGGGCCCGCGTCCACCCAAAAATCCTCTAGGGGGAGAGGGGGGACAGCTACTCACCATAACAGGAACCAGGCAGGCACCGCTCCAGACAGAACCCTTCGCCACTGAAATGGGGGGCTGTCGGCCAGGAGGAACGCTGCAACTCGGACCAAGAACCGGTCATATGCGATCTTGCAAGGCGTTTAACTTGCAAGCAAGCCCCCGTCCGGTGGGGCTATTTCGCAGCCGACCTAGCGTGGAGCAGAGGTCTGCGTGCGCGCTTGCTGGGCAGAGTGGTGCTGACCACTGGATCTAGATTATCCAGCCCGTCACCCAGTCCAGCAACTGATTGTATATCTCACAGGAAAAAAAAAAAAAAAAAAAGGAGAAAAAAAAAAAATCTATCTAAAAGAAAAAAAATTTCCTAGGACTAGAGATTCCAGCAAGGAACTAGGTCCTTACTCCTGACTAGGAAAAAAAAAAGTACCCATAGCAGAGAGAAGGAGTATACCCCCTGGGGCTGCCCATAGGCGTAGCCAGACTTTTTTTCTGCCTAGTGTTCTACTCCTGTAGGGGGCAGTATAACCCAATGGTTAAGAATATCAGGAACTGTGTCTGTCAATGAACAAAAGAGGAATTTGTGAGTGCCAGTGTTGGTACTTTGCAGAGTTGCAATTTTCAAAAAAAAAAAAAAAAAGTCACAACCTGCAGTGCTGTATAATCTATGGCTGCTTTTAAACATACACAGTCTCGACTGATGAATCACACAGCCCTGCAGCTTTTATGAATGATCAGCATTGGGGGGTTGTGTCTTACACAGTACCAGTCTGTACTGCACCATGGTGTAATCTATGTGCAAGGGTGGTGTACAATAGATCATAGAGCCCACACAGCACTGACTTACTTTTGTGAACATGCAGTTTTGTCAGGTCAACGCTGATTGTTAAATCATAACAGTAAACCGAAAAATCAGCTAAGAAGAGAGTGCGAAGCTCAGTGCTGGCTGTTCCTCCCCCCCACAGACATGCCCATAAAACGTAAAGAAGAAATCAGATTACATACCTTTTTTGAAGCCGCTTCAGTCTCCAGCGGTGGAAGCTCTGCAGAGGAGACAGCTGAAAACAGTTGGGAAATTAATGGGAAGTGACGTCACCCATACAGTTACTATAAGGCTTCCGTTGACGGCTGCCTCCTGTGCATCCGCTCCCACAGTGAAGCTGCCGACAGCTCAGCGTCGGACTGGACCGGAGTTGCTTCAAAAAAAGGTATGTATAGCGATTTCTTCTTTATGGGGCTAGATAGGTTAGCCTTAGATCGTGGATGCCTCTGGATTTACAGATTTTAGTGTTAGGGTGGACTTCTACTTTAACATAGAGGCTTGTGCTCTGCAATAGTGGCACCAATGAGGACAGGAGGTCCCCTGAGGGATGGAATAAAATAAACATTTTTAAAAATGCGAGTGCTTTTCTTTGAAGTGGTTGTAAACCTTTAAATAAAAAAATGATCAAAGCATATCCTTCTACAGTATGTACATGCCTCAACCCATAGCACAGAGTGCGATTTGTCTCCTCTCCCATTCCTCTGATATCTACAGGAATCACTTTCGAATAGGGTATGCTGACACCAAGCAATCCCGTAAGATGGCCCCAATCCCCCTACCACATGCAAAGCTGAGACTGTCAATCACCTGCTGTGTATTTCCTTATGACAGGGCTCAAAAAGCTCAGGCATCAGGTCTCCATGGTTGACCAGAAATGGGGTCTTGGCGTCTGGGCTCCGGCCAGCCTATCCACCGCTGCCAGTGGCAGCAGACATGAGCAACTCCTCGGGCTGCCGCCCACTGAGCTTCTCGCCTTCTTTCTTCCCTTGCATGGGTAAGCGACGATTGGGCAGCCTGTCAGCCTCTCTCCATTAGCCGGAGCTTTCCACCCACTTATGGTCTTCTCCCAATCAGTAGGCGAGCTGGGGACAGTGTGAGAGGAGTGTATGACTGACCACACTGTCCAAACAATAGGTGTTCTCTGCCTGATGTGTCCTGCAATTTTAGGACAGGCAGCAGAGAGACCCCCCCCCCCAAATTAGATCAGAGTCTCTTTATGTTAGCACCCTTGTTAGATCAGAGTCCCTTCATATCAGCACCCTTCTTAGAGGGCCCCCATTATATCAGAGTGCCCTTTTATCAGTGACCCCCTTTAAAGATCAACGGTTGGCCATCTCCTTCGCCGAAAACAAAGCCTTGCCAGTGAAAAAAAAAATGGCTCCTAACTTTTTTAGCTGGCTCTTAGATTCAAAGCAAATTTGTCAAGCCCTGCCTTATGATAGATACATTTTGATGTCCGTGCCAAAGGTTCTAAAGTTACAAAAAAATCAGCTGCTTTATTGAAATACCTTCTAATATTCAAGATAAAAAAAAAAGTACAGCACTAGCAAGCTAATGTGACTCTCCTACTTTTTTCTAAAACCTAACAATTTTTTATCACGAGCAATTTAGGCATAGGCACATGACGTCATTCCACACAGAACACCAGTTTGCATCCAACAGGAAGTCCTAGAAGAAACAGAAGTTGTATGAAAAGACTAAGTACCCTTTCACAGTTTTCAGGCCCCTGTCAGTTTTTCAGGCGGACCTGATTGGATGCTCCATGCATCCTTATGGGGCAGCGGGTGTCAGCGGAGACATCTCCATTGACACCTGTTGCTATCCGATCCTGTCCATGAAATCCGGATAGATGGAAACCCTATTTTCCATCTATCTGTGGGATCGGATGAGAACGGACAGGCAGTCCGTTCTTATCCAATCTCCCCATAGAGGACAGTGGGCACACAGAGCGGAGACGGAGCTGTCATCTGCCTGCTTAGTGGGGATCGGCGGGATTGATCCCCCGCTGAGCAGAATGGACTCTGTTGGGTGGTGCGCCCATGTGAAAGGGGCCTAAGTGTTATTTCTTAGTGCTAGGACTGGCCCCTATAAATGTGAGTGATCCGATTTGTTTTAATAAACATTTTTATTAAACAGTTTTATACTATGTATTTTTTGTCTTGTTTCCTCTTCATTTAAATGGATCTCCTATGAAAGTAGACTGGTTTGGCATATTATAAGAGGATGCGAAGGACCCATTTAAAGGGTCAAGTTCTCTGGTGAATGATTTCAGCAGCTGGGTGGAGGATTTACAGAGTGAACTGACGTGGTGATCACACAGTGTATACCATATGCCAGCACACCACTTGGGGTGTTAACTTTATATCTGCTTGACATTATGAAACTGATCTGTTGACAACTGATTTGGAATAAAAGGGATTACCTGCACTGGACACTTTATGATTAAAGGTAAATTGCACATATTGTGTGGATTTTGCACTTAATAAATGGTATTATAATCTGCACAGGTCACTTTTATAATCAATTATTGTAAAAATTCAGCACTTTTGTTTTTTGCTGCATATAATTATATGGATTAAGGTGCTTGATTTGCATACATAGCACTTTATGTAGCACTTGATGAATATTTTGTTCATGATATAAAATTGGTAGGTTTAAAAAAAAAAAAAAAAAAAAAAAAAAAAAAATGGGCGAGGAGAGAGTCACATTAGTTTAGAATATACATCTATCATCTGGGGCTAGTCACTGGGTTTCAAGCACTTTAGTCATAAGGCACAGTGATATATGCAGCAGGGCAAGACAATTGCTTTCCATTTTATTTTTTTATGCCAAATTACTTGGATTTATAACCTTGCACAACTGGTAGCTACAAAAATGAAAGAGGAATTGAAGAGCGGGTGTAAAAGTATACAAGATTAATAACATACCTGCCATACTCCTACAAATGCATTTACAAATAGGATCAGAACAATAACTATAGGCTCCACGAAGGCAGTTGTAGTTTCTTCTCCTTCCTCGAACCATGCCAGTACCTGAAATACAAAATAAATAGCTTTTAACTACATTGAGTAAGTCCAATTAAAAAATGTTCCTTGCCAGGTTAAATTAACCTTTAAACAGAAATAGGAACACACATTTGTGTCTAATCCTCAAATGTAAGATTGAAACTTTAAGCAGAGTTAATTGTCACTTGGTCTGTGTATCTAAACTACAAAACAAATCTGGTGCCTGCATTTCACAACTGTTAACAGTGTTTTTTTTTTTTTTTTTTTTTTTACAGAAAACAAAGAAAAATCTTTAAACTCCTTCTAAGTGACTTGGCCTAGGCTCAAATGATGTAATCTCTTTGCTGCAGGCAGGAGAAACCATACCCATTGTTTCCTCTCCTCCAGTCACACTTAGGGCTTGTTTATATGCGTGCCCATCATTGCTGCCCATTGCTGTAAAGGGATTCACAGTGGATCACTTTTTAGAGGCATTTTGTCCCCTCCTTAGTGCCAGGGTTATCCAAACACCACCTGTAGTATAACTTTAGCCCTAAACCAATTGCAAAGGAATTTGAAGATGTTGATTGTGTAATAACAGGATGGGAGGTGTGAGTTGTACAACCAACTTGTTCTAGTTCCATAGCATGAAAAAAATATCCGTTATCTAGGTTGACTCTTTATAGAAAAGTATGGAAGCTGCCATTGCGGAGGTTGTCTGGCTGTCAGGCTGATGTTTTGACTTCAATGTTTTTTGAGTGTCTGACCCAGAACATGTATAGAAATAAGGCTGACATTTTTCTGACAGTCGTTTGCATGAAGCATATTTGACGTGTTCACTATGCCCTGTGAGTAGGCACTGCCGTGTCACACATTATAAAGAGCCTGCCATCTGAACCACAGAGGTGCTGAGAGGAGTTTCAGGAGACTCATTCAGTAAGGCTGCATTCACACTTGAGCGTAGCGTTTTACCGCGGTTTTTTTACCGCGATTTTCAGGCATTTTTTTCAGGCGTTTTTTGGAGGCAGGCATTGACATCTATCAAAAACGCTGGTAATCAGCCCAAAAAGAAGCTCATGTACTTTTTTCAGCAACAGGCATTTTGCAAAACGCTCAGATGTGAACAGGGGCCATTTAAATGAATGGGGTTTTACTTGTTGGGCGTTTTGGAACGTTTTTTTTTTAGCGTTTTTGGAACTGAAAAACACTCAAAAATGCCCAGGTGTGAATGGAGCCTAAAGGAATCACAGCTTGCAGGCAGCAAGGTATTTATAGTACATGTAGTCCTTAGAAATTGAAAATAAACCGCAGAGGAGAAGCTGAAATGCATGCAGGGAATCCAGAGGTTGTGGATAGCAATGACCAGCAGATAAGCCACAATTACAACATTAAAGATGATTTCTAGTAATCCTATACTAGATTGTCAAAAGTTACTATTGTTTGTATTACTACTACAAGGTTAGAAAATAAAGTTTATGCTATGACCATTCCTTTAGACCCCACTCACACTAGTGCAATTTTTCCTGCGTCTGCCAATGCAAGGCAATAGAAAGTGATTTTTTTGTGCAGCATATTTTTTATTGTCCCTTTAAACTTCAATTGGAGAGGAAAATGCAGGTACATTTGTTTTTGGTAAATTTTTACAGGGTTTTGTTTAACAATCTCCTCCTCCAAAAAACAAAAAAAAAAAAAAAAAATGCATGAAAATGCATCAAAAATGTACTGAAACATGCATGAATATGCAGCAGAACTAGTTTGAACATAGGCTTAAGGAATGGAAAGCGGTGATACAATACATTTTTGTTTAGGAGTTTAAAACCCCTTTAAACATTCATTCATATCCAGCTGAATTTTTTATTTTTTTTCCACATTTACAGTTTAACACTATTGGGTGCTCTGAAAGAAGTTTTTGGTTAAAGCGGAGTTCATCCCATTTTTTTTTATGTGCAATGTATCTTATGGCTATTAGGAACACTTTTACCAATGGGCATTTTATTTTTTTTATTTTTATATTTTTAAAGGAAATAACTTTATTCTTTTTTCAGCACTTCCGGCTATGGCCACCTAGGCGATTATGTCACTAGGCGATTTGCAAGGACTCCTGGGATAGTGGCATTATGTATACCAGAAATCCTTGTGAATCGCCTAGTGACAAAATTTTGAGTGTCAGGAAAAAGGGAGAGCCACGCAGTGGCATTACTGCGCAGGCGTAAGATTAGCAGGTGCATGCTGGGTAGCCAGCTGCACCGAAATCTTGTAAACGAAGAGAAGAGTTCTTCAGACGCCCACAGCTAACTTGGAACTTGCCTACTTCCGAGATCTGGTTAGCAATCAAATATTTTAACAAAAACGACCACACATGACACGTTCTAAATGTTGCTGTATATGGTTAGACAAGTACAGAGGTGTTTTTTTTAAGTATTTGGGGGACTGTTACTCCACTTTAAGCAATGAAGTTTTGATCTAAACTATCTGGGGAAGCGGGTTTAAAACAATTTGTTCTTTTAGATGAGGAAATTATGTGTTGGATAAAAGCAGTTTAAATATTTATATATCACACTCACATTATCCAAACAAATGCATTTTATTTTTTTAAGCCAAGTATACTACACAATTGTAGAGCCCCACTCACACGCTGCCAATCTGCTGTACTTTGAGAACAGAGTAAATATTTCCTCATGTCTCCTCTTCCAAAGAACAGAAGTCTGGTCTAGACTGTGTAGGATGTGTTTGGAAATCAGGCATCCATTTATGATGCCCAAAATACATTTAAAGAACAAATGCAAACAACATCATACAAGAAACTCGATATTTACAAAGTGAGAAAAATAACACGCAAAGCTATATACACATACAATATTATAAATCAAATTCTGTGTTCTGAAACCCCAAAAATCTCAAGTGTTACCCATGCTTTTGTCATTTATCTACTCTTCTATATCCCTGCTTAGGGTAACTGCTTGTGTTTTCTTTTTTTTTGTTGGTTCAGGTTATTGTTTTCTTAAAAGATCTCAATAAAAAAGATTAAAAAAAAAAAAAAAAAACACAAGAAAGTCAGTTATTGGAACGTGAACTACTGCAGTACATATGGAGGATTTGAGAGGCTGATAGATATGTTTGGGTACCTCTAGATACCTACACTTTACCCGCAGAGTTTTTATGGTTTTATATTACAGATTCTTTTTATTATGTTTTCTTTGAGTTAGAGCCCTTTCACACCGAGGCTTGAAAACGGCCCATAAAAAGGTTGAGCACTTTTGAGGCGTTAGCTGTGGGCTTTTTTGAAGGTCACGTGACTCAAAAACTGCTTCAAGAACCATTTTGAATCACTTTTGAAGCGCTTCCTATTAATTTCAATGGAGAGGGGAGCTTTTGAGGCTTTTTTATTTTTTTAAAGACGCTCCAAACATGCTTCAAAGATGCTGTTTGCAGGAATTTTTTCACCTCCCCGCCAGCGCACCGCCCCAATGTGAAAGCATGGCTGCCATCATTGACCTTCTAAAAACAGCTGCCTAGCTGTATCTGGCTTCAAAACTTCTGGATTCACAGACCCAGAACAAGCATGCAACCAAAGAAAGTCCAAAATGTCAGATGTCCTTATATCTGTTTGAGGTTAAGTCACATTGTAAAGTAGTACTTTCAAACAAAGCAGCATGCCGTAGAACCCTGTAGACTTCTATATTGGTTGTTCCTCTACTCACTGGGTCCTCAAAAAGGCCACATGCATGTGAAGAGAGGAAGTGGAACAACAATATAAAATTATTAAATGCATGATTCGGGCATGCACCACAGGTTTTACTCATTTTCATACCATTAAAGCCATTAGCTTGATTTTTGTAATTTTTAGGAGTGTTAAAAAATAAATAAAAAAAAGTTTTGTACAAACTTTTACATATCAGGTCATCATACATGGTTTACCTTTAAAGTACCATGGGGATTGCTGGTTGTTTGTGTAGACTTATATATGGATGTTTTCCCCAATCTCCTGGCCCTATAGAAGACTGGATTCCACTGCACTAACACACTCAGGCAGAGAAACTGTACCCCAGACCATCATAAGTATGTATGTCAGAAGGGGAAAGGTGGGTTTAGATCAAATAAGTGGGAAAGGGCTTGGTGTGAAGAAGAGAGGAGGAGGGTTGGGTTGACAGGCAAAAAAGGTAGAGAAACATTTTACAAAAAAGGGGGAGAAAAAAAAACACACACACACACACACACCTTTGTGTTCTTCATTTTGACAATAAAATTAGCATTTCTGATTTGCACAATATTTGTTTATCAAACCTATATATTTTCTTTTTTTTGGTACAGCTTCAATTCCAAAAAAGTTGGGACACGGTCGTATTTTTCCTTTCAAGATGCCTTTAAATATTTGCAAAGAAGATCTATGGCTGTTGAACTGTTAGAACCTTTCCAGCAACTCCAGCCATTGGCTCTCGCTGCTGTCAATCACAGCCAGTGACAACGGAGTGGGGCGCCGGGGCAGGGCCCCACTGTGTGTCTTATGGATACAGCGAGCCAGCATGCACGAGTGTAGCTGCTTGCTATAGGGGCACTCGGGGAGGGGGAGGGGGGGTGAAACCAGCACCTGAGCAGAAGAGGCTCAGGGCTGCTCTGTGCAAAACCATTGCACAGAGCAGGTAAGTATAACATGTTTGCCATTTTCCAAACGGAATCAGGAGAGACCGGGAACCACGGGGGGAAATTGTGTGAGGACCACCACTCCCGAGGGCAATAGAAGTGATTGCGCAGCTCTAAATTAGCAAGCTTGTTTTAAGACGTTATCCTTTTGACTGCCATGTCCTACCTATAATGGCAAAGCACGCCTGTCAAATAGAAGCATGGTGGCTGAAACTGATCGCCTATGTTTGAAAAGTTGCCTTGCTTTATTGGATGTTAAATCTTTCAAGACCAAGAATAATTGGTGAAAATATAAAGCGTGAAATATAAAACATTAGCAAAATGCTATCTTACTGTTATAAATCGCCAGAAAAAAATAAAAATAAAGTCTACAGAAAAAAAAAAAAAGTGTAAAAAGTCTCAAACGTCTTCAAATCCTTAAATTTATCATAAAAGCGATCCTGTTTGATGCACTCCTCCAACCCCTTCAGTGAAAACCTTTGAAGCACAATAATCCTTGTGCAGCTCCACCTTCAAGTGATAAAATATTGCGCCTCCACCTCAGTTTGGAGACCTGCTTACCTTTCAAGATCAAGCTTATGTTAGAAAAATGAAAGTCAAAGCCTGACTGGGTCTATATGGAATGACAAACTGTACGTCCTATTACTTTCGATTATTTGTTATGGTAACTCCCTAAAGACAGACCCCCAGTGATGACCCAACGTTGTCTCCCTACTTTGTGTTATGGACTACATGTGGACTCCTATTTCTCTCACATCAGACTTCATCCCCCTTGCCCACATATTCAAAAACCCTAAAATCCCCCCCGGTGGAGATGTGAAGGTGTTTTAGTGGCTGAATGATAAGGACCTATACCATATTGGTTATTTTTTTACCCATAAGAGACCATTCAGCATTGTCTCGCTAACCTTGAGATGCCCCAGTCCGACCAGTTAAGTTTTTTCAAAATTTTCTGAAATCCCTTTGGCCCCACACATCCAATAATGAGTTGGCCCACCCTTTGTAGCTATAACAGCTTTAACTCTTCTGGGAAGGCTATCCATAAGTTTAAGAGGTGTGTTTATGGGAATGTCAAACAAAACTAAAGACATTTCTAAGCTCAACTTACCAACAAGCCTGCGACCAAACTAATTGACCTGTCTAACAATATGTGTTAAATTTGTATGGAGAGAAAGAGTCTATGGACCAACAGGCACCGTCCCCTGGGGTAAAATTGTGAAATAGTTTGTATAACCAGGTTGGTAGACGACTAGTGGGGGAGGAGTATGACAAGGTGGGAATAATTCTACCAGACACTGGATATGGGGATTTAAATGTGCCTATATGTCAACATCCGAGACCAAAAATTATGTTTAAAAAAAAAAAAAAAAGATATTTATTGAAGATTACAAATAATGAGATCACACACACACACACACATTATATATATATATATATATATATATATATATATATATATATATATATATATATATATATATATATATATATCATATCACTATAATGATGTATGTCTATAATGCATCACATAGTCTGCTTGTAGATCGACGCGTTTCGCTGAGATAGCTTCTAGGATCCAAACATCGGTACATCATAACAGAAACTAAAAAAGAAAAGTAACTGAACAAGCGAAAAAAAAAAAAAAAGGAAAAGAGGGGAAACACAACAGTGGGGATGTGAGGAAACAGGCTGCAGCGGATCAAGATTAGGGGAGGCCTTTAAGCAAGTTAAAGGACGGGGAAGGGGAGAAAACATCTAGCATATAACAAATTAAAATATATATGTATGTTCTTACCCATCGATAAAATATCGATGGGTAAGAATATATACATTTTATCGATGGGTAAGAACATACATATATTTTATTATACGTTCTGTGCTAGTTGTTTTCTCCCCTTTCCCATCCTTCAACTTGCTTGAAGTCCCCCCCCCCCCCCCTTGATCCACACTGTTGCGTTTCCCCTCTTTTTTTTTTCTTGCTCGTTCAGTTACTTTCCTTTTTTAGATTCGGTTATGATGTACTGATATATGAATTTTGGGTAGCCCAGTGTTTATCTGAAGTACTATATGAGATGCATATTGATTTGTATTGTTGTCCATTTTAGATACGATGATATTTAGAAAATTTGTCTGATATGTACACAATGTTTGGATCCCGAAGAAGCTATTTCAGTGAAACGCGTCGATCTACAAGCAGGCTGTGATGCATTATAGACATACATCGTTATGTTGCTATAACTATATAAATTATATATATATATATATATATATATATATATATATATATATATATATATTTTTTTTTTTTTATTTCATTATTTGTAATTAGGCCTGCATGATATTGGAAAAAAAATATATCGCAATATTTTTTTTTCAACGATATATATTGCGATATTGAGGGACCCGTCAATCCAGGCTAAAGTCAACAAGGGATTAGGAAGAATGCTGGGAATAGAAATCATGAAGCATGCAGGCAGCCTTCTAAATTTTAATTGCAGATACAGGGCACTGGGCAGGTCAGGGTTAATAATGGTATTCTCAAATCAATTACTCAGTCTCAGTGACAGTGTGGAATCGATCGGATTATTCAGTGACAGTCAGTGACAGTGTGGAATCGATCGGATTATTCAGTCACTCACAGTGGTGGACTAGGAGCCGGGAAAGGATCACAGCACAGCCGCATATTACACTGACTCACTCGTGCACTGCAGAGTGTTGGTTATGTATTGTATAAAAGAGATAGCCACTGTTATATGATTAGCTACATCTACATTAGTCTTAATAGGAGAGTCGGTGGGATTCCCTGTGTCAGGGAGCCTGGGGGGGGGGGGGGGGGGATTGAGCAGCACAGTGTACCTGCAGTTTTCACACAGGTTACCTACAGTTTCTCATAGACTTCTGTTAGATCGTGTGTAGAGCTTTACGATAGTCGAGTCTCACTCTCCGCCCTAGTTTTCTCAATGGCACATTCAGGGAACCAATCACACCGTGAGTAGCGGCACAGCGAACCAATCAGGTGTGCAGGCACGCGTGATTGGTTAGGTGGGCAGCTGCTCACGGCGTGATTGGTTCCCTGCATGTGCCATTAAGAAAACTAGGGCGGAGAGTGAGACTCACTGAATGTGTGGGGCGGGCTGCAGTGGAATGGATGTGTGCGTCCTCCTCCGAGTCCCTTCCCCCTGCCTATGTAAAATATTGTGACCTCGGCGATATGAATATCGCCTACGGCCGCAGAACGATAGTCGATATCATATCGTAATATGCAAGAGGTGACCAGCGCTATGGAGTCTACAGTGAATGTGTTTATAAAATAAGGTGTAAGCTGCCAACAACCAACCCTAAGAAAGGGCTAAGAGTTTGAAAGAAAGTGCAGAGGTTGATACGGCGCTACCTTCCAAGTGACAATGTGTCAAACAGAATAAATATATAAATAAATGAATAAACAGTGATTTGTTCATAAAGTGCTCAGGCAAAATAGAATGAATAAATAAATAGTGGTTTTATTTATTATTATAAAGTGCTCAAGTGTTTGGTAGTCAGAGGCCACGGTAGGTATTTGACCTTTGACAGTTACCCATACAAAAGTAAAAAGTGCTGGTGCAAATAAATAAGTAAGAAAACCAGTATGCAAACTCAGTGAATTTATTAAAAGAGTAACAAGCTGCTATTAAATAACGTGATATACCAACGATGATGGTGATAAAACCAAATAATGAGGATGTCAGTAAAAACCGTGGATTAAAACAAATGCCTGTTGGTGTGCAGCGTGATGTGCCAGTAATGGTGGTGATGTAAGATCATATGCTCAGAGCTTAAATAAATATGTAAATGCCACCGATTCCAACTTTCCCTTGTTGGTGAGGGATAAAAAGTGCAGTGATACAAGCCAGTATTTAAAAGGTAAGAAAGGTCAGGGGTGCAATCACCAGTGTGTCCACTTGGTGTCGCACCTAGTATACAACCTGTTTCTGGGTGATGGGACCGATATAGTTATTCAGGGGTTTCCTTCGCCACGATCTCACTCTTTTGTTTGGTCCTCAGAAATAAAGAGAGAGAGAGGGGGGGGGCCCTTAATGCGGTATACAGTGCCAATCCGGAAAAAAGGGGGTAGTAACTCACAGTTTGGCTGTCCGCCATCAGTAGAAGGGGGGCCGGGAAGCTTCCGCGTTCCACGGCCCTAGCTCCAAAACCCGGAAGTGACGTGATGACGTAGGACTCCACCCTACGCGTTTCGTCAGAGGACGTCTGCTAGAGCGGCGTCAATATCGACTATCGTTCAGCCCTATTTGTAATCTTCTATAAATAAATATCCATTTTTTTTTATAATTTTTGGTCTCTGTTGTTGGCATATAGGCACATTTAAATCCCCATATCCAGTGTCTGGTAGAATTATTCCCATCTTGTCATACTCCTTCCCCTCTCCCTCAACCCACCCCCCCCCACCCCTACTAGTCGCCTACCAACCTGGTTGTACAAACTATTTCACACATTTACAAATATATGCGTCAAGGCACCCCATTTTCTGTAGTCCCAACTATTTTCTGAGCGTCTCCACAATAGAAGCAGCCTCATTTTAATGGATAGGCAGAGGGCAAGTGAGCCTGGAAGGAGCCCATCTCTCCTTAAAAGGCACAGGGGTACACTGAACACCCAGCACATTGCACTATGGCAGCAAAGGTGTCAGTGCATTACCTGACCATCTTTGTTTTTTTTTGACATCCGTCACCCTTCCAGTGCTCCTTGCTGCAAAGACCAGTTATAGGTGGGGCAGTGGCCACTTGTTTGCATTGTTAATATATTGGCCAGGCAATGCAGACACCTTAGTGTTATGTGCTGGGTGTATAGTGTGCCCCTGTGCCAATAAGAAGGGGTGGGCTCCTTCCATGTTCACCTGCCCTCTGCCCATCCATTAAAATGCATGTGGAGACTCTCAGACCTTAGAGTTAGGACCAAAGAAAACGTAGTGCCTGTAGCTTATGCATACATTTTAAAATGTGCGCAGACTAAACCCCTGTTTTTATGCATATTGCTAGGCAGGTCAATTCGGTTGGTCGCTGGCTTGTCTGTAAGTTCAGCTTGGAAATTATTTTTTGTTCTCTTTGACATACGTCACCCTTCAAGGGCTTCTTGCTGCAAAGACCAGTAATAGGTGGGGGCAGCGGCCACTTGTTTATAGTGTCTATTGGAATGTTTGACCATTCTTCCAGAAGCACATTTGGAAGGTCAGGCATTGGACGAGAAGGCCTGGCTCACAGTCCCCGCTCTAATTCATCCCAAAGGTGTTTTATCGAGTTGACATCAGGCAAGTCAAGTTCCTCCACCCCAAACTCGCTCCTTTATGCCTTTATCAACCTTGCTTTTTGCACTGGGGAGCAGTCATGTTGGAATACGGAGAGGCCATCACCAAACTTTTTTCACAAAGTTGGGAGCATGAAATTGTCCAAAATGTCTTGGTATGCTGACTCCTTAAGAGTTCCCTTTACTGGAACAAAGGGGCAAAGCCCAACCACTGAAAAACAACCTCAAACCAGAATTCCCCCCTCCACCAAAGATTTGAACCAGTGCACAAAGCAAGGTCCATAAAGACATGGATGAGTGAGTTTGGGGTGGAGGAACTTGACTGGTCCACAAAGTCCTCAATCCAATAGAACACGTTTGGGATGAATTCAAGCGGAGACTGAGCCTGGCCTTCTCGTCCAATATCACTGCCTGACCTCACAAATGTGCTTCTTGAAGATTAGTCAAACACTGCCATAGACACTCCTAAACCTTGTGGACAGCCTTCCCAGAAGAATTGAAGCTGTTATAGCGGCAAAGGGTGGGCCAAATTTAATTAATTTTGAACTCTACGTACTAAGACTGGGATGTCATTAAAGTTCGTGTGTGTAAAGGCAGGCACCCCAATACTTTTGACAATATAGTGTATGTTGGCTTGGGAAACAGACCTCTCTATGGACATTGAATTTGATTCTTGGTGCTCTCCACTTCAATGCTTCTATTAGGAGTATGTTAGAGTACAACTAAAGGCAAAACTCTAGTTTTAGTTTTGGATAGAGTGGAGAGGGATTAGAACGCCTGTCAGTTTATATTGCTGTCTGCACCCCCGTTTAGGAAATTACCACTCTCTATTTGTCCTGTTTACTATTATAATTGACAGTAAAAGAAAATCCCAAATTTCAGGTTGTCCCCAGAAAGTGACAGAGAGAAAATCTAATGACACTAGTTTTAGTGACCTAGGTGTGGGGTCCTTAAAGTGGTTGTTAAGCCAATATGATCTTTATACCATTCGAATTGTTCGATAAAAAACATGTGTCCTAGTGTCTGTGCTTTATAAATATAAAAAATAAAAAGCAGATTTTTACCTGATTTCACAGCGCCTCCCGCTGCTCACACTACTCCCAGCTCTCTCCTCTCCCAGTCTGTCAGCACAAGCAGGAGGGCCCTGAGAACTCCTGCTGACTTCAGCTGAGGAGGAGAGGAGGAGAGAGCCAAGAAGTCACGTGAGCACAGGGAGGCGTTGCGAAATCAGGTAGAAATCTTGCTTTTTTTTTTTTTATAAAGCACAGACACTAGGAACACATGTTCTTATCGAACAATGGGGATGGAAAAAAGTTTTGTAGCAGCAGGGATGGGAGGGGAGCAGAGTGGCGCTAGTGAGATCTGACAGGCAGGAAGGGGAGGGGGAGGAGGACAGAGGGAGACAGAGAGAGCTGCAGATAGCAATGGATGACAGAGGCACGTAAACTGACCATGGTGTCAGAGCTCAGCAGCCGTGATAAACCGTGGTCAGTTTACAGGGGGAGGGCAGAACCAGGCAGGATTAGCCAGTTATTGCAGGTGATACAAGGGGGTAAATGACAGCACAAGCACTGTGCTGTATAACATGCTTAAAGGAAACATGAATTTTGTTTTTTTTTTTAAGGGTAACAAACACTAAGGAACTCCCTTAATTTGCAGGGATTTCCTCTAACTTCCCATCTTGCTATGGGAAAGGAAGTGAAGGGAAATCTCCGCAATGGGACATAAACGAGTAAAAATAATCTGACCATGTGTATAATGCTCCCTTTCTCCCTTGCCTATAGTTCTACTTTAAATGCATCTTTAATACAAGCCAATTTCAAAGCTTTAACTAGGTGGTGTTTAGCTCCCTTTTGCCTTGCCATAATGTATCCAAAACGCATCCTTATATTATTTTAGAGTGCTCTATGAGGTTGCACTATGCTTCATATATGGCAGGAGTGCCCAAGAATCAGGGGTTTTAGGAACAGGGTTTTTTCTCTACTACACTAGGTTATAGGTATTTCTGTCCTGCAACAGCCTCAAAAAGCATTAATAAAGAACCATTATTATTTCTCGCAGTTCTCAATGGCTGATCTTCTTTATTCTCTTGGCTGCAAACATTTTGAGCAGCGAGAGCACGGAAAAAACCTTGGATTATGGTCCATGAGCAAACTGCTAGCACAATTACTGATAACGAAGGCAACTGGAGCAAACATAAGACCCGTGGGCTAAATATGTGAATATTCAGATAACCTGTTCTCAGGCAACACTAGGTATATTTTGATGAGGGACCTAGGTTTAACCTTCTCTCCCCTTCTGTCATTTTCCTGTCTCTTGTATATGCTCGGTCTCCTTTGTTTATCTTATTTGCATAAACCGTGCCTGTATGCTTTATCCTAGTGCCTTCATCCTAGTGCCTTCAAGTGATATGACTGACAGCTCTACGCTGTATGTACTTAGGAGCAGTGTATAGTCAACACATTGATTTTTCAATGTTGTTTGGATAGCTATCTTTTTGTACAATTTACATTATGCCTTGCATTGATCTACTCAGTCCCTTTTAATGGCTGTAGATTTCTGTTTACTTTTGTCTTAATAAAAACTATTAAACGAAAAACTTCAAACATACTTTTCCCAGCAACTGGGATCAGATTCCCTTGGTCTTCTACCTCTGCTCCATCTCCTTGCTTCCTCCACATTCAAGAATTAAAAACATCTAACCATGCATGCAAATTTTATTTAAAAACCTGTACCAAAAAAAAGAAACCACAACACCCAAGCACATGCACAACACAAATTTAAAAGTGAATCTCAGGGAACTCTCCTTAGTAGCATAGAAAATGTACATTCAGGAGCAGCCTAAAAATATATAGTACTGTCCGACCCCAAATAGTCAAGGGTAAGAACAAGATAGATGTAAATGAGTGTCAAAAAAGTGTCACAATTGCTTATCTTTATACTTGTTAAATAAAAAAGGTCAGTAAACCCTAAAACACTGAAGCTAAAACATCAGCCTGAGAGCCCTGAAAACGAACATGCTCAAAAGGAGAGGTCAGGAATGAAACCTCCATATCTCTCGTGGATGAAGGTTTGTATTGTACAGCAGATTTCACTAGTCACTCTCAGTTTATACTCCACAATGAAGGTTCAAGCAGCTGCTTGCATTTCACAGTTCATTCGTAAAGTGTAGCCTGCAGTATTGAGCCTATTATGCCCCTCAAAGTGCTTTCTACCTAATGCAGCAGAGCTCTGATTGGAGGAGAAACTGACAGGTCACATGACTAGGCTCTCCTCCTGTCTTTTATTTCCCTACTCTAGCATAGAATAGGGCAAAATGAAAAGCACATTTTAAAGCACACTGGAGTTCTTTATAAATGTGCTGTAGTCATTGATTATCCATCCCACTGCTTTTTAACCACATAACAACCGCCCACCGTAGATATACTGCGGCAGGCAGACGCTGCTGGGTAGTGACGTAGGGGTACGTCACTTGCTCAGCCGCCCCCGCACATTCACAGGCGTCTCCGATGTCCGCCGGTCACTCGCGATCTCCCGCAGGAGAGGGAGAAAGCCAGACGGCTGATGTAAACACAGCCATCTGTCATTCTCCCTGATGTGAGTGCAGAGGCTATACGATCCTGCTATGTAGGAACGCATGTCTCTGTGGTTACATCACAAGCCCCGCCCCCCCACAGTTAGAATCACGCCCCTAGGGACACACTTAACACCTTGTTCACCAATAAAGTTAACCCCTTCCCTGCCCGTGTCATTTTTACAGTAACAGTGCATATTTATAGCACTGATTACTGTCGTAATGTCACTGGTACTCCCAAAAGTGTCAAAAATGTCGGTCAGGGGTCCGATCTGTCCCCCGCAATGTCGCAGTCCCGCAAAAAAAAAAAAAAAAAAAAAAAAAAACGCAGATCGCCGCCATTACTAGTAAAAAAAAAAAAAAAAAAAACACAATAAAAATGACAGAAATCTTTCCCGTAGTTAGTAGACGCAATAACTTTTGCGTAAACCAATCAAAATACGCTTATTGTGATTTTATTTTTACCAAACATATGTAGCAGAAAACAAATTGGCCTAAAATGTTAAAAAATTAGATTTTTACATTTTTTTTTTTGAGAATTTCATATAAAAAGAAAATGTTAGGGACATTGCACTACAAGCACTAAAGCATTTTCTTGAAACAGAATCTACCAAGTTATCTACAGAATTTATTCTCACATGCTTGGAGGTTTTTAGGTCAATAAGTATTTAAAGTAGAACAATGGCGAAAATATAAACTTATATTTGTGATGTAGATTGACCATACCAGCAAAACCGGACTATTATTTTAAAAAACCCCAGAACATTTTGTAAATCTCTGTAGATCCTGCTCGGTAGCTACACATCCTGGTGCCTGTCAGTGGAGTGTTGGGCTGTGAAGGTGGTGGTAGGGGCTGGCAGATGGCTCTCAGCAGGTCACTGTCCAGGCTACAGCCAACAGTAGTAATCAGTCTGTTCTGCCAGCAGGGAAGGCTCCCCACCAGTAGAACAAAATTGATTTCCTTTCAGAATCAACATTTTCTATGGAACATTATACCACAAATGCAGGCCATTGATTGCAACCAAGATTTGTTAATTGGCATACACAAAGTATCCAAATAACATGAATTCAACTACAGGTGAGTTTCAGTCACTAACCACTTCAGCCCCGGAAGGTTTTACCCCCCTAGGCCCCTTTCACACGGGTGATCCGATCCGCCTGTCAGTTT